>NC_041394.2:174664003-175024003 GCF_900747795.2 Erpetoichthys calabaricus
ATGTTAATGTCACAGAACTGGGACTTTTGCCAGCGTCTTTTAGTCTTGATGCCCACTTTGCGAAGTTTGTCAAAGATGAAGTTAGACTTCCGCACAATGAAGAGGTGAATGAGGTTAATCAGTATAACAAGGTTCATAAAGCTCAACAGGGAGATGTCCACAGCAGCAATGATTCTTTGCAGCCGCACAGCTGGCAGTTTGCAGTTGATAGAGACACGGAGGCTCAGGCCGCTGCTTATATCTGGAGGATCTCCCAGAGCACAGGTAAACTCGTTCTGCCTCTGAGTGGCATAGTAGAAGGACAAGTAGGAGATAGGGATAGAACTGAGGAAGATGATGAGCAAGTGGCGTGCCAGGTAGAGTTTTGCCAACAGGTTGCTCTGGCCACGGCGCTCCAGGTACTTCTCAAACAGGTTCTGCTCGGGGCTCTTCTCCTTCTCTGCATTCTCAATGATCTCACGCCTCTCCTGCTCCGAGATCTGAGGTCCCTTGGACTGGATCTGCTTCTCGATCTTGGGCGCTCTCCCCTCAGCTGCCCGGTGGTAGCAATTGTCAATCTCGTGCAGCAGGAAACTAAGCTCTGATGTGAGACGTGTGGAGGCCAGGAAGCCCCAGCCCAGTGCTGGGATGTACATGATGCCTGCAAAAGCCAGGAGGGCGTAGGGCAGGAACTTGTGCTCAAATAGTGAGGCGTGTTGTGCTGGTTCCACCCCTGGCATGGCATCACGCAGCTCTGTCCAGCAGTAGCCTCGGGCATACAAAGCCTGGTCCCGAGTGAAGTTGTATGGGGTGTAGCAGTAAATGGACTCCTCTGCAGGACAGAGAGAGAAGGGCAATGGGCACCAGCTAGCAGGGGCAGCCACTGCGAGCAGAACTGAGGTTTGACCTTGGGAACAGGGAGTGAGGGACTCAGGTGACTCTGAACAGGGACATCAGTCACCCCTGAAAAAAAGGGTGCCTTGCAATGTGGCAGAGTGATGTGTGTGCAACACAAGTTGAAGGTGGGGGGCGTGGCTATGTGAAACATAAAAGTGGGTCTCTAGTCTTGGCAAAAGGATTAGGATGAGTGTTAAACACACAAAGGAAGGTTTACTGTGGGTGGGCCAGAAGTAATCTGTAGATGACATGGGAACTGTTGTTAACTGTGCAACACACCCAACTAGATGCTTCGCTCATGAAGTGTGGATGTATCACACAACCAGGGTGAAATATGTGTGTCACTCAGGCTCAGATCATGAGTGGTACTCAACATATCCTGAATAGCAGGCAGGGCTGTCATGATTGTGAAACAAACATGCAAATTCCTAGTCAAGTAGGGAGGGGGGGGCACAAGACAGAAAATACACACATCACTCTTGTTCTGGAGTGTTTAGTGCATGTGCAACACACTACCAGGTTGTAAAAAGGAGGTCATTGATTTACCTGTGCTCAAGTTGTGATGTGTAGGCTTCTCTTACTGGGATTAGGGCCACCATAAACACACACAAGAGGCTTCATGACACTCATAGTGGGGCTTGGCTGAGTGTGCAATACTGAATGGGAGCTTTGTGTCTCTTTTACTAAGGTGTTGAGAGTCTGTACCACTTAAAAAAATGATTAGCTGTGAAATGAGCATGCAGCACACACAAGATTTTCCTGCAATTCAAAATGGGGTTGTACACACTAGTATAACACAAACGTATGGGCTGAGGTGGAGATGAGTGTGTGGAACATGCAGGAAAAACAAGGCACTTCAAGATGTTGGTTGTCATGTCAGTGGAATGGGCATGCGAGAGGCTTCTCGTCTATTTTAAATTGACCGATTATGACTGTGCAACACACACAGCTTTCTGCCAACAATACCAGAGGTGCAGCAAGTGTGCACCACTTTCATTTATGCTTGAACTTTTATAAGAAATGAAAAATTTTAGCAGGAGTGAGGATCTGATGTCACTTGTACTGAGGCAGAAATATGTGTGCGACACACATGCGAGGGTCTTAAGTCCCCCCATGCTTAACTTCTGTTGACTGTGCTTTTTGTGTGCATCTCACCTGAAAAGTTCCTGGTGAACACCAACGTAACCAGCAGTATGGGGACAATGACAGTTCCAATGGTGACCACGCGGTCAAAGGGCAGCTCCAGCTTGAGCTGCACCAGCAGCCCTGCCAGTGGCCCCGCTCTCTCGTCCGCCTGTCCAGGCAGGATGAGCTCCTTCAGCTTCTCTCCAGCCAGCAGCGCTGTAGCCATGTCTTGGTTCTGCTCAAATAGTTGTTGCATTCAGCCTGCACTTCGACCCTCACCTGCTGCCCAAGCCCCTGCAGGGGAGCCCAGAATGAGTGTGAGAAAACATCTCTTAAAAGTAGATCCCAGAAGTCATATGTGGCCCACTGAATTATGGATCGGTTGCCCTTATTACCCTTGAGGGATACAAATATATAGGAAGCGTAAAGCATGCAAACCCACCTGCCCAAGACAGAAACCTGAAATAAAGTTTGCAAAAAAGTCAGGGTTTGCAGTACATGAATTTCTAAACCACCTATCTGCAACAGACTAAGTACAGTCAACCTTGCACCCTCTTTATCTCTCAATGGGGGACCTCCAATCCACTTCTCCAGCTGGAATGCTTAAACATGGACAACATAGCCAGTCTCACTTTCAATGCATTCTGAAGGGTCAGTATGCTGTATGGTCTCCTAGCTCTTCTCCTAAATTACAGGATACTGAAACACCTCTACCGCCATGACAAGAAAGTGAAAAGTGCCCCAGGGACCTTAAGCACTCCCCAACGAGGTAACAGGGTGCTTCATCGATTTAAACCAGCCCCAACTCACTTCCCCCTAATGTGACCCGGACGTCAGTGCACATGCACCCTAAACACTCACTCTGTTCCTCACACTCCGTCCGACTGGAACTAACCTGCAATCTGGACACTCCACTCCCGAAGCTGCATCCAGCCCTGCTGAGCCACACTTCCCGCTCCTGTAACAGAAAGATAGAGAGGCGTGCGCGTGTCAGCGTAACGGGGTCGTCTCCGTTTGTATGGCTGTGCGCGCGCGCACCGCGACCGCGCCTCGGTTTCGACGCCTGCGAAGATTCCCAATTGGCCTGTAGACAACAATGTCAGTCGGAATAAAAGAAACAGGAAGTAGCGGCTGCAGGCAGCCAATGAGAACTCGAGGCAGCGGCGTTGCGACTCGCACTGCAGATGCAGGAAGGTGACCTGCAAAGGAGGCACTAGGAGTGCTGGCTGGCTGGGCAAAGCGGCGTAGCGGTTAGCGCGAGGCGAACCTCCGGCTCGGTCAATGCCAGTGCGGAGTGGCGGCTGTGCCTGAAGTGTCTTTTTTTGGGGACATCGGTTATCATCGCAAGGTTAGGCTGATTAGTGACTTTATATTGACCCATTGTATGCCCGTACCTTGCAATGAACTGGCGATTTGAGCGAGGTTTGCTCAGTTAATGCAGGTATCAAACTTGGAGGAATGTCCATATGATAAGAAGGGTTCAATAAATTAAAAAAAAAAAAAAAAGATAGAATTGACGATTTTTGCATGCTTCACACAATGGTCTCAGTGTTCCTATGGTCAAAACGCAACGCTTAGGAAAATGCAGCTCCGATGTGCAGATGCCTCTTGAACATCTTTTCTTCCCAAAGTGCCTCATCAATTTGCAGGCGGTGCTCTCTTTTAGACATCTACAGTCTGTAGTGAGAGGATTTATTGTTCCTTTGCTGACAACTTATAGCATGTGATGTAGGGGTATAAAATTCTCACACTTTCTCCTCTGAAAATATCCGACATACTGGGATATCTAACAATAGAATAAAATTGCATATTATACGTCTACATATTATTGTACGACTAAGCATTACATAAAAATAACTCGTTAAATAATGAAGCACGAAACCTTAAAAACAAACTAAATAGCATAATAATGTTCACTCCAATTAACTCCGTTCAAACCACGGATTGGGGACATTGCCTATCCTGGAATCACTGGATTCAACGCAGAAAACCGCTGGAAACTTGGGTCAAGTTATACTCAGGGACAATTTTAAGTCGTCGGTTCAATAACTTCCACTTTTTCCACATTTAGAAGAAAAAAATAACTGCACGCGGAAATGCTCTGAAAATTGATTGTGAAGGAAGAAGTTGGTTTATTTTTTCTTTGAAAACCAGGCTTAAAAAACACGCATGTCCGTTCCCCCTTTTATACTAGTGCGGCGTCATGTTTCACGTCGGAGCTTTACAACGGCCGCGGAATCTGAACACATCAGCTTGGTCTCACGTTTGGTGGATGGAAAATAAAGAAACATCGGTCATCTTTAAACATCATTTTCAATGTCAGCATTTCTGATTTATGAACAAACCATTTATTATTACATTCTCCTCTTAAGAATTCTAATAAGTCACTCAGTAGTTTGTCCGTATTTCTTTCCAGGCTCAGTCTGACAGATTCGTCTCTCGGACGGGTTAAACTGCCGCTTATGACGAAACACTGCATGATTAGCTGTGCTGCATTAACTGATTTATATAACGTACGTGAGTGGACAAGCCGTGACTGCGATCAATTGAAAAAAGGCAAGTCTCTAGCATGGGCCATTCATTTAGACGAGATGGTCCGGAAAAACCTCCATGCAGATCTGTATCCGGGCCACTTCACGTTCCGATAACTGCGGTACGAAACCTAAAGTTGGGTTCGCTGATCCACATCAACTTTATGCTAAGCAGGTCCCGTTTTATTTCACATAGCGTTGTCCTTCGTCGTTATGGGCGCAGTATCAATAGCGTTGTCGCAATGTTAATTCCATATACGTTGGGCAGTTGAGTTATATATGGCATTATCCACAATTTAAAAAGGCAGCGTCGGTGCGTTGTTAAAACTCAGAAAAAACATTTGTTAAAATCTGTTTGAGGATAGATGGATGTGTATAACTGAGTCAATTATTTTTAAATTATTTGACTTTTGGGTGTACTGTCCAAATTCTTAATTAGGTATACCAAAAACAGGAAGACAACAGGAGGCGTGAGTTAACCTTGCCCGATTACCGTTAACATGCTTAATGAGTGATGACCAATTCGTTTACCATAACGTCAGAAACGGAGTAGTATGGTGCCACAGACAGTGACACATTTGCTTCACAGCTGCAGCAGAATGCCATCCAATCCTGGTGCCATTACTATGTGTGTGGAGTGTGCATGTTATCCTAAGGGTTCATCTTCCTTCTATAGACATGCAGGCACAGAGTGTGAGGCTGGATGGATGACGTATGTGTGAACAAGCCCCAGTATGGGCCAGTGCACCAGCTGTGGCTGTTCCACTAGTGAGTGGTTTAGGATAAGGGATGGAGGCAACACTAGAAATAAAACTGGACAAAATAGAACTTATACATGCATATATTGAACAGAATCAAGGGAGAATATTAATGAACAATTGCATGTAATAACTGGAGGAAAACACAGATTTCTAAACCGATTAATTCCAGTATGGAGAATGAGTTATACCATGTTATCAATAGAATTCCATGGTCAGCGTATTTCCTACTTTAAGGGTATTACTGCCTCAGACAAACGCCTTTAAAATGAGAAAAGTTTCTGAACTAGGCAAATGATAATATTGAACGGTTTTCATACCTGCAGACTAACAAAACAATGAAGCCTACAGACGTAGGGCGAATCAGTACATTCAGTAGAACTAAGAGAAAGCAGATATAACCTGTGAACACAGCAGCGATGGGTTTTGAAACTGGAGAAGCATCCAAGTCCTTCCCTCTTGTCAACCATAACATGTCAGGTCTTCATTTGCATGGATGACTAGATGTCAGCGAGTGGCACAGTGGGAACCACTGTTGCCTCATATTTGAAATCCTTGTGGGATGTTTGTGAAATGGTTAACTGGTATCCAATCCTTACCAATAATAGATCTTGTTTACTTTAATGATTTGTTAGTGTTTCAAGTCTGTCATGTCATCCTTATATTGCAGCTTTTTTGAAGGATATCTGAATGATTTGAAGTGTAAAATGGATTACTAATTCTCAGTTCTTCACTTTTTTTTTCTATTCAGCTTCCTTTCCAAGCATTTTATTAAACCAGATAGTTTGTACTGAATACATACCCACAATGGTTTAAATGGAGACAAGTTAGAGGGAGAGCTGCTGGTTCATGATGTGCACGTGCTAGGGCTGGAAAAACTATGGAAATAAATAATCTTCAGAAAATAAATGTATAGATGATAGAGTTAGACAGGTCAGCTGACAGTTGGTGTAACCCTAATGCTAACCCTTACAACTCTCGAGATAAAATCCTCACTAGCTGCACCTACTACTACTCTCAGCCTCACACCTGCAAATGCAACAGAATGCTCTTTCCGCAATTACAAAAACAAAAAAAAAGCTTTAAAGACAAATTTGTCATTTTCATTCCATTTGCCCCAGTTACAGTCAGTAGGGCAACATACAGAGCTTCCCAGTTCCCCAGAACTTCCTCCAGTGCTGGTTGGAAAATAACCATATTTTCTTACAAGAGATTAAATCGGTCCAGCTCATCTTGGGTTTTGTACACTTCAAGGGTACCCTAACTAAAATTCCCAAACCACCTCACACTGGCTCCTCTCATTCTGGTGAGCCAGCAGTTCTACCTCTATTTCTCCTCAACCTTTCAGAAACCACAACCACAGTAATGCAGGCCAGGCACCTAATTTCAGCTACTTGTACTCACAACTGCATTCGTTTGATCACTATCCAGATTTCATGATATCATCCATGGCCAACACCGAGCTGTAAATTTCACACCTCCATTTAAGGATTTTGTTTCCACTTCACCACCACTTTCCAGTACAATGTTCACAATAAAAGTTGCCAATTTGTTCCCCCCCAAATCCCCCTCTTCAATTCCATGATCCTCTTTATTCACTCAAAAAGGTACCTGAACCTCTCCATTTCATGTAGGCAGCCACCTCCCATTCCATAAAACCTCCAACCGACACCACCACACACAGAACAAAATGCTTTTTTGAGACAGAGAGAGAGAGAGAGAGAGAGAGAGAGACTTCCAATTTGGGGGTGTTAATTCACATCCCAAAGCACATCACATTCAGGTACAAATGATTGCACTGCACACTGGACATTACAACCTTTAGACTTTCCAGTTCTTAGTTGCACTTTTACCTACTGTTTATAAAAATCAAAAACAGAAGAGGATAAAGGACAAGTCCATCACAGATTTTGAATAATCTTGATTTAATACCAAGTATGTAAATACAACTCTTGTTCCACAATACAAAGGCAGAATGGCACACGTCAGCCCCAAAACTCTTTCACAAGATGCAATACACCCTCGTAAGCTTTTCCTAAATGCACAGTGCCAATCCTATCTGGACAACAACTAAGAATCTATTTGAACTTCCTCTACCTATGGCACAGGCTTTCCTTCAAGAGTGCAATTCCCCCCATAACTGGCACACTCCCCGCCTATTGCAAAATTTAAAAAAAAAAAAAATGGGACCCCCCCACCCAAGTCTGCCATTCCCATGACATTTCACCTTTCCATGCAACATCAAAGAGGTGCATTAGCCAAAATACCCCCTTTCCTCTATGTGGAGTTTTCACCATTTCTGTCAGTTTTCATATACTCCTGTGGCTTTACTAATATGAAGCTTGTAATCAACGCAGCAAATCGCAACCAGAAAGGTAGATCCAACCCCACCCAGTACTTCTTCCATTACCTCCTCAAAAGTGGGTAATATCAACCAGTCAGGAGTTGCTCAAAGTGCTCCTACCTCTCAATATTACACCTACTTGAGGTAAAGATTTGATCACACTCCCTAATAAAAGGCTGCTGGACGTCCCACCTACCCATTCTGTGTTGGTAGATGGTTTGTCAGAGCCTCTTCAAGGCTGTTTGAGAGTCAATTTGCCATTTTTTAGCCTAATGTTGAAATCAAACATTAATTTTGCCAAATTCTCCTCAACAGGAAACAAACAGTTTTATGCAATTTAACAAGAGTGTGCCACAATTGTACTTCATCCTTGTGTTTACTGTAGTGCAGTTTCACCTCATCCAGACTACCATGGTCACTTTCATGTTTTCGGAGTATTAAAGGGGTATACTGGCAATGTGATTGGCAACAGCAAAACTTTCAAAATGTGAACAAAGATGACCTAGCATTTCATCCAGAGCTGGCCTAAGATCCCAGTGACTGTGAAGATGTAGAGGTTACAGAGATAAAAATCATGGATAAGTTATTACAATAAAAATGTTCTTCAATTTTAGGCATTAATGCAGGAGGCGGCAAACACTGGCACCAATAACATTTGATAGATTTTTTTCTTTGCTTAACCTGCAATTGCTCCGTCAAGGGTATGACGTTAATCTGCATCCAGCCCTGCATGTAGGCCCTCCAACCTGCAGGGAAAAACCTGGGGGTTGGTGGCAGAATTGGCACTCCAGCCACCATAAAACACCTCACATTGGTTCCATTCCATCTGAACTAATGTGGTGCTGACGTGTCACCCATTGCATGGCTGCACTCGGGTCCTAATCTGGGATCCTGAGTTGGTTTGTCAAGTTGGTGGGTGCGGCAATGCACTGTATCAGCGCCTGCTCCTAACCTTCTCCTTCCTACAATATTTGTACAATACAGTAAACCAGTATGACACTTGGGAAACGTAATTGTGTAATATTGACACATTTAGCGTTTTAAGACTGTAGTGTCATAGATATTAGCACAATGTGCTGTAAACAGACATGGCAGTTTTGATCTCTAGCGGTTATTTGCTGGAGCACTGTGCAGACGGTCATTTGTAGAATTCAAGGTACAGGTTTAAATTTGGGTTGCTGTGGTAAGCAAAAAGCACTGGAGCACAACTGTACTATATAGTGTAGTATTATCAAACAGTTCTGCACAGAGTGAAACATCTAGATAACACGTGTCCATTTATACTGCTGCAGTCGGTTTCTTGCAGATTACAAGTCCAAATATAACTCCCTAGTCTTATAGCTGCCAAAGTTTCCCTCAAAATTCACATATTTGCTTGTTACCAATTTTATATGTTAAAAAAAAAAAAAATTATCTGCACACTTTTTAAATTTGGTTTATACTTGTTATTCCAACTCCACAGCATATCTGTTAAGTGCAATAATCAAGTGCTGAAATCTAAATTTTCCTCACATTTATGAGATTTGTGTATATTAAGATTAAAATGAACAGCAGCAGTGAACAACAACAAGTAGGGAGAGATCATCTCATGTCAATGACAGGCTTGCATCAGCCCATTAGCAGCTGAGTTCACCACATAATGCATTATTTGGTTTCCTTCTTTATTAATCCAATTTCTTAATCACAACAACAAAACAGAAGACATTTGTGTGGGGCATCAGGTCAATACTCCCATCTCCTATTAACAAATAGAAGGGAAATACAGTCCATGGCTGTTTACTGAATGACATGGGTGGGTTTACCTTTTCTTCACAAACTCTCCACCTCCATACCAGGAAACCCAAAGGGTACCAGTACCAGAAAATTAATGTGACTTGATTCTCACTAACTCTGGCTCATCAGTTCAGTAGGGAGGTTGCAGCCAAAAAATGCCCCATTTTCCTCACAATACTGTAGCAGTTCTGCAAAACAAGGGTCCTGAAAAACACAAAAGTGGAATTCAGTGCCAGTGCATCTGTCCATCTAAAGTAATATTCTTCAAATTTTGACACTCAGAAAGAGCATCAGCAGAGTACACGAGTGATGGCTTAAGGTGCCAAAGTGTTAGTAGTTTATTTTCTTCTGGACTATAATGCTGGGAATTATACTTGTGAAGAGGTCTTTAGTAAGACTCTGGTCTTTTGATATATCCTGCTCTTTGCTCACTCGAGTACCACTGGTCTTCCAAGATGAAAACAAGTTAACATTATCTCCATTTATTCCACAGGCTGTATACCAACCTTAACGAGTACATGAGGGTTCCCCAACACAATCAGCAGGGCCTTGGCACGAGTGATGGCTACATTGAAGCGCTTTGGATTTGAAATGAAACCCAGCAGACTATGTACATCTTGATCCATGATTTCTTCATTGGAGCGGACCTGCAGGTAGGGGAGTGGGGGGTATGGGGTGTGAGGAAATACATGCTAGTGCTCCTTTCAACAGGGTGCCAAGAGATGTCAAGATACAGTGGAGTCCTTACCAAAGAAATAATTATCACAAGGAACTCCCGGCCCTGGAACTCCTCCACAGACCCAACTTTAATATCCAGCAGCCCAGCTCGACCAAGCAGCAGTCTAATCTTTTCCACCTGCAACTGATACTTTAGTGCCTAAGTCATTAGACCAGTCTTTGACACAGCAGCACTCCCTGAAGACTTACCTGTTTTCTATAAGGGGTGATGACTCCAATATCAAAGGGACTGACAGGTTTATAAAGCCTCCTAGTCAGCTGGCAGCAGTAAATGAGGACTTGTACGGCCTCCACAGGGTTAAACCATGAAGGGCTATTACCCTCACGCATCTCTCTACCCTGCAAGGCAACACAGGTACATAGTACGAGACACATTACTACCAGTTCAAGAAGCAGAGCAGTCCAGAAGAAGAGAGGTAGCTTACACGGACTCCATGAAACATAAGTGGAAAGCCCCTAGTTGGCAGACCCCTCCAATTCTGCAGAGACTCTACTACCTTGGGGTCAGATCCTAACTCCAGCTCCTGATTATAAAAGAGTCGTGAGGGGAGGAGCAAAATAGCTTCATGGGACCGGTAGTTAATAAGCAGTTTTGTCACCTGCAAAAAAAAAAAAAAAAAAGTTGTAAGAAACAGAATATGACTGCTATCCAATGTAACAACAATCCTAAATGGAATGATTGTGGACTAATATATGGCATTGTGAGGAAATAGAAGGCCTCAAAAAAACAAAATAAACACAATGACACAATTTATACATTGGCTGAGACACTAGGGTGTTGTACCATGTTAGCCAATGGTGGATGTAGTGAGAAGTCCAACAAAATGACACCTTTTATTAGCTAACTAAAAATATTACTATATGCACGCTTTCAAGATTACATCTTGCTTGAAGAATGGGCCAGAGTTGCTTCAAAAGCATGCATATTTTAATATTTTTAGTTAGCCAATAAAAGGTGTCATTTTGCTAGACTTCTCACTACACTGGCTGAGAGAAAGGAAAGCATAATTCAGTTTACAGAATATTTTATTTAAATAAGAAATGTGTCTTTCACTCTACTTCAGGAACAACCTTTAGTGAGGGATTGCCCTATCTGCACTTCCAGTATATGAAGAGCAATATGGTAACCTGGGATAATGAGCAAGGCCTTATACATAAAAAGCTGACCCCATTTACCCCAGTGCATAGAAAACAGAAAATCAGAACAATACATAGTTGATTGTACTGTTTTAGATTTGACTTCAACCTCACTGAATTGAAAGTTACCCAAATTAAAAAGACTGTACTTTCCACTTAAGCTTTAAGGGACCTTGTTAAGGAAGGCCCAAGAGGAAGGATAACTCATAAAATCAATTAAACCTTACACACTTGAGCCTAGCCAAGCTGCATTACATGCATTGTCATTCCTGCAAATGTCACCCTCTGTTCCTACCATCTTCCTAATCTAGTCCCTTCCATTACATAGGATTCTCCCAGTTGTGCTCATTATATTGATTATACTCTCCAAGTGTATTCCTTATGACCTTTGCTATCTTCCTCAGGTAAAAGGATATTTTTCATCTTTTGGTAGCTGTTTATTTCTACTGCCTTTATCATCAGGGTCTGAAAGGTTTACCATTATGGTTTACTTGTAGCAAGGGACAATTTCTGCTCTGATTATGTCTAGATCTTCTCTTGTCTACTTCTCTATTCTAAGCCCACATCAGATTCAGAAAGCCTTCTAAAGTTTTGATGTACATTATGTTTGTACACATGTATTTCAGCAACTTTTAAAATTTTTAAGTGTATCACATACCATATATATATAATATATATATATAAATATATATATATATATATATATATATTGTAGGGGGCTCTGCCCACTGCTCGCTTCGCTCACCGACCCCCGGGTTTGGTTTACTGGATATACAATTTAAAAGATTATTTTCATGGGAATTGCTACATATGCATTATTTTCACTTTTACTTTAAAACTTTTGTAAAAACAATACTTGTCCTTTATTTCTGGCCTAAGGTGTGGTTAAATCTTTCTCGTTGGACATAGAACGCTGCTCGTGTTGTGAAGGGCACTATAAGGAGATACTATCGGAACATCTGCTGTCTTTCTGCTGCTGGTGAGCTGCGTGTTCTTGTTGTCGTGCTTTGCGTCGATCACTTCAAAGCCTGTACAGCAGCTGTCCTTTTGCACCTTCGCATCGCTGCCGCTCGTGTTTTGAAAGCGGGGGTGGGGGGTGGTGGCGTTGGTGTTTTTGGGGGCTGAACGCTCGCCAAGGAGAAGCAGTCGGATCATCTGCTGGCTTCCTGTTGCTGGCAAGCCGAGTGTTCTGCTTGTTGTTGTTTTAAGAGCTGGGAGCACATGATGTTCGTCTGCCTGCCAAAAGCATTCCAACAACTGCTTGGTTAGATGTCCGTGAACTTGTTTTAAATGTTGTCTCACTGGCTTCTCTCGTGGGACGTCAAATTGTTTTCTGAGAAGATAAGATCACGCCTCATCTCCCTAGTCTCCCTCCCAGGATTTTTTTTTTTTTTTTTTTTTTAATACTATATATTATATACACACACACACACACACACACACACACATATATATACACATACATACATATATTTGCAGCTGGAGATCCACAAAGGGAGAAAAATGAATCACATATCATAAAGTAGTTTTTATTCCTGAGCTTTCAACCCCATCAGAGGATAATGCTTAGTCTTACAAGAATCAAAGGCAATATATAGCAAAAAATTACGTGGAGGGGTGGGGGACGTGGATAAGTCAATGTGATTAAGGGGGGGGGGGGGGGTATTGGGTGTACAAATTTATTTATTATGAACATGTTCTTCTTAAGTTTGCATATGCTGGATTTATAGCCAAGTGTCTGTTGATGGCATTCTCATTTGATAACCAGGATTCAGCCAGCTCTCTGGCACTTTTAGTACTGGCCTTAAATTTTACTTGTACATTGTCCCAGTTAAATGTATGTCCTGTTGATTTAGTATGCGTATAGATCAATGATAGTGAGTCCTGTCTTCTGACAGAGTTGCGATGTTCCTGTATACGTGTTGAGATTCTTTTTGAAGTTTGTCCTACGTATACCGCTGAGCAAGAACTGCATGGAATGCTATAAACTGCGTTTCGTGTTTCAGCTGTCGATTTCTTGTTTTTAGTATTAAAGAGGACCGTGCACAAATTATTTGTGGGTTTCTGTGTTATTCTGACGCCTGACTTGGCCAGGATGCGTGCTGTACCTTCAGACACCTTGTGGCGATAAGGGAGTGAGTGCCAGGTGGGGTGGGGGTTCTGATTCAAGTCGATTGTTTGAGTTTTTTGGCATCTTCTGTGTAAGCTCCGATTAATGAATGTTTTTGAGTATCCATTTGAAGTGAAAGGATGGAAGAGATAGCGTCTCTCATACATTTTTGTTTCCTTTGTATTACACTGGGTGTGGACTCTTCTGAATAGAGTTTTAACACAGCTCCATTTATGAGATACCGGGTGGTTGCTGGTAAAGTGTAATATCTTGTCTGTGTAGCATTCTTTACAATAAACACTTGTGGTCAGGGTGGCGTCATTTATTTCGATGTAGATGTTCAGGAAGCTGAGGTATCGGTTAATTTCTTTTTCCATTGTGAATTGGATCGCAGGGAATACTGTATTGATGTGGTTGTGGAATTCATTCAGCTGGTCATTTTTTAGTATGACGAATGTGTTGTCTACGTAGCGTATCCAAATTTTGGGTGTGAACTAGGATAGAGCCAAGTTTTCAAATCCCTGCATTACCAGTTCTGCTAGAAGTCCTGATAACGGCGATCCCATGGGCATGCCTTCTTTCTGAGTGTAGTATTTGCCGTTGAAATGAAAGTGAGTTTTTTGGCAAACTGATACTAGGTGCATTATGTCTTTAATGTTTTTTTCTATTTTCGCAGCTTAAGGATGGCTTCTTTCACCTGCATGGAGAGCTCCTTTGGCCGCATGTTGTCTGTTCACAGCAAAATCTTCCACACAAGCACCACGCCTCAAATCAGCTCCAGGCCTTTTATCTGCCTAATTGATAATGACATAACGACGGACTTGCCCACACATGCCCATGAAATAGCCTTTGAGTCAATTGTCCAATTACTTTTGAGCCCCTGAAATGAAGGGATTGTGTTAAAAAAATGCTTTAGTTGCCTCACATTTTTATGCAATCGTTTTGTTCACCCTACTGAATTAAAGGTGAAAGTCTGCACTTCAACTGCATCTGAGTTGTTTCTTTTAAAATTCATTGTGGTAATGTACAGAACCAAAATTAGAAAAAAAGTTGTCTGTCCAAATATGCAGGTAGGCACAGGCTTCTTCAAAAAGCAAAAGCTTTGCTTTGATTAACACTAGAATTACCAAATCCTACAAAAAAAACCCGTAGATCCGGCCCACCTTAAATCCCATCGCACCACTGTCAGCATCTTTTGTCCTGTAAATGTGCTGATAAAGACAAGCAGCAATCAGCCTGCTATTCCATCCGTCCACTGCCACAGAACGCGCACAAAGTTCTCCCAGCTCATGCCTGGATTATCTGGGAGTGAAGTGCTGGAGTTTTAGAGTGAAAATAATAGATTGTTATTTGGAACACATGCATTTCATGTGTGTTCCGTTTCTACAATAATCTGTGTAAACACATTGTTAAAACAGAAACGTTTTTCACATTTTAGTAATAAATGACAAAATGTAGGCATAAACTATATAATGTGTGAAACCTGAAGTCCAAAGATCAAATAAACACAAAAGGATCTGACAGTTTTTATCTGAAACTGGGAATAACTGTAGATGCGAGTGGTGTTTCGAGACAATGGAACTGGAAATTCTCTGATCTGGAGGGATAAAAGCTGACAAACGCACACTGGTGAATCTGCCTTCTTCGTATCTCACCATCACTTGAATTTTTTTTTATTCAGTTTTATTGAGTGTTCCTGCTCATGCTGAATTAGTATGCACCTTATGGTCCATGATGTCAAAGCCGCACTGACAAGACCAAAAAAAAAAAAAAACAATACAGAGACATAGGTATATGTGATTTTTGGAATTATTCATTTTATGACCTGAATAGTACATTTCGGAACACTGTGGCATGGATGCAACATTATTCATATTCATTCGCATAACATCTTGCGGTTGTAAATAAAGGACTGTGTTTTTTTCCCCCCCCCGATCTTGCTGTATGGTGGGGTTTCTTTTGTACTCCAGGAGATGCAGAGGAATGAACAGTACAGAGAGGTCAGTTCAGTGCTATATGCAATCATGAATTCAAATGTTAACAGTTCACACACACGCAAGGACTGTCCTTTCTACATTTATGACGTGTACCTGTTGCAATGTACACACTTCTCTCTATGCTGTGGTTTCTATTACACACCTGAAAGACAATATATGTGACATTTTGAAGAAATCATTTTATGACCTGAATAGTACCAATCAGAAAACATCGCACTAATGTAATATTATTTGAAAACGAACAGCGTCAGATCAGCTGTAAATGTATGGTATTTGTAAAAGTTAGCTTTTTTTTTCAGTTTTATTCTCTAAAGTCACGTTCACGCTCTCCCTCGCCATACAAACCACCCCCCGCCTTCTGATCTGACTCAAACAGCGCCAGTATAAAATTCACACCTGATCTGACGAGGTTCGTTTTCAAATACAGTGGTACCTCTAGATACGAGTTTAATTCATTCCAGCACTGAGCTTGTATAGCGAATTTCTCGTATCTAGAACAAACTTCCCCATTGAAAATAATGGAAATCCAGTTAATCCGTTCTGCACCCCAGATATATTAACATAAAAATCAATTTTCCTAACAAATAACACTGATAAATTATATATACTGTAGTCTACCTTTAATAAATAACACTGGTAAATAATGTAACTGATTATTAAAAGAATCAAAACAGGTGTCCAAAGTGCAGTAGAGCATTCAATAAATCTTTAAATAAATAATCCTTAAAACAGTTGTGAAGTGGAGGTTTAAAATACACAAGAATAACAATCCTTTAACACGAGGTTAAAACGTGAAAAGGATGCCGTCTTTAAAAAACAGATGACAATCCCCGGTGCTTCCTCTCTGTTAGCGTCTCACCTGCGGGCTCTGCAACAGGCGAGACACTGCTAATGTAGCTGACCTTCTGTACACCGAACTGGTTCAGCTGTTGGTCGGGTCGTCTCTGTCTCTCTCTGTCTCTCTTTCTCCCCCTTAACCGGCTCGCGCTCCTCTATATATGCAGGGAGGACATGGCAGCTGCAGCCCATCAGCCACAGGAACAATCATGGATGTGGGCAGTTTCCCACCTGTGCACTTAAGTGAGAAACGCAGACACCGCAGATCGCGGCTCGCAACTGCTTCCACGCCCCCTTGCTAAGCCGCGAGCTATACCCACAGCCTGGCTCGTGGCTCGTTACGTGAGCCAATGCTCGTATTTAGATCTGAATTTTTCGCTCATACTTTCCTCGTATTTTGAAATTCTCGTATACAGAGGTGATCGTATCTCGAGGTTCCACTGTAATATTACATTAGTGCAATGTTTTCTGATTGGTACTATTCAGGTCATAAAATGATTTCTTCAAAATGTCACATATATTGTCTTTCAGGTGTGTAATACAAACCACAGCATAGAGAGAAGAGTGTACATTGCAACAGGTACACGTCGTAAATGTAGAAAGGACAGTCCTTGCGTGTGTGTGAACTGTTAACATTTGAATCTGATTGCATATAGCGTGGAATTGACCTCTATGTATTATTCTTTTCTCTACATGTCCTGGAGTACAAAAGAAACAGCACTGTTCACCAAAACGTGGAGACTGCATGGGCAAGATCGGGGGGGGTTGGGGGAACGCGGTCACTGATTACAAGCCGATAAGCCGGCATCTAAATGAATATGAATAATGTTGCATCCGTGCCACAATGTTTTCTGAAATGTACTATTCAGGTCATAAAATGAATAATTCCAAATACCATATATACCTATGTCTCTGTTTTTTGTCAGTGCGGCTTTGACATCATGGACCATAAGGTGCACACTAATTCAGCATGAGCAGGAACACTCAATAAAACTGAATAAAAAAAATTCAAGTGATGGTGAGATACGAAGGCAGATCCACCAGTGTTTGTGTGTCAGCTTTTATCCCCCCAGATCAGAGAATTTCCAGCTCCATTGTCTCGAAACACCACTCATATCTACAGTTATTCCCAGTTTCAGATAAAAAGTAACCACGTCAGATCTGGGGCGGGGGGTGGGTGTTGTAGCATGATCGTGTCTGGGAGAATAAAAATGAAAAAAAAAAAAAAAAAAAGCTAATTTTTACAAGTCCTATACATTT
This sequence comes from Erpetoichthys calabaricus, assembly GCF_900747795.2. Lineage (NCBI taxonomy): Eukaryota > Metazoa > Chordata > Cladistia > Polypteriformes > Polypteridae > Erpetoichthys > Erpetoichthys calabaricus. Next base: position 174,681,490 of record NC_041394.2, read on the forward strand.
ATAGCGGCTGTTACAGACACAAATCAAATGTATGTTTTTATTGTAAAATATTAACAATAAGAGCAGCTCACTACTCAAAATGGTGAAATTTGCAAGGGAGCGGCTTTCGAACTCACAACCTCAGGTTTATAAGTCGTCAGTTCTTTTTTTTTTTTTTTTTTTTAATATTTTTATTTTATTAATTTTCATTGTAATCATTCCATACAAACAGATCAATTTATAACCCAACAAATTTGAAAACAAATCAAACCCCACCCCTGAGAAGGAGAGCTTAGCTAAAGGAAAATTTCTTTAAGCTTTTTAATAAGGCAACATTAGACAAAAGAAGGGGAGAAGTAAATATCTATATAAATAAGAGATGGAGAAGGGAGTTAAATGCAATAATAGTTATTTATCTTATTCTAAAATAATATTGATTAAATCCTGCCAAGTTTTGAAAAAATTTTGTACAGATCCTCTAACTGAAAATTTGATTTTTTCCAATTTCAAATAATATAAAACATCGGTTTCCCACTGACTTATAAGAGGAGAATTAGGATTCTTCCAATTTAACAAAATAAGTCTGCGTGCCAAGAGTGTAGTGAATGCAATCACCGTTTGCTTGTCCTTCTCCAATTCCAGTCCATCTGGAAGGACACCAAACACAGCTGTTAGTGGGTTAGGAGGGATTGTGATACTAAGGCTGTCTGAGAGGCACTTAAAAATTTTTGTCCAAAATGATGTTAGTTTGGTGCAGGCCCAGGTCATGTGACCCATTGAGGCAGGAGCTTGGTTGCAGCGCTCGCAGGTTGGATCCTGGCCTGGAAACATTTTGGACAGTTTTAAGCGAGACAGATGAGCTCGATATATAATTTTTAGTTGAATAATTTCTATGCTTTGCGCATATAGAACTCGAGTGAATTCTCTGCTTTGCTACCTTCCACTCCTTTTCTGATATATTGATTAAGAGATCTTCTTCCCAATGTCCTCTTGGATCTTTGAAAGGTAGGGACTCTAATAAGATTTTATATATTGCGGAAATAGTGTGTTTCCTCGGAATTGAGCAGTATTTTTTCCAGCATTGTGGAGGGTGCAAGGTGGGGGAAATCGGGCAATTTCTGTTTAACAAAATTTCTAATTTGAAGATAGTAAAAAATGTGTAGCTGGGAAGTTAAATTTTGAACGTAATTGTTCAAAAGATGTAAATAGGTTGTCTATATAAAGATCTCTGAGCATTTTAATCCCAAAACTTTTCCAGGTATTAAAAACTGGATATACTTGCGAAGGTTGAAAGAGGTGGTTCCCTTGCAGAGGTGCCACTGATAAAAGATTTTCCATGTATGTTTTTATTGTAAAATATTAACAATAAGAGCAGCTCACTACTCAAAATGGTGAAATTTGCAAGGGAGCGGCTTTCGAACTCACAACCTCAGGTTTATGAGTCGTCAGTTCTAACCGCAGCACCACAGAAGCGGTCGTTTTGTACACCTTTTGTGAAAGTGGTTATTTGATATTTGGCCATCAACCTTCACACATTATACAGTTCATGTCTACATTTTGTCATTTATTGCTAAAACGTGAAAAACGTTTGTTTTAATGATGTGTTTACATAGATTGTTGTATACACAAAACATGCATCAAATTATTTCCCCTTACAATCCTGTGTTTTTCTCTCCCACATAATCAATCAAAGCAGGAACTGGGAGAACTTCTTGCCCGTTCTGAGGCGGTGGGGGGATGGTATAGCAGGTTGCTTGGGCTTATCGACACATTTAGAAGACAAAAGATGCTGACAGAGAGGTGCAAAGAGAGTTAAAGTAGGACGGATTTACGAGTTTTTTCCGGTGGCTCTGGTAATTCTAGTGTTAAAAGATACAGTGCATCTGGAAAGTATTCACAGCGCATCACTTTTTCCACATTTTGTTATGTTACAGCCTTATTCCAAAATGAATTCATTTTTTTCCTCAGAATTCTACACACAACGCCCCATAATGACAACGTGAAAAATGTTTACTTGAGGTTTTTGCAAATTTATTAAAAATAAAAACACTGAGAAAGCACATGTACATAAGTATTCACAGCCTTTGCCATGAAGTTCAAAATTGAGCTCAGGCGCATCCTTTTTCCCCTGATCATCCTTGAGATGTTTCTGCAGCTTAATTAGAGTCCACCTGTGGTAAATTCAGTTGATTGGACATGATTTGGAAAGGCACACACCTGTCTGTATAAGGTCCCACAGTTGACAATTCATGTCAGAGCACAAACCAAGCTTGAAGTCAAAGGAATTGTCTGTAGACCTCCGAGACAGGATTGTCTCGAGGCACAAATCTGGGGAAGGTTACAGAAACATTTCTGCTGCTTTGAAGGTCCCAATGAGCACAGTGGCTTCCATCATCTGTAAGTGGAAGAAGTTCAAAACCACCAGGACTCTTCCTAGAGCTGGCCGGCCATCTAAACTGAGTGATCGGGGGAGAAGGGCCTTAGTCAGGGAGGTGACCAAGAACCCGATGGTCACTCTGTCAGAGCTCCAGAGGTCCTCTGTGGAGAACCTTACAGAAGGACAACCATCTCTGCAGCAATCCAATAATCAGGCCTATATGATAGAGTGGCCAGACAGAAGCCACTCCTTAGTAAAAGGCACATGGCAGCCCGACTGGAGTTTGCCAAAAGGCACCTGAAGGACTCTCAGACCATGAGAAACAAAATTCTCTGGCCTGATGAGACAAAGATTTAACGCTTTGGTGTAGAATGCCAGGCGTCACATCTGGGGGAAACCTGGCACCATCTCTACAGTGAAGCATGGTGGTGGCAGCATCATGCTGTGGGGATGTTTTTCAGCGGCAGGGACTGGGAGACTAGTCAGGATAAAGGGAAAGATGACTGCAGCAATGTACAGAGACATCCTGAATGAAAACCTGCTCCAGAGCGCTCTTGACCTCAGACTGGGGCGACGGTTCATCTTTCAGCAGGACAACGACCCTAAGCACACAGCCAAGATATCAAAGGAGTGGCTTCAGGACAACTCTGTGAATGTCCTTGAGTGGCCCAGCCAGAGCCCAGACTTGAATCCGATTGAACATCTCTGGAGAGATCTTAAAATGGCTGTGCACCAACGCTTCCCATCCAACCTGATGGAGCTTGAGAGGTGCTGCAAAGAGGAATGGGCGAAACTGGCCAAGGATAGGTGTGCCAAGCTTGTGGCATCATATTCAAAAAGACTTGAGGCTGTAATTGCTGCCAAAGGTGCATCGACAAAGTATTGAGCAAAGGCTGAGAATACTTATGTACATGTGATTTCTCAGTTTTTTTATTTTTAATAAATTTGCAAAAACCTCAAGTAAACTTTTTTCATGTTATTATCGGGTGTTGTGTGTAGAATTCTGAGGAAAAAAAATGAGTTTAATCCATTTTGGAATAAGGCTGTAACATAACAAAATGTGGAAAAAGTGATGCGCTATGAATACTTTCCGGATGCACTTTAAGTTCATTTCAGTTACATCGTCATAAATACAAAAAGTACAATGAAACTCTTATTTCCACACTTAACCAACACGCACCATACAGTCACACCCCAGCAGTGCTAATCTTGATGTGGCCATGTGTAAAATAATACCACAGAACATAACGGGTGAATATTAGCCAGAGACTCTGTGGCCCCTCCAGTTCTGTGATCCATGTACAGAAGTCATGTCTGGAAATTCTTTGCTCTAGAAGCTGGTGCTCAAGGTAACATCAAAAATCCAGTCTGAAAATTATACATCCGACCAACATAAACCAAAAGAGGAATTACATCAAACATGTCAACACCCAATTTTAAAAACAAATTTCAAATTAAAAACTAGTACCATAATGTGTCTAAGTGTTCTTTTCTATAAATATCCATATTGCCATTAATTTTGCCAATGAGGACCGTTTACTCTTTGTATGCAACTATATCCAACAATAATGAGCCTATTAACCCTATGCTGCATACATTTAATGTGGCCAAGTGCTAAATTACATTAGGCTATAGCATGTTGAAGTGTCCTTACCATTTAATCAAGTTTCAGCAGGCTCTTAATAAGATTTCTAGAAACAAACAATAGTTTGAATACAAACAAAAGTCGATATTTACTGACATGGTGACAGTTTTTCAAATAGGTACAGCACAAACGCCTGCATAAAGGTTTAACTTTTTATCCTTCTCCAGGTCAGGTCAGGTAGCATGCACTGGTACAGCACTGTTGCCGCACCCACTACACAACAAAACAGCTCATGATTCTGGTTGACAAACCCCAGCCAGACACACTGTCCCATGTCACCCACTAGAAATGAACATCTATCTGCTGTAGCCAAAAGTTACATGGGTGTCCCCTTGGCCTGATTCAGCCACTCCTCAACAATGAGGATCCTGTTAGCCAGATCACCCTTGGGGAAATCGCACTACATTGGGCGTAGTGTTGTAACTGATGCTCCCTCACAATGCAGATAATGTGCCTCATTCAGGATTCTGTGAGCAACAGCTCGTTCAACACAAAGTCAAACCACTGGTAACCCAATGAAGTCTTAGGATGTCCCACAGTGCAGCTCGATCTACTGAATTGAACACTCTACAAAAACTGACAAAAGGCTGCAGATATTCGTGTTTGCACGCCACGAGAACCCTCAGTACCTGGATGTGGTCGATGGTAGACTTCTTAGGCATAACACCGGACTGCTCCGATCACTGGAAGGTGAGCAAGTGATCACGCATCCTATTGAGGATGACCCTAGCAAGGAACTTACCCAGCACTAAGAGCAGCGTTAACCCCCTGCAGTTGCCGCAATCCAGGTGATCACCTTTCCCTTTCCAGATTGGACCGACTTGTCGTCCCTGTCAGTTGGGACAATACCCATCTCCCAAATGGAAGCAAAGATTGCTTACAATGCAAGGACAGCCTTACAATCAGCCTGGAGAAATTCACTCTGGATACCACAGATCTAGTGCCTTCCCTACCCTTGGCTAGCTCACCACCCATGCAGTCTCAGTGAGACTGGGTGATTCACATGTAATTGGAAGATCAGCCTCAAGAACTGTGGACCCAGAGATGTCCAACTTCCTAGCCAAAGGATCAGCTTTAAGCAGCTGCTCAAAGCAGCCAGGCCAGAACAAACAATTGCAGTGTCACCCATAAGGGCCATTCCATCACCTGCTCGGACTGTGACACTCCAAGGAACAGATTCGGATGTGCGTAATGCTTCGATTCCTCTGTAAGGAGGATGTGGGTCACTAGACCATAGAGGAATCTATGAGCAAGTGACACACCATCTAACAAATGCCTCCTTATCTGCACTCAAAGCCCTTGCAGCCGTTCTTCACAGTTCCTGAAACTGACTGGAGTAGTCATCAAGCCGTGTGCTGCTACAGGATATCCAGGGTGCCCTGCGAGATGAAACACCTCCTTCTGAGAACACTGGTAACACCAACAAAACCTTCAGCAGCCTTGAGGGTTTTGTCAAGGAAGGTCTCCCACCTCACATTAGGATCAAAAGTCGCACTCAAATCTGCAAGTTCCTCACACAAACTGCGTGCAAACTCATTAGAAACAGACTGATCTTGGAGTCCGGCCAGGTTCCCTAGTAGGTGGTAGCCTAATGGACCTAAGCTGAATCTTCAGAATAACAACAAGTCTGTGGTCAGAATTCACAAACTGGGCACTTCTGTAGACACTGCAGTTCTGGTGTCTACACACGAAGATGTGATCAATCTCATTCACCGCACCACCAGTATTAAGAGTACCAACTCCAACAATGCTGCTCAGGGTGCTGAAACCAGGATTCAGTAATCCACAGCCCCTGACCTTTTGCAAAGTCAAGGAATGTGGAACCACTTTCACCATGTCGCCAGACACATGGGGACTGAAGAAATCATCACAGCTGGCCCTGTCAGTGACAGTGGTCACATTGAAATCACTCATGACCACCCATCAACCACCGAGTGAAATTGAGAATAAAATGTCTCCCTCACAAAGGCATCACTCACTGCAGTCAGAGCATACATTGAACAAGGCAGTGCCTTAATCAGAGTCTCATAATACGCTCAATGAAAGGGAGTAACATTGGATACCATTGGAAGGAGCCGATCTGCCACAGCAACAGCTACTGCCGGAGTATGACAGCCACCAGAGCAAACCAGACCAATAAAAGGTGTACCCCACCTACAAACATCTGGCCAGTCCCAGGTCTGCACACCTCAGCGAGTGCTGCCACTGAAATGCAGAGTTTTTGACGCTCCTCCGACTGCAGAGGAAAATGATCATCATGCCGTGACAAGACGTTCCACACAACTACTTGGATGGACCGCCTCAAACTGGGAGCAGAGTGCTGTCGTGTAGCGGGTGACAACTCGGCACCACACCAGTTTCAATCCCCAACAGGCCTGACTCCATTGGCTTTCTGGCAGTTTTGGCTTTTCTGGGGATGAGGCTCCAGAGGGCTTTCCCCCCCATCCCCTTCATAATGTAAGCAGCCTTCCTATGGGTGGCTGCAGCAGAGCTACACCCACAGAGAGAAAAAAGGAATCCTGTCTGACATTTCTGAGCTGCATGAAGTTTTATTTAAACGGTGGCTGGATTGCCAATCCTGCCACCAACCCCCAAGTTTTCCCTGCAAGTTGAAGGACCGTTTGCAGGGCAGATGCAGTTTTCATACCTAGGACCTCCTCCACATTTTTCATATATATTACTCACAACTTCAGTTATATCATTATAAAAACTGTATTTGTCCCTAAAGTGAAAAGTGAGAAAATTAAGTTTGAAGATTCTGAAGTGTACCTTTCTGATGCATTCATGTTATTAAATAAGCATTGCGAGTAAACATGATTACAATGGTTATTACGTCAGTTCATATATAGAAAAAACAAAACATTGTGTTCTCCTTATTATGGCACTTCTATTTTTAACAGTGGAAAGCTGTGCAATAAAAAGTTCATTATATTTCAATATTTATGAACACCACTTCTAGTTTACTTAAGTAATAATTGGGTAACTACTTAAAAGGATAAACTGCTGTTTTAAATCAGTTACTGCTAGTGTATGTATATATACACATACACACACTAAGAATAAAAAATATATATAAGAAAAAAAAAAAACATCTGAATATTTATTTAAAGACAGCATGCCATTGTTTAAACTGAAAAGTTTTTTTTCCTGAGAGTATGTTTAATGGGGTTTCTTGCCTTGGTATCAAATGAGTATCGAAAAATCATGAAATTGCACTTATACCGATACATAGGCTACCAAAAATCTGATATTGTAACAACCCTAATGTTGACTTATCAAACAGTGACTTTGGTAAACTGCTAGTATGCATTTAGCCTTGGAACTATCTTTAGTACTAGCATTCTTGTGATCTACTACAAAATGTTAGTCTCTCAGTTAATGTTAGAAAAAGGCATGGAAACGAACCATTCATAAAATAAACTCTAGTTCAATACGCACCAAACACATCATTATTCTTTTGCAAGTTATTAAACAGGTGAGTGATATGATCATGCATATGATCAACAGACTGGTCATAAGTCGATCTGGATGCAAGACGGACCAGTATATGTATTAAAACCTGACTGTACGTACAGTACTATATAACAAGTCACTTAAGTTGTTGTTTTAGATCCCTTTTTCATGTATTATTCTTAGTACATTTTCTATTGTTTTTGTAATTTTTATTATTTTGTTTCGTTATTACTGTTGCTTGCATGGGTACTGAACCTTTAACAGCTTCACGAATCCTTGGTCTGTGTTATGTTACGTCATCAGTGTGGGCTTCTTCCAGTGTTCAATGTGTTATGTTGAATGGTCGTAAGAAGCATAGGTCACAAGTTCACCTATGTTGACTAAAAATATAACCCAAATAGGCCAATAGCTTTCACAGACAGTAGATTTCAATTCAAATGATACAAAAATAGCATTGATTTATGTCCTACTGTTAGTTGTGGAAGACCTAAACTAAATGCAGCTCAAACTTGTTAAAACATTTTTGAAAGACATGCTTGAAGAGTTAAAATCTGTTTAAAATCTGTCTGGAGCTTTGCCGATAATGATTTATATTTCTCTGACACTAATTTAAATCTGTAGTGTGTATGTATGGGATTTGACTAAATTTGTACTGGAAATTTATTTTGCTGTCACATGCATTTATTGCACAGAAAGCGAACAGAAAAAAATCATAATTGAAGTTGCATTAGAAGCATTTCATTAGAAGATTTGAAAATTTCAAACATTTGTATGGTAGACTATTCAAATATCTCCACGAAAACAAACTTTAACTGCCACTTTCTAGAAGAACACGTGTGCCAAATTACAGACTGTCTACTTGGAGGAGAATATTTTTATATGGACAGACATGGCAATCGCACCAGATGCTTTAATTCTGCATGTGAACGCCTCATTTTTTTATTGTTAAAAAAAGGATAAATTCTGCATTTTTCAATTCAGTTAACTCTTTACAATCATAGCATATGGTATAATTTGCCACATAAAACTATTCTAAAGTGGAATTTTTATAAAATTTTAAAAATACTTGGTCTGTTCCTGCAGCTCACATAAATGGGCTGAAGGATGCATGGGTTCATAAATAGAAAATGCATTAAAACTTTCAGAATAAGTATTTTTTCCAAATCAAAAATGTTATTGATGATTGATCCGGATATCGAAACTACGCATATACTGCAAAATCACCACATCCAGGTCTTTTTTTTTTTTTTTTTTTTAAACAATGTGGTGATGATATTCAGGAATTTCAAAACAACGACTGGCTGTGCACTCAACTTGCTTTACTTATACAATAGTGATGTGTTAACGTTGGCATAGTTAATATGCCAAGCTTTTATCCCAGTTTTACAGCACTGGGGTCTGCAAGATTTGTGAAGATTCTCCTTCGGTAATTAGATTTCCAGGTATGAGCAAGTGTAAGTGAGTCCACTCACTCAAACAATTTCTTTTATCACCGTTTCCTCAGAAAGAGCTACTACTTCTACATTAAAAAAAGTCAATAGTTGGTTTGTGGTACTTCAATCTGCTCGATCACACACATGGCTTGGCTTTTTAAAAAAAATCTAAGGCTCTAATTAAAAATATAAGGCAGTGTAATCAGTTCAGTTCATTTGTATTATTAGGAGTACCAAATACAATAAAAGCCTTATGTGCTCTTTTCATTACACTGCCACCTGGTGTGAATACTCTGTAAGCTATATAAAATAACACAGAATATAATGGTGGAAAAAGTAGCACCAGTTAGGAAAAAATAATCATATGATTTAAGTACGCATCTGTCTACTAGAAGCCAAGGCAGAACAAAACTGGTGAAGAAACAATTACAGAAGCAAAAGTACAGTAGGATATTAAGCAATATAGCTGGTGCACCCAATTGTTCTTAGAAGTTATCATACTTAGATAACTGAAAATAATCTGTCTTATTCAGAGGGTTTCAAAACAAATCGGAGTATAAAAGGCAGTGAGCACAGTGGCATAATCTATACACTGAAGACAAAAGAGCACTCCAAGCATAATAGTGAAAAGGCTACTGAAAGGCATATGCCGGGATGGATACAACAAAGTATCCATGTTACTTAAAAATCCTTTAAAAATACAGTTAAATCAATCATTAAGTAACAGAAACACTATGGCACAGCTATAAATCGCTCTAGAACTGGCCACCCACAAAAAATGAACACAGAAGAAGATGACCGCCAATGACTGCAGCCACCAACAGAACCACGATAACTTTGAAGGAGTTACAAGCTACAGCGACTCAAGATTGGAGAGAATGTGCGCACTGTTTCTTGGGTATTTTGTCACTTTCTCCTAAAAAGATGCAACTGGTAAAGATAAAGACAATGTTAACCAAAATTGCATAAGACATCTTGGCTAGATTTTACATAGAAGATACATGAGACACTCTGAAGTCAGCTGGAAGAAGGTTCTGTTGCCTAATGAGACCAAAATTTAACTTTTTTGTCATCAGAATAAGTGCCATGTTTGTATAAGCTAAACGCTACACGATCAAAAACACAAAATCCCCACCATACAGCATGGTGGTGGCAGCAACATGGAATGGGTTGCTTCTCTGAAGCAGGCCCTGGAAAGCTTGTGAGAGTAGAGGGTAAAATGAATGCAGCAAAACACAGGAAGTCCTAGAGGAAAACCTGATACAGTCTGGAAGAAGTCTGCACCTTGAGAGAAGATTTGCTTTCCAGAAAGAACACAACCAGGAACATAAAGCCAAAGATACACAAAAACGGTTTAAAAGCAAGGATGTTAACCTAAAATGTCAGCATTCAGATCTCAATCCAACTGAGAATTTATGGTTGGATTTGAAAAAGAATGCTCACTCATATCCAATACAGTCTGACAGAGCTTGAACAGTTTTGGAAAGAAGAATGGAAAAAACTGCAGTGTCCAGATGTGTAAATCTGATAGAGACCACCATACACAGACTAGGGCTGCAACTAATGATTATTTTGGTAGTCGACTAATCGTTCAATTATTCCCCCCACCCCCCCAAAATTAGTCAACATTATTTCATGCCTGATTATTTTGAACCCCACGACCTGTGGTTGTACATCCTATTCTGGGCTCCAGTGCATGTCTTACCTCATCTGCTCACGTCTGTCCACCTGTGAATGTCACCCTGATGTCTCTGCATTAACACGATTAAAATTAATAATCATCAAATTAAAACAACCACCAGTGAAACAAATGAATTTGAAAATAATCAGATGTTTTTATATTAGTGTGACCATAACAATAAAAAATACATTAAATACAAACTAAAGTGCAAGTAGTCTTTAAACAAAAAAAGTGCATTTAACTTAACCAAAAAATACATTGTTAAAACAGAAACGTTTTTCATATTTTAGTAATAAATGACAAAATGTAGACAAACTAAATAATGTGTAAAGCCTGAAATGCAAAGATCAAATAAACACTTTCACAAAAGGTTCAAGGATGATACAATAGCTTCCGTGGCACAGCGGTAGGAATTGCTGACTTATAATCAAGAGTCCCCCGGTTTGATCCTGACTGCCTCATATATTTGCCGTTTTGCTCTTATTGTTAATATTATACAATAAACAAATACATTTGATTTGCGTCTAACAGCCACTGCCACCCCCCCCCCAGGGATCTGACGCTGTTACTTTTTATCTGAAACTGGGAATAACTGTACATGTGCGTGGTGTTTTGAGACAATCGAACTGGAAATTCTCTGATATGGATGGATAAAAGCTGACACGCAAATGCTGGCGAATCTGCCTTATTCGTATCTCATTGTCACTTGATTTTTTTTATTCAATTTTATTGAGTGTTCCTGCTTACACGGAATTAGTATGCACCTTATGGCCCGTGATGTCAAATCCACACTGTTTTTTTTTTTTTTTTTTTTTTTTTTTTTTTGTCAGACATAGGTATATATGATATTTGGAATTATTCATTTTATGACCTTATAGTACATTTCGGAAAACATTGTGGCATGGATGCAACATTATTCATATTCATTCACGTACCTTCTTGCGGTTGTAATCAGTGACCGTGTTTCTCAAAACCCCCCCCCCCCACCCCCACCTTGCCCAGTCTGCACAGGACTCCAGGACATGCAGAGGAAAGAATGTTCCTCTGCAAGGTGAGCCATGAACGCTCTTTTGTCAGTGGACCCCATACATGCCTTGCACAGTACATGTGCTTTGATCGCTGCCAGGTCAAGCTTGTTATAGCACATGCAACCGGCCACCTGCGTGCTCCTGCTCGCACTGAATAAGCTCACGCCTTCTGGTGTCAGCGTGCAGCACCGTTTGGGAAAATAGACAAATATATGTGACATTTTGAAGAAATCATTGTGTGATCTAAATAGTACCAATCACAAAACATCATCGCACTAATGCAATATTATTTGAAAATGAACAGATTTACAAGTAACAAATTCACACCCAAAGTTAGCTTTTTCACTTTTATTTTCTCAGTCTCGTTCACGCTCTCCCTTCCCTCCTGATCTGACCCTAACTAACTAACAGTGCCAGCATAAATTCTCAAGAGACAGCGGCATCACACCTTTAGGATGCTTGCGTTTCAGATGCACATGCATCGCGGCAGTGCTGCCGTGAAAAGAAAGCTCCGCTTTGTATAATCTTCATTCAATTTTTTTTTTCTTTTTCGGTGAAGTGCTCCCACACTCCCCCCCCCCCCCCCCCCCCCCCCCCCCCCCCGCCCCCCTTCTCCTTCCCCCTCCTCTATCAATTTCTCGCCATTCCAACCACATTTATTTTCCTCTACATTCTTCTTCTCCTCAGACATTCTTCTTCACTGGTAGGACTGTGTGCAGTCTTGACAAACAATACTGACCCAGACGTTCATGTAGTGCATTGCAGTTACAAAAACCAATGTGGTCCTTTTTGACTGGAGCCTCTATTGAAGGTTCTGTTTATGACGCGTCGACGGTTTTTTGTAATCAACATCATCGATTACGTCGACTAATCATTGCAGCCCTAACACAGACTCAAGGCTGGAATAACTCTGCTCAGGATGGAGTGGTTTTAGAAAACAGATGGCTAAAAGGTTCACACTTGACATGAAAGAATATCTTCTGTTATCAATGTCAAAAAAAAACCAAATTAAATCCATTGTGATTCAATGTTGTGTAAATAATTTTCATTGATAAGCGTTGCATTGTTAATACATTATTGCATTTGTAAAACATGTCAGGTTAATACAAGAGAAACATCGGCAGAGCTGTATGTAGTGACCCTCAGAACCACACTAACTTACAAGTATTTATGAGAGACTTTGCATGGATCTTTTTTGGCACAGAATTCCTCTAGTTACACAGGCACAACAGACATACTGCAAAGTTTGTTTCACTACTTTCAGTTTGAATATGCAAGATTTTGTGCACAGAAAATTTTAAATTTGCCTTTACCATAATAATATATTTGTGGCTAAGAGTCACCATCCTAGCCAAGTAGAATTAAAAGATTACAGAGTTACATTGTGAATTGCTTCTTCACTTGAAACATGGTCTGCAGTTGCCAGCAGCAAAATTATGTTTGACTAAATTGCATGCTGATTACAATTTTTTTTAATATGTTATACATTAAAAGTAGACTAATATTGTGAACTAACTTACCAGCAGGGGATTGTAAGCACCATGGGGACCAAACTCTTTTTCCTGGCGGGAATAGAGTGACATGCTCATTAATCTTTCCAAAAGGGATTTACTCAGGCCATACACAGTTGCCAGTTTGGACTTTACTAATGGACCTAGCTGCATTGGATCTCCAGCCAACACAATCTACACAGAATGAAAACACAGTATTAGAGTTTTGTGTGTGATATGGATCAGAAACAAGACAAGTACATGTTGTAAAAACTCACCAGCATCTTAAATTAGTAAAATAATGGCAAATAATGGTCAACTCACCTGGCCATCTACCTCAGATAACAAACCCAGTGGGATAAAGCACTCTGGCTCCATAGCCTGTCCTGCTTCATCCATGAATACATGAGTGAAGTGACCAACCCTTAGTAGCAAACAGTGAAACACAAGTGTTTAAAAAAAAAAAAAAAAAAAAAGAAAAAAATTAAAAGGTTTCCTTTTGAAATCCCTGTTGGGCATTATACATGTAAATTACCTGAGGCCCACTTGGTAGAACATGCCAGCACTACTGCAGGTAGTGATGACAATACGGTAATGTGCTGCCTGAAATACATCCTCTCCACTGTGGCTGTACGACTTAACTTCCTCTGGGATGCTCTAAGAAGGTAAATAGAAGAATAAGAACAATGAAAGGAGCACTAGTGTAAAGCTGGATACAGGATTCAATTTCAATCCCCCAACATACACTATGGGGGATCCCTGCAGTAAGAAACTGAAGGAGATTTACTATATATTGGTTGGAAACTTGCTGCAGCCAGTGTTTCAGAAGGCTAACTCTTCCTCCTCTGCAGGAACATGAGAGGTTATACCACTAGGCCTTCTTTGAGGAATAATCTTAATGCTTCCTACCCAGAGGTGTAAAGAATTGAAGTACATTTTTCAGCTATTTTTACTTAATACATTTCGTTCACGGTTTTGACCTCACTGCATTTTTAGGTCAAACACCATGCTTTTTACTTTTCCTAAAAGTCACTGTTACTCTTTACACAGACCAAAATATTATAAATTCATAAAATAGACCTATCAGGTTGTTGTTAATTTAGGTTATAGTTCAGCATTGCTCAGATGCAGCCAATAGAATGCCATAAATCATTTACAAATAAAAAGCACCATAGTGTGCCTTCAGCTGCTCATTTGGTACGTTGGTCCAATGCTTCCCACTCACTGTTGAGACATGGAAACTGAATGTGCATTTTCCTCACAGTCATATTTGAACACTTCATTCAAAGATATGATACACAAAGATGTCTGATATATAATGCAGGGCCCTTTAGGGCCTGAAGAAACCTTTGCTTTCAAGAATGTCCTTCAAATTTAAAGAATTCTGTTGAGGCAAGCTTTTTTACTCCCCTCTTCTTAAAGTGTCTTATGTGGAATCCCTGAAGACCCAAGAAGTAGTGTCTTTTTAATCTTGTGCAAATAAAATTTTATGGCCACAAGTAATATTTTGAGACCACATGTTATGTGAACAATATACAGTATGTGTAATGTTGTACACACAAGGTAATGTGGCTAATTCTTATCAGCCCAATTACTTAAATGCTAGTGTGAGTCCTGCTACAAGTCACTGACTAACAGACTTAAGGTTCAAGCAAGACCACATGGCGCGAAAATAGAGTTGGTACCCTGTGCCTGGACATCAAGGTTTTGCTGTGCCTTGCAAGTGGCTACTAATAAAAGTTATGTCCTTTTAGACCTATTTCTAACCTGCCTTTCTTAAGTAAAATTCTAGAGAAGGCAGTCATTATGCAGCTTAACGATCACCTCAATAAACATGCTATTCTTGATAAGTTTCAGAACAAATCACAGCACAGAATCTACACTCGTTAAAGTAGTGAATGACTTGCGGGTAAAGGCAGACAGGCCGTTTATCTGTTCTCATACTCTTAGATCTGAGTGCCGCATTTGATACCATTGATCGCAATATTCTTAGAAATCGCCTTAGTCAATGGGTGAGCCTCTCTGGCAGTGTCTTAAATTGATCTGAATCCTACCTGGCAAGTAGAAATTCTTTGTTGTGGTAATTATACTTCAAAGACACATGATATTCTATATAGTGTTCCACAAGGCTCTACCCTGGGTCCGCTGCTCTTTTTGATTTACATGCTTCCGTTAGGTCAGATTATCTCTGGGCATAACGTGAGCTACCACAGCTATGCTGATGACACACAACTGTATTTCTCAATAGCACCTGATGACTCCGACTCTCTTGATTCACTGACACAATGTTTCACTTGTGTTTCTGAATGGATGAGTAGTAATTTTCTCAAACTAAAAGACAAAACAAATTGTATTGATTGGCAATAATGGATATAATGAGGTTATTAGAAATAAACTTGATGAATTAGGATTAAAAGTCAAGATGGAGGTAAAGAATTTAGAGGTAACTATTGACTCTGACTCTTTAAATCACATATTAATCAGATTACTAGGACAGCATTTTTTCCACTTAAGAAACATAGCAAAAGTTAGATCTCTTACAACATTGGAAGATGCTGAGAAATTAGTTCACGCTTTCGTTTTTAGTTGACTAGATTACTGTAACGCACTCCTCTCAGGACTACCCAAAAAGACATCAATCGATTACAACTCGTGCAGAATGCAGCTGCTAGAATTTTAACTAGGAAAAGAAAATCCGAGCACATCTCTCCAGTTCTGATGTCACTACATTAGTTACCCGTTGTCATTTAGAATTGACTTTAAAATCCTGCTTTTGGTTACAAAGCCTTAAATAATCTCGCTCCATCTTATATTTCGGAATGTCATACCTTTCACTCCAAATCGTAACCTTAGATCTTCAAATAATAATAATTCATTACATTTATATAGAATTCCAAGAGCTAAACTTAAAAGAAGTGGTGAGGCGGTCTTCTGCTGTTATGCACCTAAAATCTGGAATAGCTTGCCAATAGGAATTCGCCAGGCTAATACAGTGGAGCACTTTAACATGCCTTTCTCATAGCTTCATCTTAGACTAATCCTGATGCTCTGCATATCAATTAATCATCATTATTATTCATGGTATTCATATTCAAAATCCGTACTAACCCCTACTTTCTCTTCTGTTCTTTTTCCAGTTTCTGTGGTGGCGATCTGCGCTACCACCACCTATTCAAAGCACCATGATGTACCAACACTTATGGATTAAAGGCCAGAAGTCCACATGACCGTCATCATCAAGTTCTTCCATGAGAACACTGAATACAGTGAGGACTGATTGAGGTCATTTATGTTAGGTAGAATGCCTAGAGGGGTCTGCGCTGTTCCATGGCCTGGAACCCCTGCAGATTTTATTTTTTTCTTCAGCCGTCTGGAGTTTTTTTTTTTTTGTCCTCCCTGGCCATCAGACCTTACCTTTTATTCTGTTAATTAGTGTTCCCTTATTTTAAATCTTATGTCTTTTTTCCTCTTCATCATATAAAGCATTTTGAGCTACATTATTTGTATGAAAATATGCTATATAAAAGAAATGATGTTGTTGTTGTTGTCAGCTTTCATACAAACAAATATTTTGGTTGCTACTGGAACACTGCCATGCTGACCAGAATCTAGTCTAGAGCCGCAATGATCACGAATGCACAGGTGACTTAATGGAATATTCTAGTTTTACATACTTAAGAGTAACAATATATTTTGATTTCATAAATTGAAAAATTACTGCATATCTGTTATTCCATTTTCCACTGAACTGCAAAGTGTGTGACTTGTATTCTCAGAGCTGACCTTTATTAGTTTTTTAAATAATTCAGAAGAGAGCTGTTAAATGTAACAGAATTGACTCCTCTCGTACACTTTTCAGTAGATCATGGACTCTCATATTTGTATTTGCCATTTGTTTTGTTACATTGAAGTTGAATTATTGTAGTGTAATATTAATTATTGTCTATTGTGCATTAAAAATATGAATATGTATAATGAGACAATCATTACACTTCTGGTCAGGATGACAAGTTAATAATATGCCTTGAGCATAACCATGGTTAATTCCATAGTTTACCTAAGCACTCAAGAGGCCAATTTAAAGATAAAATTAAATACCAAACCGTGCAAAGGAAATCACAGCTTTCGTAAGAGAATTCTTGTTAAAAAGATAGACCAAAGTTCTGAAAGTTAATGTAATAATTCCGCTTCTAAAGTCTCTCTTCATTGAAGAATAATAAAGCCAGTCTATGTTGATTTACTGTTTTTTTTTTTTTTTTTTTTTATACTGTGCATCTTTCCAAGTAATAAGGTTGTGAGATGTTGCCTTTTTTTATATATTGTCTTCTCCTCTCTCTCTCTCTCTCTCCCTCCCTTCCCCACAATAGTGTATGTCATACCCACACTCACTAGCACCCTACTCCAGGTCATCGCGGCGACTGATCAAATCCTGGAGCCCCAGCTGTCTGTATACCAAGTGTGAGCAAGGTGGATGTGAGGCAAATTGGCTCGTGCACATGGGCACAGACCCTGCTACTCACAGAGACTGCGTAATTTATGCCCACACTAATGCTCATAATGCTACTCTCTATATTAAAAATATTTCGGTTTATTGCCGTGTCTTTTTATTATGGTTAATAAAAATGAAATTGAAGTTTATTTTATTTTAACTGGTTGTATAATTAAATGAAATGTCAAAACAGAAAATTTACAGTGTATCTCAGTAATTATCGATGTGGATGGTAGCTCTATACAGTATCTTAATTTTCTGCATTTGTATAAAGTAGTACAGTGTGATACAACACAGAATGTCTTTGTTTAAAATGTAACTTTATCAATTATGTTTGCCGACCCATTTGGATTTGCAAAGTCGCCAAAACCAACTGTGCACATGTAAATCTGAGGGAACAAGAAACAAAAAATTGTGGCCGCACCAGAATATATTTTGCATGCAACATACTGATGTTGTTCCCCCAAGATAACTTATGCACATAATATACGTCGTTTGCTCGATATACAACTTAAGACCACAATGTAAGAAATGAGTCATGTTGAAAATAAAAACGGCATTTAAATGAGATTCTGTTACATTTATATGACATAAGTTTTTTAAACTAAACAGTATTGAAACAAAAATTTAACACAATAGTTATTGCATTTTAATAAGACAATATTGTGTTAAAACTTAATAGCAGTGCAATGGAAAATAACCAGCATCTTTGTCTTCTTCACACCACAATAATTAAGCACTCAAGTATAGTGTGTAGTTTTAAACTGAATAGTGAAAAGGATACATTTCTGACACTGTCAGTTTGCAAATCCTAATCCTACTTTTAAATCAAAATGCAGTAGAAATGCAACCTCTTCAATGTCTAAAATTGTTCGGCATTTTGACACCCAGAAATGAAGAAACTTGTACTGACTTTTTTATTTTTTTTATTTTATTGAAAATAGGATTCATTCAGTAACTGCTGTTTGAAAATACAAGGTTCAGGACTGCAGGTTTTTTAATCAGCGCTAGACAGCAGAAATTTTGAAAACCAGCTACTAAAGCTAAACAAGAAAGCTTTACAGTTTATGGAGGGCACAATATGATTTGAGGACAGTAAGAAGCTCCTCTGTGTACTGATCAAGACATGATTTTTATTATAAAAAGTACATTTACTTTTTGTACTTGAGTCCCTTTGAAAACAAACTTTTTTTTTTTTCACTTTTACTAAAGTGCTTTTTAACCAAAATACTTTTTTACTTCAGTGAAAGTAAAAATTTGACGAAGTTCTATTTTTACTCAAATATCCTTTCTAAATACTTATTACAACTTTATTCATACCTCCTCCAGCCTGCAGGAGGCATTAACACGGACCAAGTTCCCAGAGGGCACATGTCCACTGTAGTGCAAGCGACTACACACCAAGTCAGCTGCACTGTTGGAAGGGGTGCACACTAGGATGCGACTATCTGGTAGCTTGTGGTGGATCTGAGAGAGAGAGAGAGAGAGAGAGAGAGAAAGTAATCAGATCTGGAAGCCAAGCCAAAATGTACCTTCTAGGGACTCTGCCTCATAGCTACCTGCAAGATGGCTTCCAGAAGTGTCACAGTCTTTCCAGTCCCAGGAGGTCCAAAGAGTATGTAAGGCAAAGGTCGACACTCTCCAGTAAGGATGCGCTTCACTGCCGCTCTCTGATGTGGGTTCAGTGCCGGGTTGAAGTAAAAACCATTTTGGCTCAATGGGAAAGTTGGAGAGCTCTTGCCTAACCAGAGACGAAAAATCTTTCCATTATGACAAACTGTCCATATAATGTCAAACTGTAAACCAATCACAATGTGTTACATAATATTCAGAAAAAATAAATTACTTGGGAAAACTCTGCATTAGGACTGTTGCATTCATATCCAGATTTCAAACATATCTGAATATTTATTACAATTTTAACATTGAAAACCAAAACAGAAAAAACATTTCATTCTACATACCCTGCTTTACAACAGTAAAGGATTTTTTCAGGTTATTAACTTGTATTTATACATTACTTTATATCAACAGACGGTTTATGTTTGTTTTCAGTGAAAGAGACAAATGTTATGTCAAATAAAATTAGACTGCTTTTTCCTTTTCATATGCAGGCCGATCTACAAGGTGAACTGCAGGCAACAGAAAGTAATTGTTTTCTAAACTTCTGCTGACAGGAATGCATGAAGACTGATATACAATATACTCATTGTGCCTATGAATTTTTCAAGTCTTTGTGCATAAAGGTTAGCATGTACTTCAAACAGTGTTCCACTTAGGAGTCAAGGAAAATTCACATTGACAAAACTAATGAAACCCACCCATGACAAATCCAAACATTACACATACAGAAAGAGGCATCACCCAGAGAAGCAATTCTCTCTCTTTCTTAAATAAGACCACAGACAAATACATTTGCGTTATTTGCAGTGAAATACAAAGGTAACAAATGAAAGAGAAACATTTTAAAAGTAGCCCACAGTTATAGGGTAATTACACATATAGACCTAGGAGGACAGCAAACTTAGGGAAAGTCTGAGCAGGCACCTTGGAAATTTACACTGCATACACAAACTATAAGACTTTCCCAGCAATGTGTTTGCCTCAAACTAGGTATTAATGTGTTCTGAGCTGCAACAAAGTTTTCACTAGAAAATAGAGAATGTTTTAGGTACTTTTGTTGCTTCAGAGAACCAGTCCTCAGCGTAAATGAACGTTTTAAAAGTTAAACATTTAATGTCTATCTATTATAAAAAGAAATCCTGTCCTGGAAAGCAAAAAGCAAGTCTACGATACGTGATCTTCTCGTAAGACATTTTAAAGACCCGCGAGACCAAAGACACGCCCTACTTACAATGTATCAAATAGGACAGTAGGCAGCAAAACATTCAGTCTTGTGAAGGATTTGAGCACACACAGATCCAGGGCTCTCAGCCCATATAAAGCATATAAGTTACGTTATAAATTAAATGTCGACATCTAAGCGAAGCAGAAAGCAGCACGGAGAAAAGAGACTCAAATGCGTTGGACAGAAAAAAGAGCAAAAAAGAATAATCGAGGTGCAAATTCAGAAAATAAGGTAAGCAATTAATCAGCCTGGAACAAGTGGAATTGAAAAAAGAAAAAAAAAAAAAAAAAGCACATCCAATCCGGCTCAGAATTAAAAGACAATGAGTAAAAGAAAGTAAAACTTCATAAAGACGTTTACAAACGTTGACGCTAAACACATGCAGAGCAGGTTAGAGACTATGAAACCAGTGAAATTAGAAAGGCTCAAAAAATGGCGCTATACACATGTGGAGAAAGTTAAAGGATATGAAAGTAGGAAAATTAGAAAATATAAAAAAAAGAAAGTAAAGATCGCAGTAGCGCAAACAAACTGCCTCATTTAACTATGCACCAGTCTAACTTTGGTTTTGCACAATAATTACTAAACTATTGCACCTTAACACTTAATTCTACTTTATTCACATAATTGCACTTATTTATTATGTTCTACTATACTGTTATCTTTCAATGTATGACTTTTTGTTAATCTGATATTCTTCTAACTTTGCACAGTTTTTGATAAGCGGATCAGGATTCATTTCACTGTGCATGTGACAAAGAATCTTGAGAATTTCAAAAATAGTTTACTGCACATTCATTTATTGGTTACTTTGTACATGTATATATATTTATCTGTCTGCTTATTTAAAAAGCTACATTTACCCCAGGAGTCAAAAACGTTCTGTCTAGCCCTTGTACAAAAACCTAGACAAAAGCTGGGGGTATCACCTTGGTAACCCCATGTACTTTTGGAACTGTGAGAGGAAAATAGCACGACTTTACAGACAGGAGTCCAATGCAGAACTCTTACTTTTTTACATTGTAAAAAAAAAAAAATTATTAACTGCTGATGATGTAGATCATTTTGTCTGTGCTGAAATTCCAAACAGAGAAACCTATCCTGACCTCATTAAAAAGATTCAGCATACTGAGACTTGCAAGATTACAAATATTGTTTTTACAGAAGTTGTTAAATAAAAGTGAAACTAATGAAATAGCAACAATTCAAAGAAAAAAAAAAATCTTTGAAAGTGTGTATCCGGAAAGCCAAACACGGGGGGGTTGGCGAGCGAAGCCCCCTAGTACAGTATAAATTTTATTTATAAAATGGCACATTAGTAATCTCACTAAGTGTCATATGCTTCCTAGAGAAAAATACAGTACAACAGCTGTAGCGACAAGAAATCATTACACTACAGTACATTCTAACATGCTTAAATAGTTTTGATATGAAACAGTCTCCTCTCTCCATATGGTGTCAAAATGAGATCACAATATACAACCCTAAATGAACAAGCCATATAATAAAGTTCTGCCTCCTAAGCATTCACCTTCACATTGCACATTTAGTAAGAGACTGCTGAAATGATCAAGTAAACAAGCAGAATGTACCACCGAGGCGGTTCAAGAAACTGGCTGGCGTAATCATCTTTCATGCACCTAGTAAGACTGGATAATTGGGACGTATACAGTTTTCATAACAGAATAAGAGCTGAATTCAAAAGATATTCAAGAACAAGGATATAATGGAGAAAGACTTATTTTTGGCTGGTTGGGCTCTATACTAAAACATGTCTTTTAACCAGAGTGTAATCAGTGAAAGCATTAATTCAGCAGTTATGCAAATCCAATTGTCTATAAATATAATGCTCTACTTGTACTTTTTGACCATTTTGATAATGCTGTAACAGACTGCTGTGATGGATGCTCCCTCTTCAAGTTATTGTGCTGCAAAAGTAATGACGCAGATGGACAAGCTTTCGCCTGCCTGGTTACTGACTTAAAAAAAAGGTTTTATTAGACTTGTCCTGGTAAAGGGCAAGATTCTTTACTTATTCTTATTATGTTTGATTTCTAAAACATATCCAAGGTATTCTGCATACCTGCTTGGGTCTGGGTCCCAACAGACACCATGTCCACACCCTGGGCTCCTGCATCCCGTTCATCACTGGGAAAGGTTTCATCCTAAGTTATACAGTACATAATAAAACAGTCCATGTGTGTTGATGCTGCATATATACAGTAAAAGGAAACATTTTCTTACAACCAATCTAACCTCTGTGTTATTCTGCTGCCACTCTAGGTGTAGTTGGACAGGCTTGATAACCAGGCACTGTGGAAACAAGACTGAAAGAGGGACGTGATAGATGACTAAGGAAGTTGTCTAAGATACTGACCATCAACACTGAGCTTCACTAACCTGCCTCTCCCAAATGTTCTACCCGTTCCACTGCAGCATGACACCGCCGCATAGTAAGCCTAGGCAGAAAAGATACCAGTCAGGTTCAAGTCTACTATCATAAACATTACCCAGTGTGGCAAAAGTAACCCAATACCTATTGAATGTGAATTCAACATCAAGGGGCTCCCCATTGTAGTTACTGTGAAAATCTAGGTTCACTCTAAGGCTCAGCTCATCATTGTAAATCTAGAAGCAGAAAGACAAAGCTGTTAGAGTAGAAGATTCTAGTGGTTGTCCATGTAATTCCTCCACACCAATACAGAGGCTACAATTACCTCACTGATGTAGGCAGTGTATTCCAGTTCAATACCATTGGCAAGGGTCCTCTTCAGAAGCACCTTGTCTCCTGCAAAGATTGAGACCTGCTGTAGTCCATTTGTAAGATATTGTAACCTTGTTGCCACACACTTACTTACCAAGGCTGACACTGGGCCTCCCGTCAGCCACACCTGGCACATCCAGCAACAGGTAGTTGGCACTCTTTCTGAGGAAGGTTCCATGAATACTGAATTCCTTCATTTCTCTTTCTGCCTGAAGTTCCTCCAACCATAGCAAAGCAGAGAACTTGCACTGAAAATTGTGCCAAGAGAGAGGCTACAAAAAGAAGATCAAGATGTGAACTTTGCCACAAAAGTGTTGAATAAGGGCTTTGAGCACAGGGTGTGGTGGCGGTTAGGGAAAGAGTGCTTAGTCCGCTAACCTCTGCCAACTGTGGCTGCACAAGCAGGACATCTTTCTCATGCTCAAAACACTCTTTTAGGCTTGGTGGCACTGGATAACGACTCAAAAAGTTTGGTAGATGCCGTCTGGGTAACCTGACAATGGAACAAATTTAAAAAGTAGTATTTCATTTCTTAGCTTCCTATTAACTTTTAGAGGAAAATAGACTCTCAGTCTAGCTCTCTTAAATATTTAATATGTCAAGACTTAACAGAGATCAGAGCATTGAGGACTGAGGTGTAATGAGGCAGCAAGGTTTACTTGTGTGGCAAAGAGCTGGGCAGCACAGCTATTACATCCTTATTCAACTGTGTGCTTGGTAGCAAGGATAGCTGGCTGGCTGGCATGTAGTTGGTCTGTGCCTTAACTAGCAGCTCCTCTGAGGCATGCACATCTACATCTAGCAACCGTCCAATTGAGAAACTCTGAAAATGGAGCAAAAGCAGCTCTGTGCAGCTTCCCAAAATCCTGCAAACAAACAAAACAAAAAAAAAAACAAAAAACTCAACTAGTAAATGGAGGCAACAGATTAGGTGATTTCCAGTGATACACAACAGATGAGGTTAAGCAAAAGGAAAGGGAATGGAATGATGAAAGATGACAGTGCCAGAGTAGAAAAATACATAAAGGAGAAATCTGCAAAAAGGAAGATCAGAAGAATGCAGCTGAAGTAGGGAAAAAGGCAAAACGGAGCAAAGCTGGACAAGGCAATAGAAAGAGAAAAGGCATATAGCAGAGTCCCTTATCACAGTCAAAAATTTAGAGGAGGACATGAGCTGCTTTCAAGTGCAAGCCTATATTATAGGCATTTTGGGACAGACTACACACACACACACACACCTACAGTATAGTCTATACTCACCTGGCCTGGCACTGCACCGCCACAGTCATCTCCTGCCCTGGTGCAATGGATATTTCCCATGTGCCTTCAGCACTTGATAAATAACTGACACAAGTATTACTACTTCCATTGATACCATAGTAGAGACTTCCAGAACACAGAAGCAGCAGGTATGGGCCTCTTGCATGTGCTCGCCACAAAAGAGAGAGAGGGCATGAAAGGTTTCCCACTGGACCTTCATACCCATGTGCTACAGGGACATGCAAACTAAACTGTCCACTTCTGTCCCATCCAGCTAGACCAGAGCTTATTAAGATGTGAGCTTGGTTGCTATGGTTCCTGCAACATAATGGAAAGAGGTAGAATCTGGAGCTTTAAAAGCAGGTATGGAATTAATAGATTCAAGATGCCGAAGAAATGCCTAATGACTGACAAAATAGCTGCCATATGATATTACTCAAAGAAGCACTTACATAATACAAACCAGTATTTCCTTTGTCTGGCCAAGGAGGAGAGACCCAAAGTTGGTCATTTTGCTGACTTCTAACCCACCCTTATCCTCAAGAAGCAGGTGACTGTCCACTTTCACATGTTCATTTTTGGCCAGGTTACCTTTACTGTAGAATAAGCCAGCAAAGAAATAAATGTAATGTGTGTGCAGCTAGTAATCACAAAATCTTCCTACACCTGCTAGGCAAGTACTACCACCTGTCTTAATTGATTGCCTCCAGTGTCCGATAATAATCTTTTGTTTTGTACCACTGGACGATAAGCAGAATTCCCATGTAGAAGTGAAATCTTAACTTCATCTGCTGTTGACAGACACGCCCATTGAAACACAGAGACCTCCAGTTACAATGGGCTTTTATGGAGAAAATCTTCCACATTTGAAGTAGTAGCTACGCACTACTTCATACACATTTTTAATCTCTGAAAAGAACTTCCAACAGTTGATACTGAATGTACTGCATTGGTTTTTATTGCAAGTTATTCACGGAATCCCTCTCTTGTACTCTTTGAACCTCTAGACAAACCGTGAATTCAGATTGTGAAAATAAAAGAGCTGTTGAAATTGTTCAAGTAAGGTCAGCATATTTGTTTATAATTTATACATTTAGAAATATTACAATTTGTAATTTTTGTTTTTGTAGGATATCAGTTTACTTGGGACTTTTGGGAGAACTAGTTACCACTCTATAGTGTGGTGGTGTGGAGAGGTGGGGAAACCCTATTTTTTTTAGGCTAGAAGAGAGAGATGCTGAAAATAAAACAGGCAAATCAATGCCAAATATTGGCACCTTGACTTGTGAACTAAGATCAAGTGTTTCATTCGTGGCCTAACAATATAGGACCTCTGTTTTGACATAGCAATACTGGAAGTAAGCCAGATAGAGGTTTGCTGATAAAAATAGCACATGATAGTGGCAGGATTATGTGGTCAAAGTATGTGGCAGACCTTGAAAATTTTGATACTGTAAGAGACACAAAAATTCAAGATTCAGACTCAATATCGTTATGAAGTTTGCATGGATTATCAATGTAATTAACATGCAACTAAACAGACAAAAGTTATTATGAAATCGACAGTAAATGGGAACAATCAATACCTCACTTCAACACTAATATCTTTGTGTCAGCACTTCCTCCATAAACCAAAAAAAGGTTTGTATTCTTATAAATTGGTAGTGCTTAACCTTTAAGTACATGAGCAAGACTGAGCACAGTTGGCAGGGTGAGAGGGTGAGAGAGGAACTTATTCTTTGAGTGGAAAAGCAAAACAGTGTGGTGAGAAAGAATGGTATCTAATAGATGCATTATCACTACTTTACTGCTAGAGGTTAATTTTCAGGGGACAGGAGGAAAGTGTGTTTTTTTAAAATCAGTAAGGGCAACTTCACAGAATGGAAGGAAATGTTTTCACAATATGACAATATCTTGGCATCTCACTTTGATATGCTAGACTTCAAGAAAGCATAATTTTTGTGAACTTTATCATGATCTGCACTATTGTTGCTACTCAATATTTAATCTCGTACAAAACTATGGCTTATATGAGAAACTTTTTTTTGCAAGACAAGTGATACAACAAGCTTTTCATAAAATGCATAGTTGTCCATTATGTCAAGTTAGGTGGATATTGCTGGCTTCTTTGATGCATCAGAAGTGTGAAAGTATTAAAATTAAAGAGCTTGTGCATAGCAGTGAAGCTAAACTATATAACAATTTGTTTTCTGTTCTGGCAGGGTACCTAAATCAGCAATCATTTTGTATTGTTACAAACATGTATAATGTGGACTGTTCTATCCAATGCAAACAAATTGAACACCAATTACTCTAACAAATTCCTGGTGGTGTAATCATAGCATGTACACTCAAGTGAATTCATTCTTACACACTGGACTTTATTCTGTACAATGCATGAAAGAAAGCAAGAGTTAATGGGCTACAATGCAAGCAAGCAGGTTAATATTACAATCTTTGCACAGGTGATTCAAAATCTAGACAACTCAAACAATTCTAACCCTCAAAGGGAAGGTCATGGAACAATAACATGATGAACTAATACCATTACATAAATTAAATCTAAAAACAAATACAGAGACTGAACTTTCTTTAAAACATGTCTCCCAATTAATGTTTAGATTACTGCTGTTAGACTACATAGTCTCCATTATAAAGAATATAGACTACAAGTCCATGAACAAAAGCATACTTAATAGCGATGAACAGAAAGAAGTAGGTCTTTCACACACCTTGGTAATATAGTACAGAGTTACAGATTATGTTTTTACATGCATTCTGTACTTTACTGGTTTGTTATTTTTTTTGGTCTTGACATGCCCCGCTAACTAGGTACCCAGCCCTGGAACTGCCACTGGGCTGTATGCCTCGTCTCCTTATAGGCAATGTCATGTGTTTTAGGACTTTGAACTTCCTTTGATGACCATATTACCCTGCTCAAGTTATTCAGATGGCAGTTTCAGCTTACTATACCAATCCATGGTGGTGGCAACACTACCTAATATGGATGTGGATCAATCAAGAGTTATAACAGTGTTAAGTGGTACACACAACATACAGCTTTAAAAGACATCAGTGGTCTTGTGGCGCTGCTGTAAGCCAAATTTTGATTAGCACACAAAAGGAATAAATGCTGTACCTGCTGCTGCTGCTCACTGGAGTCATAGCTAAAGCTCGCCAGCAATAAAAGGACTGGGTGCTCTCCACCACCACTGCATTAACAACATCGCCAGTCGATGGACAATATTCATTGGGAACACAGAGTGAATCCAAAGTAAAAAATATTGAACTTTCTATAACCCCACAGCGACCACAGATGCTGGACACCTGGACCTATGTAAAGAGAAGGGGTTTGGGAGAAGCTAAAGCTAATTGAAATGAATGCCAAGACAACATGAAAGCCAGTACAGATGAGCCTACCTTATCAATTGCCCGGGAACGAAGAGGTGCAACACTACTCGCCTGGCTGCACCACTTGCTAGGGTTGATAAAATATTCAGCTCGCACCCAGTCCCCCTTTATTGGCTGAAAACCTAAAATCATAAAACCGGAGAAGACAGGACGAAAAAGGTGAATGATGCAATGGAATTCAACGGAAACAGTGTAGTCAAGTGCCCACCTTCACACACATGAGAGAGAGAGAAGCATGTGCTAGAGTTAATCATGCCGCCTTCTCCATCACAGGATGTCACTATGCCAATGAGGGCCCTGGCTTTGCTTAGCTCACAGTCACTTGCAGAGTCATCTTCCCAGTCATCAAATGACTTTTCAACCTGCAGGACAGCAACATGGTAGTAACTAATGCTAATCAAACACAGGAAAGGAAAGGCAATACCGAGTAGAAATAACCCGATAAACTAAAAGTGCCAAGGACAGAGTCCAGAAAGTTTTACGCCAATCTCACCCTTAGTGCTTTCCAGCCCCTGCTTTCATGGTCTTGATAGGCAAGTACATTGACTTTGTGCCCAACACTCAAGGGTATACCTCCCAGGACTACTTCTGATGTGAAGTAAATCATATCATCAACCAAGCCATAGTCCTGACACAAGATGGTGACTGTGCAGTTCATAAAGTTTCTCATTTGCGGAACTCCTGAAATATAATACAATTAAGTGTGTGAAAGATCTGGTCTCTTTTAAAAGATCACAGAAGTAGGCGCTACCCACACTGTGATTTATATTTTACCTTCAAAGAAACTCCTAGTCTCCACTCTCGAACAATAAATGCCACCATTCTAAACCTACCCCACCTCCCAGGCCTAATAGGGTTCTTACTTCATCAGCTCCCAAAGGTGTAATGTTCTCCACTTATCAACCCAAGAGACTGACTCTTCTAGATTAGCTTACAAAATAAAAATCCCTGTCCCTGAGGATCTTTGAACGAAGAAATTATTTGCATTCAAATTCCTCAAGAGAAAGCTATTGTAAAGCATAGCTCTGCAATTCCTAAAAGCACCCATTCCCCGAGCTGTTCTAGGTATACTGCGCAAATGCATTCTTGATGCACCCCACAGTCTACAGAAAATCTCTTGCTCTTGTTCAGAGACCCATACTGTTCATCTCAAACCAACATGGAGTGCCTAAGAGTTCTTTTACATTTCAATAAAACTCACTTGGCAGGTTGATCTCATCCTCTTCAGCTACATGCCACAAAGGATACATTATTTTGGAAACTACACTTTTCATCAGTTGGATCATGGTTTTTTTAAATAAGCTGCAAAAGAAAAAGTAAAACAGAATGTGTATGAAACACACAAATAAAGTTCCCATTTACAGTGTATTAAAATGCTGTTTAATAGAACTGGGTGTTTTTTGTTTTTTTTTTGTAAAATGATTTGTTTAGTCTTCAGGAAAGGAAGTTCATTTTATGCTGTCAAGAAATGAAGGATAAAATCTACAACAACGCTGTTTGAGGACATAACACACAGTAACCCAATTACCACAATTAGAGCTACACAAAATATGTTACTGCACTGAAATGCCTTTTACTAAATGGCGTAATGACAAGAACACATGAAACATATCAACAAGGGCACAGTTTAAAGGGGAGGACTTTAGATATAATCCTGTAACAGAAGTAGCTAGACATAAAGTATGAACAAGAGTAACAAGGACACAGAGTATAATAAAAGCAACAGTTTTTCGAAGTATGGTCAATGAGAAAAGTATTTAGAAGGCCAGCAAGCTCAGCTATATGCACAAGAATGTTAGACAAGCTTTACTGAAACAGAAGTGGGAATATACATTTAAAGGTTTTATATTTCATTAATATAAAAATTAATGTCTCCCATTTATGATGGTAATATTTAAACAGGTGGAAAGCAAAATTAAACACCTTAAGGTATAGTACATTATTGAAAGGTTTCCAAATTAGAACAAGGAATTTAAAAAAAAAAAAGACTTCAATAAAGCAGCAAGTGACTGGTTCACTATAAATAGGTACAGGCAATTCAAACGCTGCAGATATTTCTACAAAAATCCAGAAATGCTCTGTCCTGGACAACTGATCATTTTTTGATCATTAGAATTCACTGAACACCTTAGCAGCTAGTAGCAGCTCAGCTACAATCCATCAGGCTGCTACTTGATCCTGTGAACCTGATCTCTAGACATCCAAATTACTCTGTGACAAGCTAAACATAGTGCATTTCAATTTCCTTTATACATACAGTAACTTACGGTATTGTTAAGTACAGGTTTTCCAGTGGACATTACAGACATCTATCTATATATTATGTACATGATTAAAGAGGACTTCATAACCCTTTGGAAATTTGTGCAAGAAGGCCTTCGTACCTGATCTTCAAAGAGACAAGGGGAAAGGGGACCTGGGGTGACAGTGACAGAGAACAGTCTTTAGGATCAGTCTTGCATTTCCTCGAACAATGAGACAGAGTTATCTGCAGGAATACAAAATCTTCTCTCGCACCACCACTACCTTATCGAGAATAGAGGTGGACAGCTTGTCCCACC
This sequence comes from Erpetoichthys calabaricus, assembly GCF_900747795.2. Lineage (NCBI taxonomy): Eukaryota > Metazoa > Chordata > Cladistia > Polypteriformes > Polypteridae > Erpetoichthys > Erpetoichthys calabaricus. Next base: position 174,711,909 of record NC_041394.2, read on the forward strand.
ATAACTTATGCCCAGTCAGGGAACCAACGGAGGTATAATTTTACTTAGCTTGGGATCCTGTATTCCACCACATTAATTACATCTGGAAACTCGGTTTATCAATTATAGGAACCTGTTAATGAGCTTTCAAGTTTAATTTTTAAGTGTTGGTCAGGCATGGTCCTAGTTTGATGTGCAAAAGTTTGACTGTGGCTTGTGCTTACTAAATATTTTTATATTTAGGTGTTTTTACATAAGATTTTTTCTGTTAGTTTTTGATTAAGGGAATCACTTTTTTAGGAAGATGTATTATGTTTTCACACCTATAGGCTTTGTTCAGAAACCTAAATAAGTAGTAAACGTATGGATTCCCTTTCTTTACAGGACTTGAAAGACTGAAACTTTTAAAAATATATTTCAAGCTTTTGCAGTGTAGACACAGTCTTGGCTTTTAATTGTTAAGTGGACTGTACATTTTAAAACTTGGAGACTGCAAAAGCCTTAAGTATTTCTTTAGCAATCTAACTGTAATTAGTTATAGTGCTGTTAGTCAGATGGATCAGAAGTACTATGTAACTAAGGATTTTTCTATACACTCTTTGCCTTTATAAAAAAAAAAAAAAAAAGCTCCATACTCTTGAATATGCTACATACAATTGTCCGGGAGTAAAACATTCATGCCATAGATCACAAACAGGTAATTTGTAGGAATAATGAGAATTTGGGCTATAAATATAATATCTTGCAGCAATCCAGAAAAATTTCCATGATCCGTGATCTTGTAGCATCACAATGTTACGGAAGGTTTAGATCAAAAACTATACAAACAGAATTGTGATTTAACTTTACATTTATTGGCTGAACATTTAAGTCAGAAGTGCAACAAACTGAATGTTTTCAGGGTCATTCCATGTCAAATCAACTAATGGCCCACGCACTTTGGAATCAAAAAAACTCTGGAAAAATTACCAGCTGTTAGCCAGGAGACCAGCTGCAAAAATTTTTTTGATGCAAGATCAATAACTTGCAAAATACAGCCAGTTTACCAAGTAGAGTGGAGGGGTTGGGTGGGCGGTGTCGATTTTATCCAGCCTTATTTTTTCATCAAATTTCATAAAGTTCAGAGGTTCCAGAACTTAACCACTGAGCAGATTCAGATTTTGCACACTAGTACATTAATTGGTGTAGAATGTGACAAAATTAAAACATTTGGACCAGATGACACCGCATTGTCAAAGCAGCCCCTTGAAACTGAACAAAATTTAATTTGAATTTTAGGCTTAACTATGTTTAGGCCTCATATTTGTAACCAGCACAGACCTTTGAGTTTGTTTCCTTACTCAGATAACAATATAGACTTTCTGAAAAAGCAATAGAGAGAAAAATAGCTGTATCAGAGTATGAACAGCAGACCTCTCAAATCCAAAAAACAACTGGATTTCATTTTCAGAGCACCCTAAAGGCATGTGGGTATGTGCGATAATTTTTTAAATATATTTTTAATTTACTCTACATTGTCCCTTCTTCTCAAAACAGAAACCTTACTTTTCTTATGCAAATCTTTCATGTTTATTTTCCATTCTGTGTCAATCATGGTACGCATTGATTTTTTAATCAGTTAAAAAACGTCACAACTTTTTTTCATATCAAATGAAGATGTCCTATCTCATGTTGCTGAACAAAGAATGTGATTCTCCATTGCCAAAAGAGTACCAGGGTACTTGAGAATACCAGTTACAACCCTACAGAAGATGGCAAACTCAAAGCCAGCTGGGTGTCTGGTGAAGACAGTCAATTGACTGTCCGATTATTCACCACTGAAACAGCTGCTGAGATCCTGCCATCTCACGATCATACTCCTGATGGATCAGATGCGTCCCTCACATTAGACCAGTGTCCTGTTGGAGGCTATGGTGGGTGCATGTATGATGAAAACTATTGGATTGGTGTGATTCATGACAAGAGTGAAGAGGAATCAGACATTGTGATAGGCTTCATGCACCCAAACTATCCTGCACAGTCTTTCCATTTGACACATAGAGACTGAATTTGCTGGGTGCCATTACACTGCTTAGTGCACTTACAACTGACAACGGGAGGCAGTACCATCTTGATCTCAAAGACAAAGACGTCCTATACACTGCACTTTGAAACAGAAATGAAATGGGTCACATTCCTGCTGCTGCAATACCAAGTTGTTAACATTTCATTATAACTAGTGTTGTATTTAATGATATATATTGATAATTTTAAAAATGTCTGGACATTCCCACAGTGCATTAAGCTGGTCTGAAAATTAGATCCAAAATGATCTTTTCACATTTGAGAGGTCTCCTTGTCAAACACTGATGCAGTTTGTTTATAACCTTTTGAAAAGTATCATGTAGGTATCTAAAAAAATTCAGCAGGCTGTATCAGAAGTATGGTTTGTGAAAGCCTAAACATGGCAAAACAAAGACTCAAAATACCCCCCCCACCTTATGAAGATCTGCTGTTACCAAGTGGTACTATCTGGACCAAAAATTGATTATGTTATGTACTATAAAGGAACCAGTATGCATAAATTTGAGCCTGCTGGGTGGTTTAGTTCTTGAGATAAGGTCTTGTGAAACCGATGAACAATTAAGGTGTCAAATATGACACCCCTTCCCCCTCACAAAATTGGCTGAATCTTGGAAAGTATTGATCTTGCATCAAAGTAATTTTACAGGGTGTCTGCTGGATAATATGGGTACACCTGGTATCTGAGACCGAAGTACGTGGGGTTTGTGGGGGGGGGAGAAAAAAGAAATAATATGAACTACGTACAATGTTCAATGCCCCAGTGCTCGAAGTAGAAGCAAACCGTTTAGTCAAGTTCCTTCTTTTGTTATTGCTTTAATATGACAATGTATTAGTCAAGTGAGGGTTATTGTGGTCAGAAGGTCACACTAACATTCAATCTGAGTGTGGGCGGGGCTGGGGAAGAGATGGGGTACACCTGTAGTAGCTCACGAAAAAGTGCTGCAACGTCCACCTCTTCTATGTTCTGTTTTTGGGGAACTCCTATACTGAGTAAGCGTTTAATCTTACCATGATAGGCTGTTGCTCCTGGCTTTTATTGTACTCGGAGCTTAAAGTGAGCTGGAACAGTTATGGCCCTTCATCGTTTCTGCTTTGTGAACTAGAGCATAGTGGCAATTTGCCCCAATTTGCTGCAACAAGGACCAGTTGTCCCTCACTCCATTGTTTGAAGTACAGTATATGTACTGTATATATGAGCAAAAAACAATCCACAGGGGCCAACCCCCTTCGAATTTGTGTATTATAATAATGATTATATAAATAAAGTAAATAGCAGCAGACATAATAGGGAGTACTGTGTGTACTTAAGAAGGCAACTTGCTATGCATGTCTACTTTGAGCTTTGCTGAACTTTTGTCTTTCCTCTTCACTTCTGGTAGCAGCTTTAGTTTGAATAAAGCAGCCAGTTCCACTTCCCTGCACGATTCCTTTCCTTCCTTCACAGTGCACAGCAGAAGACAAAACATACTTGGCTTTTCTGCAACATCATCCAATGCCAATTAAACTCCATCAAGGTTTACACCTAAATATTGATATATCGAAATGTCCTTAGTAGATGCCAACTGTCCTAGAAGTACCATCTTGCCAATTTTAACCTTGATACCTGCACTGGAAATAGTGTTTTTGTTAATGAGACAGTCCGCGTTACAAGAAAATTACACTTTAAAAAAATTAGGATCATCATTTCAAAGTTGATTTGGAACTAATACATTTTAACAGTTAGTGCACTAACCAAAAATACTCTCATTCCATAAGGGTGGGACTATACCACCTTTCAATGTACTCTTGAGAAAAGCATCTATAATTAAAAAACACACAATCTGTTAAGCATGTTGGCAAACTGCTCAGGTCCTCACTGTATTGTGCTCATGGCATATATTCCTGTTTTAATATCTTCAAATATTAAAATTATCAGCGTTTGAACTTGCTAAACTTGAAAAATGTTTAAAGCTTGTAAAATAGTTATTTTCTAGAACTGCCAAACATGCAGTTTAAGTTTCCTCTACATCTGGAGCAATATTTTGGGCACATCTGTACTTTACATAGCTTGAAATTCTTGAGTAACAATAAATGAGAAGAAATTGTATTGGCTTGGCTAAGATTTCAGAGTATGGTCAACCTGTGTAGGTGCATCATTACCCATTTCCCAAAAATCAAGCTGCTACTGAGTTGGCAAGGTAGGATCGAGCAGGAGTCAAAACAAGTAACAAAAAAAAATTTTCATTCCAATAAAGTTCATTTTAAAAAGGTTTAGTGAAAATTCAAAGCAAAAAAGCTTACACAAAAATAGCGAAAAAGTTATTACACATACAGGATAAAAGGCAAAACAGATAAAAATGTTTCTTCCACAAACTTAGCTTTTCTTTTTAAAATTCAGTTACTTTCTATACTTAAAGGCTGTGTTATTTCTCTATGGCAAATTTACACTAGCTTTACCTATTACATTCGGTACGTTCTATACGTACGGCACATTCAATATGGTCAATACGATATAGTATGAAAACTAATAGCCATCCATGCCTTTCCAGCTGCAAGGCAGATCACAAAATGGGACTAATCTGTAGTCCAATGGAAAAGAAATAATTAGAATATTTCATTTCAATTTACCTTGTGGGAGTTGTATTAGAATCTCCCATAGACTATGCATTAATATACAGGCAAACATTTTAACAAACTAAGAAAACACATCTATCAATTTAACATGACCTAAAAACAATGGCTCTTAACCCGATATCTGCACATAAAAATTTAAAAATATGTTTCCAGTACCTGAAAAATAATAACAGACATAAAAACTCAAACAGCATAATATCACCAACACATGGACAACTAGATACCAAGATAATTCAGGATATATTTACAAAAGCTATTTTACATTTCGCAGGTTTGTCAGAAATCGCTTTGTCATGTTTGTGATATTTGCTGTTGTGATATTTGTTTGCATCAGTATATGGAGGAGACTTTAGCTGATTAAAAACACTTAAGAAGCATAATATTTAATGGACAAGTACACTTAATTCAAATGTCACTAACACCCAATTCTTTAATTATCCAAATCTGCCCCTTATTTTTTCAGGTTTGTCCCAACTTTAAGGCTAAGTACATGAAATCAAATTTGTCAACTTAAATTTCAAAATTCCTGTAAAAACAACCTTTAGGCTGTTTTCAAGCTATAAGTGATCAGACTTTGTTGTTATATTAATGAACATTGAATTTGTGCTATTCAATGCTTTCTTTGAAGGAAAAGCAGTGTTTGAGCATTTCTTTTCAGCAATTAAGCATACGGGTTTTATTAGCTACACCAACCATGCATGGCAATGATTATGTGCGTCTATTAACACATCACTGGGAAGATTTGCCCTTGTGCTTCAAACTGTTATAAGCAGGGTCATTTTGGAAATTTTCAAACACTTATCTATATACATTTTATTTTGGAATGAACATACAGTATGAAGCAGGTCAAATCATCACCATTGTAGATGGATGTGTATGAGAGGTGGTGTCTCATCCAAGGATGGATCCTGTCTTGTGCCCAGTGCTGCCAGGATAACGAGTGGCTTCCTGTGAGACCCTGAACAGGATAAGCGGATTAGAAAACGGGTGGTTGAACTGACAACTGCAGTACTGTTCAGAATAAATGCATGATGAATGTGAAGCCTTCATGTTTTGCCATGAAAAAGTTATTTTAACCTTTACAGTTTGTTTTGTATTGATAGACAAGTTAACAGTGGAAATGCCTAAACTAGCAGCCTTGATTTACATGTACTCAACTCTCATGTCACAAACACAATAGTGGCAAACGGCCTGTCACAGCCCCTGCTGGGTTACAGATCAAATACAAAGTATGAATACTTTGGAGGCCAAGGGCCTATTGCTGCCCCAGATCACTTCTCTTGAAAGTGCTGCACACTTAAAACAAAGCAATTGGACAGAAGCTGTTGACCTCAGCTTCAACAACTTAGAAGGTGCAAAAGACTGGTTACTTCACAGCACAGCTTGCACATGAACAAACATTGAAGACATACTCCAACAAGGAAAGATATCCACCTTGGAAAAGAGGTAAACAAATTACTTGAACAAGCTTGCTGTGGAAATTATAATATATATATATATATATATATATATATATATATATATATATATATATATAAAAGGTTTCAGTGAGGCAATATTCAAACTTTGATTTGAATCATTCAGGTTATGTTGTCTTCTACATTCAACTTCTTATATTTAATGCGTTTCTCAGCAAATTAACATAAGTAATCTTTAAATTAAAGTCCTTAAAAGCAAGACTGGCTTCAGTATAACCATGGGAAAGATGTCCATGTAATTTAAACAGTCCATTCTTTTTAAACTAATGCATTCTTTAAAAGTATGTACTTTCATGGTACAGCCTTGGTCTGCTTCTTCGTTGTGGTATGTTTGAGGTGGTGTTGCACATTTATCCTCGCATGGTATGATGGTTCGTGCAGTTTCAGAAGTGCCCAAACCCTCAATCTCTCACACCAACACTGTCTTTGGCCCATTTCTTATTTTGGAAACTGCATTTCACCCCTCCATTTTAAACTGCTGTATAGCATCTACTTCTTTTAAAAGCTGTTGTATCTCCCCTCTCAAGAGTGGAGCTTTCTTTCATACCATGGCTTGAAGGTTGGAGACTAAGACATATGGATGTCAATCTTTGCAAATGAAGGTTAAGCAGCAGAAATTTTTGTATTCTGTAGTGAGAGAGTTAGTTAAAAAATACATTTTGCTCCTGAAATCTTTGGGTGTTTTGGTTTCTCATTAAGGGATGCAAACAGTGAGAGTGGAGAGCTTTTAAATAACAAGAGGAGCACAAAGTTAGGAGAACAGACAAGAGAAAAGTAAAGCTAACCTCAAAGAAAAAACAGCAAGCATCCGGGGGAGAAGATTACAGGAAATTAAGAGGTCAGAAGGTGCTAAATAACTGTACCAGTTCTTTAAATTTCTTTAGCTTAATTTGTTTAGTTTTAACATTTAAGTAAACAATTTAATTTCAATAAAATAAAAGTTGAGGCAGTTTTAATAATCCAAACTGAAATTTTAATGAGGCCAGTGCAATGCAAGTCCTGTTGGATGTTGGACTTTCTTGAGGAAGGCTTGGAGGAGCCAGTCTTCTAGGAGGGCTACATCTGCAGGAGATGCCAGCTAATCCAGCACCTTCCGCTTAGGGTGACTAAACTGGAGAAGGAGTTGGCTAGTCTGCATTTTTGTAGAGAATTGCCAGATCTAGCCCAGGTATCCTTCAGAGAAATCGTATGCACCCCTAAGGCCGGATTTATACTTCACGCAACGCATGCTGCAGCGGACACTCGTGCTACCCAAGCGTTGTAGTGTTTATACTTGCGTGCGTACTTTGCGTAAATCTGGAGGAATCCACCAGGTGGCAGTGTGAGATATTATCATGATGAGAACAGGTTCGGCTTCGTTGTGTTGTGAATTGCCTGGAACACCCATTAAATTCCGATGACACCTTACTGCAATATCTCTGTAAAGGATGTTTAACTCTTTTAGGGCAAATTTTTTTTTTTTTTTCTCCTACAGCTGAATATTTTTCCAAAAACTAACATTTTTTAAAAAAAGAACACAAAGCAATTGTTTAACATATCAAATCAACAAAAAATAATATACTTTTGATAAATGTTACTGTCTTGCATGTTGTATGAGCCTGCACACTATATGATTTCACATACATGTTACACAGCAAAGTCCTGCAAAGTCGGATATCGTTCAAAGCAGCCAATTCCATGCATTGCCACATTGCACTGCTTACAATACGTGTTGCACTGGTGCCTCCTTTTCAATTGTCTGTTGCTGCACTTTCTCACATATATTGTTAGTGTGTACTGCAGAGAGACAAGTCACCCGTTTGACATCGTGCCATGCCATTGCCACCACATTATCCACCTGCATGAAAACCGTAGTCACCTCTTTTCATCTTCAGCCTGTCTGGCTTCAACTGTAAAGGCATGTGTCTCCTGTACACCCTCACTGTGCCACAAGCTCCAATTACCCTGCTCTGTAGCTCCATGAACAATTCTGGGCACGTATAAAAATAGTCCATGTACACAACATGACCCATATGTTCATAGCCCTGAAACAGCTCCAGCACAACCTGACTTGTTAAGGGACAATTCTCTCTTTGAAAGAAATACTTTCCTGTATATGTAATTACTTTCAGGCAGAAACCAGTGTTTGCTTCTGCCAGTACAAAATCCTTTATGCCATACTTTGTAGGCTTGTCTGGCATATATTGGCAGAAAAAAAAAAGTGTCCTTTTTATTTTATCATAGATTCATGCACAGACAAATCACGGCTAGGCTGATAAAATTGTTTATATATTGGTTCCACAATGTCAAGCAGGGGCTGAACTTTATGCATGGGGTTATAGCCTGGCTCACCCCTTGGGATTTGCTTCTGGTTATCACAGAAGTGAATAAAACTTTGAAGCAGCACGTACCTATCACGTGGCATAACCTGTCCAAAGCACGTTTGGACCAATGCTCCCTGAAGTCATATCGCCAGTCTATTCCCATCTCTATTTGTAATGACACAAAGCCTTTCATCTCGTCTTATGTTGTGGGTTTCCACTTTGAAAAACGAGAATGTGATGCAAGCGCAGCCCACGATTCAAAAAATTGCTCTGCCTACCTGTTTGTCTCATCTGACAGTAGCTGAAAAGCAGCATCAGGAGAGAGCAGCCTGAAGTAGTCCAGCGGCTGGTAATCTGTCGTGTCCAACAGCCATGCCGTTTTGTTAAGTCTGGTAGCCAGTTCGGCTCCCACGGATCAATGTCTGGGTATTCCTGCCACGCGAACCTTGCCATAGGTGCATTGGGTGCGCAAATGCACTCAGCTGGCAGCCGAGTAGCTGGGGCGGCTTCAGCTGATGCCAGCTTCTCACTCTTGCTCGATTGCCTGATCAGGGTCAATAAAATCTGATTCTGACTCAGCAATAATGTGCAAAACATCGTCTGCCGAGTATTTTCTTTTCTGCACTCACTTCACTCCCTTGTGAGATCTCAATGCCATCTTGCCTTTGTTTACATTTTGCAACTCACACAAGGATCAGTTGCCGAGTCAAAGAGTAACATTCCTCCAAGCACAGAGGGTATGCCTGTGACGTGACAGTGAGTTTTGTCGCCATTAACAGCCGATTGTCGCCCTCTATCCCTGGATGTCAACTTTTGTCGACATTCGCCCTCAACACCTCCTGTCGACAAAAGTCGACATCCGCCCTAAAAGAGTAAATGATTAAATCCATTAGTCCATGAATTTGTCCATTTCAGCTAGCATTGGGCATGAGGCAGAAACAATCCCTGGACAAGGCATCAGCTCATCGCAAGGTGAATACAAGCACTCACATACACTAGTGTAATTTTAGTGCAACCAAATCTGCATATCTTTGGAAGGAAACCTGAGCACACTGAGGAAACCCAGCAGGAAAACATGTAAACTCCAGGGCAGGGAATATCAGCGACGTGACTCCCTGCAAGACAGCAGCACTAACGCTCCGCCACCGTGTAACCCCCATGTGTGTAATTATTAATAGTATTCATTATTTAAACAAAATTACCGATTTATCTGTAACATGCAACATATCACTATCATGATGAAATGCATTAATGTATGTATCAAGTATAAATCTAAGGATTCTAAATGTGCAGAGAGTTAGAATATCATACATTTAATGTGCTCGATCTATAGCTGGCGATCCGCTGCTGTCAGGACCGGATGGAAGCCCTAGAAAAAAAAGACGGTATGTGAGACTTAAAATGTATCGTGTCATTACGATCGGGAATATGCAACACTTGAATATAAAAGCACCACGAATACATCTGTATGTCGGCATTTTGCTTCACCACATCGAAAAATTCAAACATCAAAGCGCACATACCGATCTCGTAGGGTCCGCAAAGCTTTCTGTCACATGTAGATGGAATGTGACGTCAGTGTCTCTGTTTACTAACTTTTAGCACACTGTGCCCCCCCGACTTTTTGCTGGTACTGCAACTTGCGCATGCGTCGCGTTAACTTCCGAGGACCTGCTCAGAGCACACATCAAATGAACACTGAGAACGTGTGGCAGCCATGATGCGGGCGCATACGCGTTCTGAGCATGAAGTATAAACGAGCCCTAAGATGGTGTGGGAGGAGATTCCAGACCAGACAGGTAGAAGTAGGTCATGCTTACAAAAGGTGTAAAGTCAACAGTGTACACTCTCCAGGGGCATCAACCCCAGAATTAGAAGGGGGACAGGCAGGAAGACACGAGGAGCCCCAATGGGCCATGTCAAATCCAGTTTCCAGAAAGAGAGGTAGTGATAGCTGGAGAGTCAACCATTGGGGGACTGAAGAGCAGGTTTGCTCCATAGGCAAACAGTCCTGTATGGTGTGCTGCCTTCCGGGTGGACAGGTGGGAGAGCACTCTGGAAGTGTTGACAGGGTCTTGGGCAGAGCTGGGGTGGATCCAGTGGTCATTGTCCAGTTGGAACAAATGGCATACATAAGGGTAGTCTCAGTTCTATTATCCAAAGTTAAAGAATTTCAGATTTTAAATTTCCAGGCTGAGGAGCAGAACTGAAGGGTAGTCTCCACCGTTTTGACTGGACTGGAACGTGGCATTGGCAGAACTTAAGAGATCAAAAGGCTTCATGTGTGGCTCAAATCTTGGTGTAGGGTAGCAGAATATAGGGTTATGGGGCATTGGGACTCATCTGAACCAAAATAAGTCAAAATAAGTCTTTGCATAAATTAGCAAAGATAATGCAAACTGGAATAATGGGTAGGGATTATCATTACACTTCTGTTACATAGAGTTTTGTCATTATATTAGGACAATCAGCACTGCAAGTCTCCTGGAAGGCAGGCAAGTTAAATACAGAAGTACTAGAGACTTATATTTGGTTTTAGTGTCACTCAAAGAAAACTTATTTTGCACGTATGTGAGATGACATTGATTCAATCTTCCTACAGAAGCAGGACATTGGTAGGGGGAATGAAAAAAAAGCATAATTTTTTAGTATTGCTTCAGGATTGCCATAAACCTCACCTCTTCCCACTCCTCTGCACCTATGTCGATATGTATAAATCAAGGAAATGAATACCAGTACCACATACTGACATGTGGTAAGGAGGTTGTGAAACGTGCAATTTGAAACTTTTTGTATAAATTTTTATTCCTCAAAGTTTTTTAAAAGGTAGTATATAAATTTGGTACTGGATGTTTATGTTAAAAAAAAAAAAAAAATTTTACATGAGAATGCCACCCTCACCAAAACATTGCCTGATGAGATCACCTCATTACTGGCCTGGGATGCAACAATATTTTTAAACTTGTTAAGCAGGCCACGTTAATTGCAAAAATTAACTCGGCAACTTTCCCAGGCATAATATACAACAGACTTGCACAAGAGAGAAGGAGAGTCCAGGTTCCCAGAAAATTGGGTTTACTGATGTGAAAACAATAGCGTCAATAGCGAGCTTTTCACAATGCGCTCAAAAGGTGTCTCCATGGAATTGGCTTTGGATAATGTTTACCAAGTCTTGCACCTGTCCCCTGATAAAGCTATCCAGATTGACTTGAACACCCAGAACTTGCACAACCTGGCCAAGGAGCTCATAGCCATAGGAGGATATGTCACTTCAGGAAACCATACTCATTAAGTCTGTCAGGAGAAAGGTTTTAGATGACCTGTAGGGCCTCCCCAGTGAAAAAAGGGGCCAGGATAGCCACCCAGTCTCCCCTGTCCCAGCACATTAACATGGTCACGCATTCACAACAGAACAGGAAACACTCCAGGGGGCTCATGTATAAACGGTGCGTACAAACGTTTCCATGCTCAACTCGCGATGTATAAAACCTAAACTTGGCGTAAAGCCACGCACATTTCCACGGTACCTTATACCCTGGCGTACGCAAGTTCTCCGCTCGGTTTTGTAGACTGGCGGCACCCAGCGTCAAAGCAGTGCTACTGTTCCTGTGTGGTTACCGTTTCTTTCTTAGATCCACATTCCTGACGCGGCTTTATAAATACACTGAAACTAACTGCATATTGTTTTATTAGTGTAATGCATCTGATTGTAATTAACCAGTAACAATATAATGATCAGGGAATAGCCATAGCATTCCAAATGCCATAGCTGCTTTGGCGTTGTTATTCTCACTGTACCTTCTTTTTCTTCTTTCTGCTGCTCCCGTTAACGGTTGCCACAGCGGATCATCTTTTTCCATATTACTCTCACTGCACCACTTGAAGTATTTTTATCACTGTATCCGAGTTTGGAATCACAGCAGCAGTTGATCGGAAAGAGCATTATCGGTAAACAGCATCAAGCACACGCTGCCTCAGCCACGGCAGAACGCTTCAGAGCCTTTCCTGTACAGACTTCGTGGTTCAGAAACAGTTTCATCCCAAGAACTTTAAACGCACTCAATCAGCCCATCAAGGGCTCCTTGTAGAACTGTTAGTACTTAGAAGTACAATTACCTCACTGTAAACTTGCACTAGTTATATTGCATAACCTGCACCACTTTATAAAGCGCGTATTTACATATGATATCATTTTTAAGATGAAATGCAGCAAAATATATTGATTATACAGATAAAACTAACTTCATTTAAATCTATATTGTTAATAATTAAACATACGAGGACACCGTGCAGCAGCACTAGCTAGTTCACGAATTGTTCCTACCTCGTGCTGTATTCTTGCTGGAAGGATAGATGGATAGAATAATTAAACACGTATTACGAAGATATTTCAATGTTCCTTAAACGTTTTGAAGAATCGCCGTTCTAAGCTTACAGATGGCTTAACGTCTACTACAGAGCTGATTGTATGGCTATTGGGTATTTGGAGAAATAAAAGTAAGGAGAGGAATTGGAGGTTAGTACGTTTGAAAGACAGTACTGCTGCAATAAATTATTTCATCAAAGGTCGCGCATGGCACAGCAAGCATCTTGCGTGAGACATGAACAATCACTGCGCCAACGTGTTCCCATGTTTAATAACATGCTTTCATTCCTATCATCATGAAAAAGATCACGTATACATCTCAGTATTTTAATTATTCAGAGAGCTGTAATATTACAAATGTAATGGATTCTGTGTTCTGTCGGAGGAAGAGAAAGCCCGGAAGCACGTAGTGATTCACACACAGAGCACATAGAAGATCAAATACAAAAAACATTTAACATGCTACTTTAGTTCGCTTCCCGGGTCCTCCCTGCGTGGAGTTTGCATGTTCTCCCCGTGTCTGCGTGGGTTTCCTCCCACAGTCCAAAGACATGCAGGTTAGGTGGATTGGCGATTCTAAATTGGCCCTAGTGTGTGCTTGGTGTGTGGGTGTGTTTGTGTGTGTGTCCTGCGGTGGGTTGGCACCCTGCCCAGGATTGGTTCCCTGCCTTGTGCCCTGTGTTGGCTGGGATTGGCTCCAGCAGACCCCCGTGACCCTGTGTTCGGATTCAGCGGGTTGGAAAATGGATGGATGGATGGATGGATGCTACTTTAGTTACGATGGGATTTGAGAAACTACTAAATTAAACGTTAAGATGAAGTTTATGATGTTCTACTTTAATGACAAAATAAAACTACGTAATTAAAGTGGAAATTCCGAGATTAAAGTTGACATTGAGCTTTTTTCCCCACTGTGTGCCTATTTTTTTTTTTCTCTGTACCCTAATAAGCTTTCATATGACACTCAGACGGTGGGCTGCGACTCGCCTTTTCACTGCAACTTTGATATGTGACAACTTTTTTTTTTTATTTCGGGCACTGTGCGACTTTGTGAACTTGAGCTTTCGAGTTTCTCTGACACTATATGTCACTTGATCAACTTCCTTTTGTTGATTATATCACTGTTTAAACCAATGAATAGTAAGTTTTTTCTTGCCTCCACTTGGTATTCGCTGAAATTCTTCTATTTTCCCCCAAGCTTTTCCCATCGTCTTTCACAGAACGCAGAGCCTAAGGGCTATTTATATTGATTTGCATAATCAAAGAGGCGTAATTCTGGGAGGAGTTGGGGTGGAGCAGAAGTCACATGCGTTACTTTTCACGCTGATCGGGATTTACAGTGCAGCCGGAAAGTATTTCACAGCGTATCACTTTTTCCACATTTTGTTATGTTACAGCCTTATTCCAAAATGGATTAAATTCATTTTTTTCCCCTCAGAATTCTACACACAACACCCCATAATGACAACGTGAAAAAAGTTTACTTGAGGTTTTTGCAAATTTATTAAAAATAAAAAAACTGAGAAATCACATGTACATAAGTATTCACAGCCTTTGCTCAATACTTTGTTGATGCACCTTTGGCTGCAATTACAGCCTCAAGTCTTTTTGAATATGATGCCACAAGCTTGGCACACCTATCCTTGGCCAGTTTTGCCCATTCCTCTTTGCAGCACCTCTAAAGCTCCATCAGGTTGGATGGAAAGCGTCTGTGCACAGCCATTTTAAGACCTCTCCAGAGATGTTCAATCGGATTCAAGTCTGGGCTCTGGCTGGGCCACTCAAGGACATTCACAGAGTTGTCCCGAAGCCATTCCTTTGATATCTTGGCTGTGTGCTTAGAGTCATTGTCCTGCTGAAAGATGAACCATCGCCCCAGTCTGAGATCAAGAGCGCTCTGGAGCAGGTTTTCATCCAGGATGTCTCTGTACATTGCTGCAGTCATCTTTCCCTTTATCCTGACTAGTCTCCCAGTCCCTGCCGCTGAAAAACATCCCCACAGGCATGATGCTGCCACCACCATGCTTCACTGTAGGGATGGTATTGGCCTGGTGATGAGCGGTGACTGGTTTCCTCCAAACGTGACGCCTGGCATTTACACCAAAGAGTTCAATCTTTGTCTCATTAGACCAGAGAATTTTCTTTCTCATGGTCTGAGAGTCCTTCAGGTGCCTTTTGGCAAACTCCAGGCGGGCTGCCATGTGCCTTTTACTAAGGAGTGGCTTCCATCTGGCCACTCTACCATACAGGCCTGATTGGTGGATTGCTGCAGAGATGGTTGTCCTTCTGGAAGGTTCTCCTCTCTCCACAGAGGACCTCTGAAAGAGTGACCATCGGGTTATTGGTCACCTCCCTGACTAAGGCCCTTCTCCCCCCAATTGCTCAGTTTAGATGGATGGCCAGCTCTAGGAAGAGTCCTGGTGGTTTCAAACTTCTTCCACTTACGGATGATGGAGGCCACTGTGCTCATTGGGACCTTCAAAGCAGCAGAAATTTTTCTGTAACCTTCCCCAGATTTGTGCCTCAAGACAATCCTGTCTCGGAGGTCTACAGACAATTCCTTTGACTTCATGCTTGGTTTGTGCTCTGACATGAACTGTCAACTGTGGGACCTTATATAGACAGGTGTATGCCTTTCCAAATCATGTCCAATCAACTGAATTTACCACAGGTGGACTCCAATTAAGCTGCAGAAACATCTCAAGGATGATCAGGGGAAAAAGGATGCACCCGAGCTCAATTTTGAGCTTCATGGCAAAGGCTGTGAATACTTATGTACATGTGCTTTCTCAATTTTTTTTAATTTTTAATAAATTTCCAAAAATCTCAAGTAAACTTTTTTCACATTGTCATTATGGGGCGTTGTGTGTAGAATTCTGAGGAAATTATTCCATTTTGGAATAAAGCTGTAACATAAAATGTGGAAAATGTGATGCGCTGTGAATACTTTCCGGATGCACTGTATGTAGTGGAAGAACATGGAAGTTGGCGAACGCACAGATTTATGCATCTGGATTTTTCTGTGCGTACTCACATTCCCGCTTTTGTGCTTATGCCATGTTATAGTGCGAGTTCTATGCACGCCATTATACATGAGGCCCCAGGTCATTTGAAGGAGCCATACTCGCAAGCTCACTTCTAAGACAGATATGGGCTGGAGCACCTGCAGGGGGCCTCATCTGGTTCCAGTAGTAAAGGAATGTTTTGTACCTGCTGGGGATCCATCTCTCCAGTTTCCAAATAAAAATAAAAATCAGCTTTATCGTTGTGAAAACAGGAACATTCTCAAAGCATGTATTCAAATAGGAGCTGTCACTCAGACACACATAGCATGTGAGCAGGGATGATGTCATCCTGCATTCACTCCCTTCTCAGATCTAAAGAACAGATAGCATTCCTGCACATATGAGGAGACAAAAAAGTGAGCACATGGCCAGGTCAGTGGCCAGTTTTCAATGTTTCCTGCATCAACCTGTGGGTGGCAGACACATTACACAGGGATCCTGCGAACTTGCAGTTGCACTGGTAAAAGGAAACTAGTCCCTGCCTGCATTAAGAGTGTCTGTGCACCGCACAATTGGGGGGTTGTCGAGGTCTCAAAAATCTCACTATAATATATAAATTTATATACATAGACACATACATGCATACTAAAAATGTTAGGTTTGAACACACAACTTGATGTCTCAAAATCAAAAGTACACCTTTTGAGAAGGAAATTATCCCATGTAAAGGACTTGACACTATCCGCTGCCAGACAGTGTTCAGAAGCCATTAAGAAGGCTAACAGAATGTTAGGTTATATAACATGAAGTAAGGAGTAAAAATCCAAGGCAGTTATGCTCCAGCTTTATAATGCACTGGGGAGGCCTCAACTAGAGTAGTACTATGTGCAGTTTTGGTCTATATGTTACAAAAAAGACATAGCTGCACTAAAAAAGTCCAGAGAATAGCGACAAGGCTGATTCTGGGGCTACATGAGATGAATTATGAGGAAAGATTAAAACAGCTGAGCCTTTTCAGTTTAAGCAAAAGAAGATTAAGAGGAGACAAGATAGATTGAAAGATAAATTTCCCTTGGCATCAATAAAGTAAGTAAAAGTAGTCAGGAATAAAACCCAAGTTAAAAAGAAACACAAGTACACACACCATACAAATAAATACTATACAAACAATGCAATCACATTATCAAGGGAATTAGTAAGGTGGATCAAGACCATTATTTCAAAATGAATTCATCTGTAACACTGGGACAGAGTTAGAAACTTAAGGGCAAATTTCACACAAACATTTGGAAGTTTTTCTTTACACAGAGAACCACAGACACATGGAATAAGCTACCATGAGTAGTGTGGTACACTGTAGGACTTTAGGGACTTTCAAAACTAGACTTGATGTTATTTTAGAAGATGTGGATAGGAAAAGGAAGCTTTTTTGGGTTGAATGGCCTATTCTCATCTAAAATGTTCTAATGCCAAATTTTAACCATCAGATATCGCCGATGGACTAGACATACAAATTGAGAAACATCCTATATTTAAGACCTTATTTTAAACTATTGGTATCACTTGGGGGTGGGAATGGTAAGATGCGTCTGAAAGTATGCAACTGCAGCTCTGAAAATTATCACTGCATCATCTTCTTACAGGAACTGACACATGCAACATCACTGCAAAGTCACAGGGGAAAAAAAACTTAAGACAAGTCTGTACATACTTTGACATGCACATTCCTCTCAGAGGAGCATAGATATTTTGGTCTCTAGTTGCACAGTAGTTGCATATACAGAGCTCCTGTAAACACTGTATTAATGACATTTTAGAGAACCAATCATGCCATCAATTTACTTCCTGGACTAATCAAAGGGTAAGATATGTAATCATAAATAAAAAGGTACAATTGTGAAAAACAATGTGTTTGCAAGGGACACAGAGCCAAAGAAACAAAATATGTGTGAAACAATTAGGTAGCATGTCTCTGCAGATTCCCCTCACTGAGGCACACTTTCTTCCTGCATTTGTTGACATTTCTACCATTACTAGTTCCAGTGCAAATTGCACATCTTCCAGAAAAAAATGTGTGAACTCCAGGTAGGAAACTGCTTGGCAATGCAAACAATGTGATGTGCAACTGTTTCATCTTGAACAGCCTTTGTTTTGAACAGCGAGACATGTAAATAATTTTGTAATTTTCTAACACATAGAATTCATTGAATTTTGTATGGAAAAAATGTTGAGTGATGTTGAAAAACATGCTGAAGGCATCACTTTGACTGATCCAACAGTTTTAGGGAAAGAAATGCAATGTTTTATATCCCGACCCCAATAGACAAATGAAAATTTACAAGATGCTTAACCAAATTTTCAGCCTTCCATACCATTTTTTTTTTTATTTAAACTATCAGATTTAAATGGCTTTGCTAGTCATTTTGAGAAGTACAACTTCTGCTGAGGAGAAAGGAAAAAAAAAACAAAAAACACAAATTCTTAATGATCCGATTTATCTGCCGATTTTTAAAAGATTCGAAGCTGATCACAGAAACTGACATTTTCAGCCCGATTTTTCTAAGCTTTATGTTAATTTAGTTGTAATGCTTCTTTATGTAAGGTATTATGGTAGTTGGCCCAACACGAGTCTTTTGGCAGAAAACTTCCAGCACAGAGCGGAGATTGGAAGCTTATTTTATCAGTGAACTATTACATTAAGGAAAGTGGAGCAAAGGGGGTGGGTGATCTAAGTAATCCGAGAAGTCATCCTGTGCAACTAGACAAACAGTAAGTAAAGCTACTTTAAGGAATTCTGACCTTTATGTTGAAAAGGACACCAATTAAGTTTGGACAGCATACTTGTTTAAAATGCAGCAGCTTATACTTTTAATTGGGGGAAAAAAAATGAAGAATTTGAAATTGCTATTTAGTAAACAATACTTTTTTTTTTTTTTTTTTTAAGATTTGTACTATATTTGTTGCTCTGTGTTATATGGTATAAGTTTTGGTGAGAAACAAGTACAACATAATCATCAGTCCATATTTTATAATTACACCTCAAGAGCTACAAATGTCTAGCTGATACACTGAAGAAAAAAAAAAAAACTTTATAAATATAGTAATTGTATATTTTAACAGCAAAAAGCCGTTTTGCATAATGATTTAAAAGAATTAAAACATACATGCACAACGGTGGCCAAAAGTTTTGGCAGTGACACAAATGTGTTTTTGCAAACTTTGCTGCTACAGCATTTTCAGATTTTTTTTTTTACGTTTCTATAGTATACTGAAGAACAATTATAAACATTTCATAAGTTTCAAAGGCTTTCACTGGCAAATACATCAAATGTATGTAAAGAGTCAATATTTACAGTGAGTGTTGACCCTTCATAACTTCTGCAATTTGTTTTGGCATGCTGGATATCAGCTTCTAGACCAAATCCTGACCGACAGTGATCCATTCTTGCTTTTTTAGTGCTTGGAGTGGATCACAATTTGTGGGCTTCTGCTTGTCCACCTACTTTTTGAGAATTGACCACAGGTTCTCAAAGGGATTAAGACCCGGGGAGTTTTCCGGCCACAGGTCCAAACTTTCAATGTTTGGATCTCTGAACCATGTCATTATCACTTTTGCCTTGGGACATGGTGCTGGAAAATTAACATCAACACCAAATTGCGCATGGATTGTTGGGAGAAGTTCCTCCTGTAGGATGTTTTGATATCAGTCTTCTGCTGTCCAATCCTTGTATTGTCCTTGATGTTTTCTTGGAAAAAAATGGTTTCTTTGCTGCCCTCCTTGACACAAGGCCATTGTCCAAAAGTTTTCGCCTCATAGTACGTGCAGATACCACCAGTGCAGGGTTTGCTTTCTATTGGCAGCAGGTGGGTGTAGTGTAACACGATTCTGTAGCCAACTCCTCAGGAGGAGACGGTCTTGGTACTTGCTGGACACTTAACTGATCATTTTGTGCCAGGGCCAAAATTTGTGAAATTTTGTGATAAATTTAACTTTAAATTTTAACTTTTTATGCTAATAAAGCTCTTTGCAATGAATTAACTCTTTTATGGCTAATTTTTTTTTGTTTCTTTTCTCCCAGGGCTGAATACTTTTCCAAAAAACTAACTTTTTAAAAAAAAAAAAAGAACACACAGCAATTGTTTAACATATCTAATCAGCAAAAAATATGTACTTTTGGCAAATGTTACTGTCTGCATGTTGTATGAGCCTGCATACTATATGATTTCACACTCTGTCAGAGCTCCAGAGGTCCTCTGCGGAGAGAGAAGAACCTTCCAGAAGGCCAACCATCTCTGCAGCAATCCACCAATCAGGCCTGTATGGTAGAGTGGCCAGACGGAAGCCACTCCTTAGTAAAAGGTACATGGCAGCCCGCCTGGAGTTTGCCAAAAAGCACCTGAAGGACTCTCAGACCATAAGAATATTCTCTGGTCCGAATGAGACAAAGATTGAACTCTTTGGTGTGAATGCCAGGCGTCACGTTTGGAGGAAACCAGGCTCCACTCATCACCAGGCCAACACCATCCCTACAGTGAAGCATGGTGGTGGCAGCATCATGCTGTGGGAATGTTTTTCAGCAGCAGGGACTGGGAGACTAGTCAGGATAAAGGGAAAGATGACTGCAGCAATGTACAAAGACATCCTGGATGAAAACCTGCTACAGAGCACTCTTGACCGCAGACTGGGGCGACGGTTCATCTTTCAGCAGGACAATGACCCTAAGCACACAGCCAAGATATCAAAGGAGTGGCTTCAGGACAACTCTGTGAAATTTTTTTGAGTGGCCCAGCCAGAGACCACACTTGAATCCAATTGAACATCTCTGGAGAGATCTTAAAATGGCTGTGCACCGATGCTTCCCATCCAACCTGATGGAGCTTGAGAGGTGCTGCAAAGAGGAAAGGGCGAAACTGGCCAAGGATAGGTGTGCCAAGCTTGTGGCATCATATTCAAAAAGACTTGAGGCTGCAATTGCTGCCAAAGGTGCATCGACAAAGTATTGAGCAAAGGCTGTGAATACTTATGTTTTTTTTATTTTTAATAAATTTGCAAAAACCTCAAGTAAACTTTTTTCACGTTGTCATCATGGGGTGTTGTGTGTAGAATTCGGAGGAAAAAAATTAATTTAATCCATTTTGGAATAAGGCTGTAACATAACATGTGGAAAAAGTGATACGCTGTGAATACTTTCCGGATGCACTGTACATGTTACACAAAGTCCAGCAAAGTATGATACTGCTCAAAGCAGCCAATTGCATGCATTGCCACATTGCACTGCTTACAATACGTGTTGCACTGGTGCCTCCTTTTCAATTGTCTGTTGCTGCACTTTCTCACATATATTGTTAGTGTGTACTGTAGATAGACATGTCACCCGTTTGACATCGTGCCATGCCAATGCCACCAAGTTTTCCGCCCGCATGAAAACCAAATTGTCACCTCTTTAGTCTGTCTGGCTTCAGCTGTAAAGGCATGTGTCTCCTGTTCACCCTCACTGTGCCACAAGCTC
The DNA here is from genome assembly GCF_900747795.2 of Erpetoichthys calabaricus. Lineage (NCBI taxonomy): Eukaryota > Metazoa > Chordata > Cladistia > Polypteriformes > Polypteridae > Erpetoichthys > Erpetoichthys calabaricus. Next base: position 174,733,227 of record NC_041394.2, read on the forward strand.
CAATTACCCTGCTCTGTAGCTCCATGAACAATTCTGGGTTTGTATAAAAATAGTCCATGTACACAACATGACCCACATGTTCATAGCCCAGAAGCAGCTCCAGCACAACCTGACTTGTCACGGGACAGTTCTCTCTTTGAAAGAAATATTTTCCTGTATAAGTAATTACTTTCAGGCAGAAACCAGTGTTTGTTTCTGCCAGTACAAAATCCTTTATGCCATACTTTGTGGGCTTGTCTGACATATATTGTCATAAAAAAAAAAGGTGCCCCTTTTATTTTATCATAGAATAGCGGGTTCGAAACCCGTAAATACCAAAAGGGACTCTGCTCTGTTGGGCCCTTAAGCAAGGCCCTTAACCTACAATTGCTGAGCGCTTTGAGTAGTGAGAAAAGCGCTATATAAATACAAAGAATTACTATTATATAAATGCAAAGAATTATAGATTCATGCACAGACAAATCACGGCCAGGCTGATAAAATTGTTTATATGTTGGTTCCACAATGTCAAGCAGGGGCTGAACTTTACACATGGGGTTATAGCCTGGCTCACGCCTTGGGATTTGCTTCTGGTTATCACACAAGTGAATAAAACTTTGCAGCAGCACGTACCTATCACGTGGCATGTTGACTTTTGTCGACATGCTCCTTCAACCCCTCCTGTTGACAAAAGTCGACACCCACCCTAAAAGTGTTAATATGCATCTGATCACTCTGCACAATATAAAAGCCAATGTGAAAAAACTGAAGCCACAAATTTTACAATACACATTTGTGTCACTGCCAAAAACTTTTGGTACTACTGTATATTTAGATTTCTGCAGTGTTTGATTGCCAATATCAATTGATTATGTGAGAATATACATATTTTTTTTTATTAGAGAAAGGCTTAAATTAAGCCTTGCCCGAGAGAAGTACATTAGACAAAAATTGATAGGACAGCTTGTAACTATGAGAAGCATTATTTTCTTTTAGCCCATATGTATTATGGATATATACTTTTGTACACATTTTTTTTATCAAAATATGTATTGTAGGGAAATTTTATTTTAGTATTTTTATGGTCACTAAATAATGAGCCAACAGAATTTCATTTTGTTAAAAAAAAATGAACACCTGTAGTTTATAGTTTGATTATAAAAATGCACTGATACAAGATATACAGCTTTTATTTGTCTGGTTATGCATGAGCTTATTGTAAAGTTTTTTAAATGGATAAGGGGAAAATTTTAGTTGGTATCGGAATCTGTCAATCAAGCAACACAAAATCGGTGATCTGTATCGGCCTGATAGGAGCATCCTTACGATAAAAATTAAAAAGACTTTCCCTTAACACAGACATCAATAATGTAACAAAATTTCATTTAATATAAAAAAAAAGAAGAAAAAAGTCAAAAGTATTTGCCTATGTCCCCTGACATACCATTTCACAACTACTATTTTAACCAGCAGTCAAATTGAGGTTTCCTGGTGTCTGACAAAGATTTTCATGTTCAACATCTATCATGAAGTGTCCTTAGGCTGTGTCCATACTATTCTGATTTGCACTTAAAGTTTTATAATGTGAACAATTAAGCCAGTTAAAGCATTATCCAGTGTAACATGAACAAAATCATTCCACACTTCGTTTATTGTTTTATTTTCATCTGTGAGCCAAGTGCTTTTTCTCAGTCTCTGGACTGAGTCTCAAAAATAAAATGTGTCTTCATATCTAGAAACTTAAACTTCAGATTTCTTGGAAAAGCCAAAAAAAATCTCTAGATAAATTAAAATCTGCAACTTGTGTCATAAATCTACTTTGCTAGAGTTTTCATTTCTACAGTATATTCTAGCAATTACCCTACTTTGTGCTCGTCAATAAAAGTTATCATTCAATTTCCCAAAATGACCGTAGTCAAGTTATCCTGATATACTGTAAGAATAATAAAATCTTTATCTAATGGAAAAGTAAGGGACACTGGGAATTTTAGAAAGTTATTATTCACATTGCCAAAAGCTAAGATGATAATTATGACAACATAAACAATGTACTTAAATACTGTATTCTACATGAAACTTGCTTCTTCCTAAATGATTTATAGGTATCCCCCCCCCCCCCCACCAACATTAACAACAACAACCAATTGTTTATGCCAACAGAACCAGATTACTTAATAAACCTTAAAAAAATAAGCACTGAAAACAAAAGGTACCAATTTATCTCTTTACAGCAAGATCTCACCTGAAAAATGCCTTCTGTGAAAGGCAAAATATCAAAGTCTGATCTGCATGACAACTAAATGTTAAGTAATGGATCATACTAGTGGAGATCTCAAACACACTAAGAGGTTAAATGGTTAAATTAGGCAAATAAAGGCTAACATTAGCCACCAGTAATGGAAATGACTGGAATTAAAAATAAGCAACCACTAAATTTTCTCTTAAGTAGAATAAAACAAACATCACATGGAAGGATTGATGAAATGCTAATATGCTTTCTGGTACCAATCACTTTATAGGAATATTTTATGGAGGGGTTGCATATTGAATCTCACTGTACTGTGAACAATGACAATAAGTTAAATATCTTAGTTCTTCTGTTCGTCACATTAATTTATGCACTGTAAACCCTTAAATTGACCAAGGTGGTAGTCCATATTAAATTCTCCTGTTAATCACACTGCTCTGCATATTACGACAAATGAATGACTACCAGTATCTTAAAGCGTTGCAACTTCATAAAATTATTCTTCACCCTTATATCTTGGTTATTTAAAAAAAAAAAAAAGTGCTGAATGACTGTTTCCCTGTTACTCCCTTTAGATATAAATCTGCATTAAAGCAACATGAACTATATGTAAAATGGATCAATCACAATGAAAAAATAAAATTTTAGTGCAGGCAGAAAAGAAAGTGAAATTGATCTCTGCTGTATGCTCAAGATCCACCAATGTAGTTGCTCAAACAGTTTGTGCATGCCAATACTAAAAACATCTGAAATATTCCTGTAGTTTTACATATGATCACTGTTGATTATTGGAACACTTTGGATAATATCCCTTATTTGAAAACCAGCACCAGACCTCAACTACAATGGACAGTCTTCTTTGTGGAATTATCTATGTTAGGAAAGTCAAAAGCAAGAATGCTCTTTTACACTTGGTTGACTTCCATAACAGAAAACTGGCTATTCTGGAAACATCTAGAAATTGAAATTACACGTGTAATTGTTTATTAACCTGCACAACTCTGAAAATATTTTACTTCCAAAAACGTGGCTTTCACAGAGCTGCATCTAGATCCAACTTTCAAGAGTATAATTTGAAGTTCAGGCAAATTATTTCCAAGTATCTAATTAAATAACCTCTATATACTTGTAACAGGGTGCTGCTTTTTATTTGTTTTAACTAAATAATTTCAACATATATTTATTGCAACCTTGTCAATGCAAACTGTGCTGCATAATAAACGGGGGATGGGAAAACGTAGGGTACATGGTGAGGACTCACAACCCTGGAGGGCACCAACTCCAATACTGGCCTGATCAACTTGTGAAATGATTTAAAACTCTCCCCCTAATCTGCATGCTAATACTGGGAGAACACGCCTCTGAGGAAATATTTCGGACAAAAAAATAAACGTCACATTTCACCGTGCCTTCATGTGCATACAGTATATATTTATTCAAAGAAAAACAGCATATAATGTGTGCTTAAATAAGTTTCACCGAATGTTTTTTGCTGCTCTTTAATATTGTCCGCAATATTCCTCTAATTGCAACATGCAATTGGGTTTCAATGTAATGAGAAGTCAAGCAAGACGACACCTTTTATTGGCTAACTAAAAATATTACAATATGCAAGCTTTCGAGGCAACTCGGGCCCCTTCAGACACGATGTATGAAACTGTCACTTCACTCGTCAAAAATGGTAGGGCGGGCGTTAGCGAGTGTTGTGTTTTAATTGGTGAATCGTCATCTGCATTTAATATTTACAGTAGACACTTCTGATGCATACCCCTAATTATTAATTTTAAGTTTACAGAATTAAAATAGCAGCATTTTACTTGCATTCGTACTCGACGTGGAGAGTCACAACTTTGAGCATGCGCATGAGCCACAGGGTTCCAAAGACAAGCACAGCTTGTACATCCATTCTGCAGACGATTCACCAATTAAGACACAGAACGTCCTAGAGCCCACCCTCTCAGGTTTAACGAAACTGACAGCCTTCATGTTACGTTCGGAGTAATATTAAATTTTACTACTGTACTGTACTTTGATTTATTTGCGTATTTATTCATTTAATTTTGTCAAATTATTCATCTACACGCCTGGGAATTAACTACTTTAAACGGCTCAGTGGTAATTACAAGATATCATACGGAGTATTTTCATCTAGGTCATTAGACCTTTTTAACAACTAAAATGAATGCTCCACATTATACCTACACCAGCACGGTCCAGTCTGGCACACTGGACAAAAACCGGCTAAGTCGTGTTTACCACGCAATTAAAAGGTTACAAAGTCGTTGGCTACCATTTTGTCTCATGGTTAAAATAAGACCGAGTTATGTGTTAAACGTCATACTACTTTTGTCCGTCCAGCTTGTCAAAACCACGGTTATTTTGGCCAATTCCTACATCCGCACGCGACGAACTACTCTATCAAACGGGAATTTGAGTTAAACACAACTGTGTTGGGGCAATTCTATTTAAAGCCAAGGTTCCCTTAGTTGCAGTCACTGTTGCCCGAGAACTAACGAAGCACACGAACGATTAATAGTTCCACCATATAGCGATATGTGACGTGTTATGCCTGGCGTGTCTTCAGTCGCTTCTCACTTCCATTGTACAGAATTACCCACTTGACTTAAGTTGAATCGATACAAGTCACAAATCTGCCTACTAATAAGAACTAATAATTTTAAAGTGTTCGTAGAGAACTCCTACATTGTGGCATCTTACTAGTCAGGCCCATTCCAACTCTTTTATTTCTCTCCCCAGCATTTTTAAACGTACTGGTTAGACACCATAAACTGGCGACTTTATGTGGAAATTTAACCAAACAGTTCAGTTCACGCAGTGCGTCAAACTTACCTCTTACTTGGCCCACTTTTCATACGGTTGACTGCAAACCTTCTTTGTTCGGCGACTACGCTGCTACAACCACACGCAAAAGCCAGATAGTTTTGGGTCACAGAGATATAGGCCGAAAGTGTGTGTTGTTGTTTTTGTTTGTGTTTTTTTTGTTTTGTTTTACGACATCAGTATCATTGGTGGTTAACAAATAAAACTTCTTTGAAGCCCGTTGTCAAACAAGTAGTAATACTTAACAACAAGCAAATTCGCGTTTTTAACTGATCTGAGCTCAGCCATGTGATAAGCTCCCGCCCTGCGTAACGCACGCGAGAGTTGATTGGACAGTGCAGTCAAGTTGCTGGAAAAAAAAAACGAATACGTAACGGCATCAACAACAACAACATTTATTTATATAGCACATTTTCATACAAAAAGTAGCTCAAAGTGCTTTACATAATGAAGAAAAGAAAAATAAAAGACAAAATAAGAAATTAAAATAAGACAAAATTAGTTAACATAGAAAAGGAGTAAGGTCCGATGGCCAGGGTGGACAGAAAAAAAAAAAAAAACTCCAGAAAGCTGGAGAAAAAAATAAAATCTGTAGGGGTTCCAGGCCACGAGACCGCCCAGTCCCCTCTGGGCATTCTGTCTAACATATATGAAATAGTCCTCTTTGTAGTTAGGGTTCTCACGGAGTCACTTCATGCTGATGGTCATACAGACTTCTGGCTTTTAATCCATCCATCATTGTTGGAACATCTTGGTGCTTTGGGTAGATGGTGGTGGCGCAAGCCGCCACCAAAGGAACACCGGAAAAGGAAACAGAAGAGAGAGTAGGGGTTAGTACAGATTTTGAATGAATAGTTATTATAATGAATTGGATATACAGAGTATCAGGATTTAAATTACAGTGAAGTAAATTGTAAAGGATCGCACTGAAGTGTGTTGTCAGAAGCGTAACATATCTGAAAATTTATTTGAACTTTCTCGTTCAAATGTATTTTTCAGTTAAACACATTACAAGAAATTTAGAGAAAACACCTGACGCAGACCAAACTTAAAACAATTTGAAAGAGTGAGACGTTAACTACAAGTACAGGTAGGGGAATTCCATTTTCAAAAGTAAATCTAGAAAATGTTAAAAAAAAAATTCCAGAAAATAGTTATTTTATGAAAATACAACATCTATAAACAATTAATGACTTTAAAAGTGCACTAAATGAAAATAACACATTAAACTAAATGATGAAACCCTAAGAAGGGCATGCCTAATAAGCAATACTCGGTAACCGGAAAGGAAAAGACGAGCAGAAGACAGAAATAAGATAAAACTGCGCACAGAAATACACTGGAAAGACACGGGAAATCACAAAGGTTTCTTTAATAGATATATGTAAAGTTTAGGACAGGAGTAAAATACACTCTATTAGGAGACACATCTCCGAAATATTTACTGCGCAGTACACATAAATTCACCACCTCCTCGATTTTGTGACTGTTAATTTATTTCCAAATACCTGGCAAGTCAATCAGTTTACATCCCAAGTATGCCACGGTCAGTACAATACAGATTCACTCTTTACATACACTGTACACAGTGTGTGGTGAGGATAGCAGGGTTTAAGTCCTGACCGCCCTCTGCATAGAGTTTGCATGTTCTCCCCATGTCCACATGGGTTTCCTCTGGGTGCTCCTCATTCTGCCAAAAGACACGCAGGTTAGGTGGACTGGTGATGTTAAATTGGACACCGATATGTGTGTGTGTTCACACGTAGATGGGCTAGCGCGCTAGGGAATCCATTCCCGGGAATTCGTGAATCCCAGGCTCCCGGGGATGACACAGTGCACGGACATCTCATGTGAACGGTTTTAGAACGACCGCCACTTATTTTTACTAAAACTACTGCAATATATTGACACCAATAAAAGACTAACCTTATCTACAAGCAGTTCATGCTGTCATATAAGTGCACGTATCTAGTTAGTTGCAGTAATAAGAACGTAGAAAGCACAACGTGTCCAGTGTGCGGTTGTCCAGGCGAGAGCGCACCTTCAGATAATAATCTTCATTATCCTGTATGGTTAAGAAGATTAGGTGGTAAATACAGCTGACAAAATGAGTTCAAACCTTTGGATTAGAAATTATACAAACAATTTTTTCCCTGCAAGACAATGGGAAGTGGAGAAAGATGATAAATCCTACAACATGAATCATTTCTCATAAGTTAGATGTAGTTATTTTCATGCACAATCAAACATTATCTAACTTGCTTGATCTGGTTGAAGATCACATGGTCAAAATATATTGAAATAATTATAATTTTGTGTTCAAAGAATGTGAAAACAGCAGTAAATATTTAGTAGCTCATGAACAAATAGCTCAACTGGAATATAAATTAAATAATTTTGTTGAGCCGCAAGACAAGAAATGCATGCATCACATTCTCAGACACGCTTAATCCAATTCAAGGATTTAGAGGAGCACATCTTCAGTTTAAAATCATCAATTAACATTTGGTGAAATGGAAAGTAAACCCACACAGACAAAGGAATATTGTGCACACTTTACACAATAAAGGGCAGACATTGGGTTTGAATCCAGGACACTAGATCCATGGCACAGTCGGATTAATTACTGGATCAGGTACAGGTAGTTCTTGTTACTCTGAAACAAGGTAGCATATTGGAAAGTTACCAGTAAAAATGAAGAGAGAGTTCAAAAGTAACTGTAAGTGCCTCTGCAGTACTGAAACAACAGATTTCACAGTTAAAATGTGCACATTGTAAGTTATTTACGGTCATTTTTTTTTTTTACAAGTTATGTTTTAGTTTTTCTGTTTTTGTCTGTAAAAACCCTGTTTGTGCTTTAAAGTTTTAGCAAATATTCCTTTTAATGGTATGTCTAGGAATTCAGGCTCAAGGTAATTATTACAGACAAAAGTAAATAAGGTACAAAAAAACATATTCCACGACACATTTGTTGATTTACACTTACATTTCATGCTCATTTTCTCTGTCACATTTCATAGTACTTTTTATGTATTTGCGTAGTTATTTATTCATTTATGTTTTGTCCAAAATATTCCTATATTTAATTATAGGAGCTACAAATAAAACAGTGTAACAAAGTGAGATGCTCTGAAATATTTATCTGGTGCTCTCTAAACAGTACAGAAATATTTAATAGAGGAAGATCAGTTTTAAAATCCATAAACCCTTAAATAGTTAATGTCATAATTCTTTAATATTTTTATTTTTTTCAGTTATTGAATTAGGTTTCTGCATATTAATTTATGCTTACTATGGTTTAATGGGTTGTTGAATCTATTCCTAGTATTACTTTTGGGTTTAATTTTCAGGTAATTAAAATTTATTTGTTTCTTTTTCTAATGCCATCTTGTTTCTTGCGGGAGTTGTCATTTTGCTAAGGAAAACAATTCAGACTGTACCATGGCATTTGGTGAATGATCAGGTTGATTCTCTGGATTTTAAACTTCCTTGGTGAATGACTCATGTTTCATCTTCTGGTTTTCATTTTAGATCCTATTTGCCTTGCAGAACAATTAATTGTCCTCAGGTAGCGTCATCAATCTTTGTATCAGTACCTGTTCTCTTAAACTCTTAAGTGAAAGTACAAAGAAGTGAATCAAAAATCAAAGTAAACAAACATTAGAGCAAGGGTCAAAAACAGAAAATACAATAAGAATGAAATAAAGAGGCAAAAGTTAGTATGACAAAGGCAAGATTTCTATCTGCAAACTCAAATGAGGAAATGCTGTGATAGCTGACCCATTAACCTTTTACTTGATTAATACAGGAGTCACAACCTTCGTTACTCTTCCCTTAACAACTGCCAAAGCTATCTAGCAACAAATAGACAAAAATCGTGACTCCTGTTATAAACAAATACTGTGCTGAAGATGTTTAAAAATGAATGTTTGTAACTAGAATAACATAATCAATCAAAATTCAGATGCAAGAATCAAAATTCTGGGTTAAGAAAACCACACTAGAAAGATTTAAATAAGCAAAGTCTCCAAAGGAAAAAAATAATAATAATAACAGACAACTCGCAACAGTAATTTTATCTGTTAATTACTCACTGTTGTTGAATGGTTTTACTTTGGTGTGCCATATTAGAGTCACTGTATTATGACACCAGCATTAAGGTGTCATACTCATGCTGATTCACCTAAACTTCACATAAAATAAGCCAAATACACAACATTTTAGGAAAAGAATACATAGAGGTGTAAAGTATAGGGTTTAGGGCACCATTGAGAAAGAACTGGATTAACATATACTGTATATCAGATATGCATTAACCACAAACTGTTTATTGCAGAAAAGGCTTAGCCAAACATTGAAAGTTGGAGTTGTGGAAAAATGCATTTCCAGTTGAGAAATTGAGAAGCATATAAGAAGTTAAGAATCTTTAAGTATAGAAGAAGAAGTAAAGAACTTTAAGTACAGAAATAACTAAAGTTTCTCAAGAAAAGCTAAGTTTAGAGAAGATAAATTTTTCCTTTTTTTGCCTTTTATTCTATGTGTGTAACTACTTTTTTCTTTATTCTTGTGTGGATTATTTGCTTTTAACTTTCACTAAATATTTTAAAAAAAAACTTTTGGACTGAGAGATTTCTTTCGGCACGCGTTTTACCTGTGCTTGATCTCGCCTTATACTTCGGCGGCTACACAGATACATTTTTAACTTAATTTAAATAATGTATACTGTTAATAATTAAACATGTGGGCACGGTGGTGCAGTGGTAGTTATGAGCTGGTGCCCCATTCAGGGATTGTTCCTGCATGTAATATCATGAATATAATGTATTGTGTCTCGTGGGCGTAACCCGTTTAAGAAGCACATAGTGATTCACACACAGTGTACACAGAAGACCACATAGAATACAAAACATTTAATGTGCTACTTTAGTTATGGCGGTGTTTATGATGTTCTACTTTAATGACAAATAAACTACGTGATTAAAGTGGAAATTTCGAGATTAAAGTTGACTTTTCGAGCTTTTTTTCCACTGTGTCCCTATTTTTTTTCTTTTCTCTGTAACCTAATACGCTTCCACATGACACTCAGATGGTGGCCTACGGCTCGCCTTTTCACAGCGACTTTGATATCTGACCAGTTAGACTTATTTCAGGCACTGTGTGAGTTTCTGAACTTTTGAGTTTCTCCGCCACTCTATGTCACTCGATCAAGTTCCTTTTGTTGTTTATACCACTTGTGGCAGTCGGCCAAGATGCCTGGAAGGACCGAGATAGGGACTATGCCTGCCCCACACCACGAGAGGGCAGCCGCCCTGGTTTATATGGGGGCCATGGGAACTGAGCATGGAAGTTCAACCCTGTAAGGGCCCATAGCCACCACCAGGGGACACCCGGAGGATTGAGGTGCCCTGGTCGTCAGCACTTCTGCCACACCCGGAAGTGCTGCCAAAAGGATTACCAGGGACACCCGGAGTGCTTCCAGATGCTCATTTGGCACTTCCATCACACCAGGAAGTGCCGGAGGAAGTTCGTCAGAGGGCACCTGGAGCACATCCGGGTGGATATAAAAGAGGCTGCCTTCTTCCAGTCATTAGCCGGAGTCAGGAGGAAGAGGACAAAGCTCGGGAGAGAGGAGCAGAGGCGGTGAAAGGAAGGACTGTTGAGAGGCCTGGACTTAAGGGTGTTTGGTGCTAGGGGCACTGTGTGCTGTGCGGGACTTTATTGGGATTGTAAATAGTGTAAATAAATACGTGTGTGTTTGAACCATCGGTGTCTGCCTGTTTGTGTCCGACCTGAACTTCCACACACTGTTCAAACCAACAAATACTACATTTTTCTTTGCCTGCACTTGGTATTGTCTTTTCACAGAATGTCGAATGTAAGGGGCTATTTATACTGATTTGCATAATGAAAGAGGCGTAATTCTGGGAGGAGTAGGGTTGGAGCAGCAGGCACGAGCACATGTGTTACATTTCACACTGACCAGGATTTATGTAGCGGAAATATGTGGAAATTGTTGTACGCACAGATTTATACATCTGGATTTTTTTGTGCGTATGCACATTTCTGTTTTTGTCTGTATGCATTGTTTTAGTGTGAATTCTACTCGTGGTGTTATACATGAGACCCCTGAGCTTTATAAAATGATTTATTCTTCATAAAAAGGATGCAATGACTTTGAAGCTCAGTAGAGCACTAAGGCAAAATAGAATTGCCTGAAAACACTAAGGCAATCCAATGAAAACAAAGTCCTAATACAAAAATCCCGAAACATGATCAAACACCAAGCATGGAGGTCAAAATTCCAAAAATATACCAAAGCCACAAGCACAGCAAAAACACATTTAAGCCACTGACTCCAGAGCATATTCAAAATGAACTGCCAGGAACTATGGAATTTATAGTGCAGAGAGCAGTTCCTAGACATGATTGAGAGGTGGCCCCCTGACTCTTGGGGATCACACACAAAACACATGTAACATAACAAAGACACCTTATGTACATGGACAAAACCAAAGAGAAAAAAAAACATGAATTTGAGACCAAGCTGGAGATTAACCCTGGCTGAGACATAATACTATAAACTTTTTAAGTATCTTACATTTCTTTACTGATTTCTATCTTATTTCTTCCTGTTTTCAAACCATGAATACCTCAGAATTATCCAGTGAGAATTCAAACAGCAGGTTTTCTGTATGTAAAGCCCAACAGTGATTTTAGTTAAGGTTTCGATTCAATATTCAACTTTTTTACTCATTCTTCTCACTTGCTAGATTTAAATATTTTGCTTAATTACCACATAAAAATTGCCTGTAGCCCTAATACCATTAGATGTCTCTATATCAAATGAAGCCTGTGGTTATTTTAAAATTACAGAAGGATGATTTTAATGGTCCGAGTTAACATTCTGAGATCTGTTACCTTTATTGCTGCCACTAATTGACAATGAAAGAGCAGATCAGATCTCTGTGGAGTATTGCAATTATTCTTAAAATGCCCACAAGAGCCATGGATGAAACACACATTCTCATTTAATTGTTTTTGGTGCACTTCATTAAATACATGAGTTCTACTCAGCTGTATAGATTAATCAGAATTTACAGGCAACGACCTTTAAAAATTTTCATTTCATTACTGGGGCGGCATGGTGGAGCAGTGTGTAGCGCTGCTGCCTCGCAGTTGGGAGACCTGGGGACCTGGGTTCGCTTCCCGGGTCCTCCCTGCATGGAGTTTGCATGTTCTCCCCGTGTCTGTGTGGGTTTCCTCCGGGCACTCTGGTTTCCTCCCACAGTCCAAAGACATGCAGGTTAGGTGGATTGCCGATTCTAAATTGGCCGTAGTGTGTGCTTGGTGTGTGGGTGTGTTTGTGTGTGTCCTGCGGTGGGTTGGCACCCTGCCCGGGATTGGTTCCTGCCTTGTGCCCTGTGTTGGCTGGGATTGGCTCCAGCAGACCCCCGTGACACTGTGTTTGGATTCAGCGGGTTGGAAAATGGATGGATGGATGGATTTCATTACTGAAGGTCTTTTATATTAATGACTTCTTTGTAGAATCCAGTTTATTTTTTATTTAATTCAATTATTAGTTTTTTTTCAAATACTGAAATAAAGGCTAACAGGGACTATTTGCCGCTTTAAACAAATCAATTAAAATTCTGTGTAGATCTGTCAGAAACACATCTCAATTCAAATTCTGTGTAGGTCTGTCAGAAACACCATTAATTTTTGCATTTTTTTTGTTTTAATGTATTTTTATTTGTTTCTACTAGGGGGATTCACCCCCTGCTCGCTTCGCTCGCCAACCCCCGTGTTTGGTTTTCCGCATACACACTTTCAAGATTTTTTTTTTCTTTGAATTGTTGCTATTTCATTAGTTTCACTTTTATTTCAGAACTTCTGTAAAAACAATATTTGGAATCTTTGGAGTCCCAATATGCTGAATCTTTTAAATGAGGTCAGTGAGACATGTGTTTAATGATTTTGTACCATAATTCAGGATAGATTTCTCTGTTTGGAATTTTAGCACAGACAGAACGATGTACATCATCAGCAGTTAATAATTTTTTTTGCAAAGTAATCAATAAACGCATGTGAGGTAAACCCCGTGTTTGAAATTCTCTGACTTAAACTTCAAAGCCTTACAATATTTACATACTTCTGACATATCACCTATGTCCATATATTCAATCTCTATTCAGCTTTTCATTATTTCTCCGAGTAATAATTTCTCTTTTTTTGCGCTAATGCGATATTTACTGTCTTTGTTTTGACAGTCGTTTTTTTCTGCTTTCATATTCTGTATCTTGCTCAGCATGTGTATCACGCCTACGTTTTTTTTTTTGAGTCTTTTGAATTCCAGTTTTCATTATCTCTAACCTGTTCTGCATGTGTTTGGCCCCCTTGTTTTGTAACGTCTTTATGATGTTTTACTTTGTTTTCTACTTTTGTCTTTTATTTCTGACCTTGCTTTGTTCTGCTTTTTTTTCAATGACACCTGGTCCGTGGTGATTATTTTCTCTTTTTCGAGTAATAATTTCCATTTGTTTGCACTACTGCGATCTTTACTTTCTTTTTTTTATACTTTTTAATTTTCCTACTTTCATATTCTTCAACTTTCTCCACATGTGTATTGCGCCTTTTTTTTTTTTTTGTGAGCCTTTCGAATTCCACTGCTTTCATAATCTCTAACCTGCTCTGCATGTGTATAGCAGCAACGTTTGTGAATGTCTTTATGAAGTTCTACTTTGTCTTTTACTCTGTCTTTAAATTCTGAGCCCGATTTGACATGCTTTTTTTCAATTCCATTTGTTCCGGGCTGATAATTACTCCTTATTTTCTGAATTTGCACCTAGATTATTCTTTTTCTTTTTTGCTCTTTTTTCTCTCCAATGCTTTTGAGTCTCTTCTCCGCGCTGCTTTCTTCTTTGCTTAGTCATCGACGTTTCGTTTATAACGTATTGTCCTGACCCTGGATCTGTGTGTGCTCAAATCCTTTAGATGACGGAATGTTTTGCTGCCCGGTGTCTTATTTGATATTGGTTGTAAGTAGGGCGTGTCTTGCAAGAATCTTATGTTCTATGTCATTGCGAGATGGTCCTGGGTCAATCTCTTGGCACAATGTCTCATGTTTAAGATCCCCGCGAGATGCTCCGTGGCCATTCTCTTTCGTCTCGCGGGTCTTTGAGTGTCTTCCGTGATCTTAACGTGATGATCACGTCTCGTCTCCAGTCTTTCTCTCCCAGGATTTTTTTTTATAATAGATATATAAATAAAATAATTATTTTCATTTGTGTGCATTTTTAAACATTTCATTGTATTTCCATTGTTTGAGCACCACCATTTTAAAGCTTTTGGTTACTATGATGCTACAGGGTTGCTAGACATGTGATTTATGCGTTATGTGACCAGTGACATTATGATGGCCATACTATAAGCAATGATGATGCACATTTCATGGCATCCAAAATACTGTTTTTATTAAAGCAATGATACCTGGGAGTGACTACCACTCAAGCAAATAATTAGACTAATTAGAGAAAAATTCTGCATTTGAACCTTGTTTCAGTTTGATTTTAGTTTTCATTTTGTTTTATAATCCTTGCTAACTAAAGTGTCAATTCTGTTTTACCCACCAAGACAGGCCTTTTTTTAATTTCTTCTATTCAGAGATAAAATTTGTAAGATCAGACATTCTAGCCATCTTTTTGGCCATTGAAAGCTCATATTTTAAGTTTCATGTTTTTAATGCAATTGTCCTTTACAGTGCTTGGAAAATACCTTTAAATTCATTTTAAAATTATTTCAATTAATTCAACTAAGGCCATTCTAAAGTATGTTAAAAACTGTTCCTGCTATACCAGAAATAAGTGAACTTAAAATGAGTTTTAAGAACAATTTGTGCGGCAGATTGACTAAAGGACATAAGAATCCAACTGTCTTTGTTAAATTCTTACTCTGAGCAACACATTGTCTGACTTGATTATATGTCTGGCAAATGAGGAATAATCAATGAAATTATGCTTATTATAGTTTCCTGTATTTATCTCTCAAAAGCCCATTTTTGCCTTTATGGTCTTATATTGGTTCTATCTATCATCAATGTATGTCATTTTGGCTGATATCAGATTGGATCTTATTTTTCTAATTAGGCCGATATTGATTTAGAGTACAGTATTATCAATTTCTGAACAACTAGGTGTAGAACAGCGACTTTATAAATTAAGGGCAGTTCTATTAGTTTTCCTTGTTTGTGTAAAAAGAGCCCAGTACTTTAGGGAGAGGGAGGGAGGTTGGGAGCATGGGGTGATTTTTCAGCACGTTGCTGCACTTAGCACACGATGAACCACCTGGATTAGGGCTCGACTGCAGCTGTGCAATGGGTTACACCTCAGCTCCACACTGGAACAGTGAGATTTTTTACGATGGCTAGTGTGCCAACTCTGCCACCAACCCCCAAGTATTCCCTGCAAGTTGCAGGACTTGCTTGCAGGGCTGAATGAAGATTAACGTCATACCCAGGACGAAGCAATTGCAGGTTAAGGGCCTTGTTCAAGATACTTTAGTAGTTGTTTCATTTCTTCAGTCTTTGTTGAAAGATAGGCCATATCCCTTACTATTTCGATAGGCCAAATAGTCACTCTTGTACAGTAATTGATATTGTTACTGATCACACAGGCCTATCCAGGCTTGTAAAGCATGAATAGGGACAGCTGTTGACTCATCTTTGCTGATCATTGTGTTTGCTGAACAACACTGCAAATCCTTCACAGCTGTCTAGCAGCTAATGAGCTCAAGGGTTAAATAGAACATATGATTGTAAACAGGACCATACAGTACAAGAGTAGTCTGTAGTCTTCCCCACATAAGAGCAACTCTGAAAATAAGAAACAACTCAAGTGCAAAGATGTCTTTATTAATAACAATAACAGAGTTTGTGTCAGCCAGAGTGACTAACACTGAGAAAGCCGCATATCAATGATTGTCTCCCTCAACTTTGTGCCTGTGTCTGTAATTTCTGGCTCACCTCCATGTGCCACTTAGAAATATGTGTTGTGGCTTCAGTGCTGTGAATCCTTGTTCCTCTGATATTTTTAGCTTTGTACAGCCTGGCCCTTAATCACCAATTCACTACAATAATGCACAACCTTTCTACTTGGCTACTATCATCTGCATTTAGATGGTGGAGCTCCACTAGGAAAGACTAGACAGACTGCTTTTGAGGTGCAGGGCAGTGTCTTATGCTCACCACCATTCAACCCAGCAGCATATGTGGCTGTGGCAGGAAAATCACATGGGCCTAGGAAAAGCACATACGCTCCACAGAGTGGGTGCCAGATTCCTGGATGGAGCCTTTTGAGCAATGGTGCTGCCTCTGGATAAGCCTCTCTCAGCTACATCATTTTGTCACCTCTGCTTGTCTTTGTTAGTTGTATACCATGATTCATGCAGTTACCCAGTGCAATCCACTGTACACACTTGTGTCTTCATCTGCTATTCACTATGCCCCATGACACAGCTGATGCATTATATTGACCAACTTATTGGTCATCTGTTTTTGTTTGCACCTATGCTGCCCATCTTGCACATTTTTACTTTTCACAACTTACATGATTAACCTGCTTTGACAACTCCTAATGTCACTTTTTATCATTGTTCTTTTTGTTCTAATCACTAATACTTCATGATTCCCTTCTGTGACTCAACTTCTGCTGCTCAGTTGCTGTATATACTTGTCTACTTCAGTGACCTTCATAATGACTTACAATTGGGGCAGTATGCTTTGCACCACAAATGCACTGAAGAAAACCTTACTATATGGTGCCAGGCAACATGCTGGTCACTTTTCCTCCTGGCATTTTTTCTTCTGGTGGGCTGCCATGCCAGTTTTGGGTACGCGGACCTTCTTGGGGCCATGCATACCCAGAGATTTTTGCTTCATCAGCATCTGAAGCACAGAATTCAAAAGTGTATATGATAAAGAACAAAAAATAAGAATAAGGTGCCTCACTTTCACCCTATTGCTGCCTACCACTCTGAGGACAAGCTCCCGCAGTTCTTCCTGTGTCATTGGCCTTTCTTCCTCATCTGTGACTGTTGAGTCTTCTGTGTCACCATCCTCTCTGTGAGACAAACAGATCTGTTATATAAAGTTGTCTGCTGCCCATTCCCTCCAACCCTGATGACAGACACATACTCAATAGAGGGTGGCTGGATGAGCAGTCTTTCAATTAGGGGAACTGAACTCTTAGTGCGAACTATTTTAGGTGCTTCATCTGGCTCACACTGTGTTTCATCCTCCTGCTGGAAAATAAGTGACATAAAAGTAAACTTTTCCAAAGGATGAGAATGGAATCATGAGTCTAAATATTATTTTTTTAAAGTGGCCAGCAGGTACCAAAGACTGCAGGTATGCATGTATGGCAAGCAACTCATTAGCTCTCAGCTCCAGCAAGCCAAGGTAGGTCATCAAGTTATGGTTCTGGATTCCAGTGGTGTTCCCAAGTAGGTCCTGAACTGCAGAGTGATCACAACCTACCTTGTCAAACAGAGACTCAATTCCTGTAAGAGAGAAGATCTAGAATGAAGGGCCTTCCTTGGTCTATGTCTTTTAAAAATTTGTTTTTAAACACTGGTCTATACTTCTATCTTACTGTACCAGTCTATACCTCAGTTCAGTGTTTCTGGTTCATATATTTAGTCCACATCTAGCTTTTATTCAATTCTATAAACTACTCTTTTGGTGATGCTTATGTGTGTATATTCTTTTCTAATATTCTAGGAACAACCAGACGTTTATGTTTCTGGTGTACTGCTTACAGAACATCCTTTCAGACCTACTATACTTACCTTTTCTTTCTTCTATGACCTATGATTTAGCCTTTCACCACTCTTATGGACTAATTTTTCTATTACATTTTAGCAGCTATTATAGTCTTTAATTCTCATTTGCCAGATGTTCTGCTCCTGTAGTACTTGCTCACTCATTCATCTCATCCCACAGTTCTGTGGATCATGATTTTAGAAGTCATGTCTTTTGGTGCATACAGTACATGTTTTCTTTAGTTCATAACTCCAGTTACTCAACTATTGTGCACTCAGTAATTTCAGTGCACCCAATATGAAACTCTTCATGTACCATTTATTAAAGTGGGAATTTGTTTTACTTTTTTACTTTATACTTTTAGTGTGAAAGCACCATTTTAATATTGTCAAAAAAGTCATTTTGCAAATAAAAAAGCCAAGTAAATGTACTCAAGAAGCAGAATCAGTTAAATACAACCGGCTTTGGCTCAGTTACAGTAAGTAAACTGATTTGTCAAGGAATTTTGAGCTTTCATCTTCAAATTCATCTGAAAGTAAGTTGAAGGTTTTCATGGACCTATTTTGTAATTTATGTCTTGAGCCCTTTAGAAATGTCCTGTCTACTCCATGACGCTGAAAATGCAAAACATTCTGCCCTGTAACAACACTCCTCTAGATATCTATTTATAGACCCCTACCTTGATGAAGGTATAGATAATTGTTCCGTATACTCTGTAAATTAAGCTGTTTATGTGAGGGAAATAAATAAAAGCTATATGTTTTTCTGTTCTATAGCTGGGGAAATATTTCATCTTTATTTAATACTAGCTGTGTAAGCCCGTGCTGTAAAAAGCCTGGGGTCCTAGAAACTATTGAAGTCGTCAGAAAAAAAAATTGAATGTAGAGATGTCAGGTAATTGAAAGGAACTACTCTGGGCATCTCTCTCCTAGGAGAATTCATTTTGCTGACGTGCTCGCATCGCTTGTGTTATTAGCGGCTAAGCGAGTTTTTTGTTTCCTCGGAGACAGAGCCCTTACCCTGACTCCACGTCTCACTTCCAGGCCAGACAGACACACACACTTCCATGTATAGACGTTTATATATAAGATTGTCAAAACCAAAATTCCCTGCTGTAAGCAGTTTTCAAGATAGAACACTGATTATTTTTTCAACAGTCATTTGTTACTTCACTTTTTCTTCTGTGGAAATACATCACCATATCTGAAAAAATACATCTTTAAGTACAATATATTTATATGTATATTGTTAAATGAATATATAAACTTTAAAAATAAATCTGTGATGAATCAGGATTTTTTAATCTTGACCTTATTTTGATTACTTCAAATTTTGGGATTTTTGTAGCTTATTTCAGCTGCTTTATTAAATCTATCATTATTCTAGAAACTTCATTTTGCATTCTGTAGCTCAACAGCATTTTGCGACTATTAATGTGTTGCTATGGCTGTGTTGTTTTGCGGTTGCTGTGTCTGCTGCCGGTCGCATGATGTGGAGATTACGTGTCACATATGTCTTCATGCTCTGCCTATAAGATTGTGGTGTGCAAGTTTTGTTATTCAAAATTTTTTTTTTTTCACCAAAAACACTCTAAACTGAAATGCTAGTTAGAAGAGATATAACAAGTTAATATGAGGACCATTTTTCACCAAAAGTTTGATAAATTTCTTTCCTACACTGTAGTGGATGGAAAATTAAAGATAAACAAAGGTACAACTGGAATTGCAAAATGTAAAATAATTGAATGAATTACATAAATCTTAATCATATACATAGTCATAAATAGTCTATTTTTGTTTTTTAATTCACTAATGTATTCTACTCCCATACGTGAGTTTTAGATTAATTTAGTGACACTTTCACAATGCTTTCACTTATTTTTATGGACAAAACAGCCCTGCTGTAGTTAGTTTCATGTTACATTTTATTTTATATTGGGACTCCCTGTGTTATACATTTTTTTGAGGCAACCTGACGTGTCTACTTTCAGACCCCTTTGCTGCTTACTCATTTATGTGTACTGTAAATGAATAAATATATTACTCTATTATGGCCTTACTTAACACTCAGCTTCTCCAACTTACCACATTCAGCTTGCAGGTTTGGTCCTATAGACCAACACACTGGTCTAACTTATGTTAATTAATGTCTATAGCTACTTCTGAAACTCTTTCCACAGTCTATTAATAATTTTATTTTGCTAGATCAGTTTTGAGGACTAGGCGATTAAGCAGGTCAGTTCTTAAAGTAGATGAGTTGGAAGCAGAACAAATGGGCAGCTCTAAGGATCTGAGCATTTTTGGCAATGGCCAAATTGTGATGGCTAGATGAGTGGGTCAGAGCATCTCCAAAACATTAGGCTTTGTGCAATATGCAGCATTTAATGCCTACTAAAATTGATCCATGGAAGGACAACTATTGAACCAGCGACAGGGTGGGTAGCATGGGTAGCGAATTCTAGTCTATCTTGTCGATCCCACAGAAAAGCTACAGTAGCACAGATTGCTGAAAAACATAATGCTGGCCATGATAGAAAGGTATTAGAACACACAGTGCACCGGGGCTGTATAGCCACAGACCATTTGGAGTGCCCATGCGGACCCCTGTCCAGCATCAAAAGCGGTAACAATTGGCATGTGAGTGTCAGAAGTGGACAATAGAGCAATGAAAGAAGGTGGTCTGGTCTGATCAGTCATGGTTTATTTTAGATTATGTTGATGGCCGGAAGCATGCACGTCGTTTACCTGGAAAAAAGATGGCAGGAGAATGCACTATGGGAAGAAAACAAATCGATGGAGGCAGTGAGATGCTTGGTGCAATGTTCTGCTGGGAAACCTTGGAACATGGCATTCATTTAAACTAGAGTATGGAGAAGCAGGGAGTTTAGGATGGGCCAGGTTTAGAACTGTTCATGGAAGAACAAACAATAGTGTAAAAAAATGCATAGAAATATAAATTCTAACACAACATTTAAATATAAATGTATAATAAGTAGCACACTAAAAATAGGCGTCCTTAATGCTAGAACTATCAAAAATAAAACAAGTGAGTTGGGGTTGTATGTAAAGAAGGTGTGTTTGCTGTTTATGTCAAACAGTATTTAAACACAAGTCTTGTTCAGTTGGACTATGAGCCCCATCTTAGTAAGGACATCTGGCATCACCTGGAAAGCATTAGGGAAAGAGATCTTATTTTAGAAGTGTGTTGTAGACCGCCCAGTGCACATCTTTTAGCAATATTAAAAAGGCAATTTTACAAGGGGATATTATAGTCATGGAGGACTTTAACTACCCGAATATTAACTGGAATAACCTGGTCAATAGCGGACCACAAGAGCAGGAGTTTTTAGAAGTAATCAGTGACTGTTTTTTAAGACAGTATGTTAAAGCACTAATACTGGGTGTAGCCTGTCTAGATGTAGTATTTTGTAGTAATCAAGATAGAATTGAGGGTGTAGAGGTGATTGAACCACTAGGTTCAAGTGACCATAATATAATACATATAATTCTGTTTTTAGAAGATTGCAGATGCAAAGACTAAAAGTTTTATGTTTGTCTTGAGGCAAAGTCTAAGGAGGATAGACTGGGATAATCTTTTAAGTGTGGAGATAGTGGAGGAGCAGTGGGACAGGTTTTAAAAAAAGTTTGATATGTAATTAAGGACAGGTACATACCTAAATTTGAAACTAATAGGAAATTTTAAAAAACCTCAGAAGTGGGTTAATAAAGAGTTAAAAAAGAAGCTGCAAAGGAAAAAAACAGCTGTATTTGACTAACAAATCCAATGTGAATCGTAGGACTTATGAGAACATGAGGGCAACCATTAAGAAGGATATTAGGGAGGCTAAAAGACAGAGGGGAATATAGCATATAAGGCAAAAGAGGACCCAAAGAGATTCTTTCAGTATTTTAGTAGCAAAAGAACAGTCAAGGAGGAAGTGAAGTGCATCAGGAATAGTAAAGGGGAATTAAAAAATACAGACAGTAAAATAACAGATGCTCAAAACACATTTTACTGAGTTCTTCATTAGTGAGGAAGTAGATAATATCCCAGCAGTGTAAGGGACTACTAAGGAGAAACTGAGTGATTTAGAAATTGTAGAGGGAGAAGTGCAGCTTAGATTAAACAGACTGAAGTCAAGCAAATCACCAGGACCAGATTATATTTATCCTTGAGTTCTTAAGGAGGTTAGCAAGTACATATATAAACTCTTGATGCATAGTTATAGGAAGTCACTACACACTGGGGAAATTCCAAAGGACTGGAAAATGGCAAATGTTATCCCGTTATATAAAAAGGGTTTTGAGCAGATCCAAGCAGCTATAGGCCAGTAAGATTAACATGCATCTCAGGAAAATTAATGGAAGGAACTGAGCAACACATGGCAAGAACAGAAGTTTTACTGAACAGTCAGTATGGTTTCAGAAGGTGGAAGTCATGTTTTAATAACATCCTGGAATTCTACGAGGAAGCAACAAAAGAGTATAATCACTGTGGAGCATATGATATTATTTATCTGGACTTTCAGAAAGCATTTGATAAAGTGCCACATGACAGGTTGAGCATCAGAGTAAAAGAAGTGGGAATTCAGGGTGATGTTTGCAGATGGATGAAAAATTGGCTCAGACAAAGGAAGCAGAGGGTTATGGTGCAAGGAACCTTATCAGAATTGGCAGCTACTATTTTTAATATATATAAATTATTTGTATACAAATAGAAATAACAAGTTTGCAGATTATACCAACATAGGTATTTTGGCAGATAATCTGCAATCTGATAAATCAGTGCTTCCCAAACTCGGTCCTGGGGACCCACTGTGGCTACAGGTTTTTGTTCCAACCAGCTTCTGTTTTTAATTGGACTCCTAGGCTAATTAAGTGAACTGTTACTACCCAAGTTCTGTGTTTTGGGAATAATATAGAAATTAGAAAACTAAGCTTGGTATAAAATATATGCTCCTTATTAGCAATAAGATAAAAATGACAAAGGATTTAGCAGTTCTACATCTAACTTGTCTCCATTTACACCCGTGTGTATTCATCATTCACTATTTGGTTTAATTAAGTACTCAGAAGGAAACTGAAGAGAAAGTGAAGAACTGAAAATTACTCATCCGTTTTAGGCTTCAAATCACTTGGATGATACATGTATCTTTAGAAAAGGAAAAAATCTATGGTTTAAGAACAAGCTGACATGGTAGAGTTAAATAACTAACAAGAAATGAAAATAAATGCGACCTGTTATTGGTGAGGATTGGCTTCTAATTATGCATCTGGGTTGAAACCAAAATCTGCAGCCACTGTAGCTCTCCGGGATTGGACTTAGCCAACCCACTCTACACTATCAAGAAGGCTAACATAATTTTATGTTATATAGCACAATGTGTAGGACACAAGTCCAAGGAGGCTATGGTCAAGCTTTATAATACACTGGTGAGGCCTCATCTGGAATACCGTGTATAGTTTTGGTCTCCAGGCTATGAAAAGGACATAGCAGCACTAGAAAAAGTCCAGAGAAGAGTGACTAGGCTGATTACTGGGCATGGGGATGAATCATAAGGAAAGATTTAAAGAGCTGAGCCTTTTCGGTTTAAGCCAGGGGTAGGCAACGTCAGTCCTGGAGAGCCGCAGTGGTTGCAGGTTTTTGTTCCAACCCAGTTTCTTAATGAGCAATCAGTTATTGCTGATGAAACACTTATTGCTTAAGTGATAGTTTGATGCTTCATTTTAGTGGTCTCGCTTGTTAAGTCTCCCCGCCCTTAATTGCTTATTTCAATCTTAAACAGCTGCATTCAGTGTGTTAATGGCTCCTTATTTAGTAATAAGATGTAAAAGACAAAGCAGCCAGGAGTTCTCCAGCTAGCTGCTAGATGGAGAACTTCTCGCTGCTTTGTCTTTTACATCTTATTACTAAGTAAGGAGCCATTAACACACTGAATGCAGCTGTTTAAGATTGAAATAAGCAATTAAGGGCGGGGAGACTTAACAAGCGAGACCACTAAAATGAAGCATCAAACTATCACTTAAGCAATAAGTGTTTCATCAGCAATAATTGATTGCTCATTAAGAAACTGGGTTGGAACAAAAACCTGCAACCACTGCGGCTCTCCAGGACTGACGTTGCCTACCCCTGGTTTAAGCAAAAGATAATTAAGAGAAGACATGATTGAAGTTTTTAAAGTTATGAAGGTAATTAGTACAGTGAATCAAAACTGATATTTTAAAATGAGTTGATCAAGAACACAGGGACACAGCTGGAAACATGTTAAGGGTAAATTTCATAAAGACATTAGGAAGTTTTCTTTACACAGAGAACCAAGTAGTGTGGTAAACAGTAGGACTTTAGGGACTTTTAAAATTAGATTTGATGGGGTTTTTTTAGAAGAATTAAGTGGATAGGACTGGCGATCTTTGTTGGGCTGAATGGCCTGTACTCGTCTGGATTGTTTTAATATTCTAATGTTCATGTGGATACTACTTTGATACATACCACCTACCTAAAGATTGTTGCAGACCACGTACACCCATTAATGGCAACAGTACTCCCTGATGGCAGTGGCCTATCTACAGCACCATTTCAGCAGGATAATGTGCCATGCCATGCTACAAAAATTGTTCAGGAATGGAATATGATAAGGAGTTTAAAGTATTGATTTGGCCTCAAAATTCCAGCGATCTCAGCCCAATCAAGCAACTGTGGGAAGTGCTGGAAAAACAAGTCCAATCCATGGAAGCCCCACCTTGCAACTTGCAGGACTTAAAGAATCAGCTGCTATTGTCTTGGTGCCAGATACCACAGGACACCTTCAGAGATCTTGTGGAGTCCATGCCTTAACGGGTCAGAGCTGTTTTGCTGGCACAAAAGGAACCTACACAATATTATGCAGGTGATTTTAATGTAACTGATCAGTGTATACTGGCAATATTATGCTGCAGTAACCATATTTTTCAATATCAAGGAAAAAAATCATTCATTCTGTTGTGACCTTCTAGAATTGTTAAGGTTGGAGGAAGTGATTTTGATTCTGGGCACATTTGAGTGCCTTTATTGTTTTGGGCAGCATCTAGAGTAATCCTTAATATAAGGGTCATACAGTTTTGTTAATTTTTCATTTTATGACCCATGTCGACTTTCATACATTGGAAAGCATTTTTTATATTCTGGTTAATGTTACTTAACAATATTTCAAGCATTTCTTAGTATTTGTTTAATGGCAAATGATTATCATCAATTTAAACAGAAAAAAGTTCAGCACAGTGATTACTATGTTTTGCTCAAGTTCCAAAGGGTTAATTATAGATAAAGTATAAGCATTTAATCATCTTTCTGAAGCTGTTGACTGTTTGTATTTCATGACTTGCATTTTAAAATAGATTAAATGAATAATTTGCAAAGCAGCCTTAGCTCTCTCGCTCGTCTATATGTCTAACATCTAATCTGAACCATCTACATTATAGTTCACATATATAGTCCACACCTCCTCCTGTCCATGTCTAGCCAATTAATGCTACTGCTTCTAATCAATATTTCAGGTTAACCTGTTAAAGTATATTCCACTCAATCAGTATAACTGAAGTCTCTGTCTCTGCTAAACTCCTCCTCCATTTATTCCTGATAAACTACTGGTCCTGCACCTTTTTGTTTCACACCAGACTACTATCACTTGTGCACTCCTCTGTCCACTTTATGTGAGTCATTTCTCCAGTCTGTACCCTATTATTTATTCAGCACAAATGAGCTCCTCTCACCAATCTATGCCAATGCTACACTCCTCTAGATCATTTAACTGACTTAAGATTCAAGATTCTATCATAGCTCATTTCTGTAATTCATTAGTCCATCCTTGCAGCCCAAACCTATTTTCAGCTGATCCTGTATCTTTTCCATCTCTTGTGCCCACTGCCCATATCTCTCTGCTTGCTGAGTAGCCCGGGCCAGCTTCATCCTGATGTCTTTCACTGTAAGCTCGTAATCATCCTCATGATCAAGGCCCTGACTGCGGAAAAGTGCCATCTCCTTCTTGATCTGATCACAAAAGACATGGTCACTAAAAGCACACCAAATAATTTGGCCCAGCCAACAAATGTAACCTGGGGAAAGAAGGGTAGTATCACCTCCTCTGTTTGTTCCTGTAGCCTCTCAATTTCACTGTTTTGTTCATTCACGTAATTGAAGAGCGCAAAGTTCCTTTC
This sequence comes from Erpetoichthys calabaricus, assembly GCF_900747795.2. Taxonomy (NCBI): domain Eukaryota; kingdom Metazoa; phylum Chordata; class Cladistia; order Polypteriformes; family Polypteridae; genus Erpetoichthys; species Erpetoichthys calabaricus. Next base: position 174,759,301 of record NC_041394.2, read on the forward strand.
TTCCACTAGAAGACAAGGAGGAAGAGTCAGGAGGATATAATGGGGAAGTATCACTTTGTACCATTGAAAAGCCAAGGCCTGCTTTACCTTCTCTCAATTTCCTGACCAGGTCTTCTGTGCGCCTCTCTCCAGTGACTGCCTGAATCTTCTGAAGAGCCTCCTCATATGTCTCCATAGTGTCCTCCCAAGATTCAGGCGTCTTCCCATCAGCCAAGTCAATGCCTACAGGGAACAAAGACATGGGCTGGTGAGTCTGGTGGTTGACTGTCTGAGAGATGGACTCTAAGCCATGATATGTCACTCACCTTCCCCACGCTGGTTATCTAACTTTACACGCATGAAGTCCTTCAGGCTACGGTCGTGCTTGATGGTGCGTTTCAAATTTTCAATGTCAGCACTGTGCTGGATTTGGTGTTTCATGTCCTTCTCTCTCAGAACCACCAAGCTATTTTGGGCTTTTGTCCTACCATGAAAAGTAAAGATGAGCTACTAACCTACTTGTCTGCTGTTCTTCTACCTTATGCAAGGATGTTTACCTTTCTACAAAAGCTGCAGCAGACATGTCAATCCCATGACTGATCTCCTTGCAAAAATCTTGCTGGTCCTGCAGAAGCAGACATCATGAAAGTGAGAAAGAGGAACTGAGATCATTCTCTGCTGCCCAAAGGAGACCCCTATATGTCACCTTCTCCATCTTCTTATAGAGCTGCTCAACATGACTACGCTCCTTGCGAAGGTAGTCTAGTTCCTTCCTCAGGTCGCTATTCTTGGTGAGCTGTAGATTTAACCTCACAAGTGCCTAACGTAGAAATGGAGAACATAGGCAGTTATTACAATTGTAGCAGACTAGCAGTTACACATACCTGCTGTTTTGTAATAGCCCTATACATTTTGGCAAACCTGCTTCCTTCTTGTATCCCACTGTTCATAAGAAGAAAATGTGCCGTTCAGTAATAATCATTCTTTTTGAATGAATTATTTCAGAGAATCAACTGTATTGATCAACTGCAGCTAAGCTAATTTTTATTTGATTCATTTCTTCACCTATTTTATCTAGAGGCTAAATTCATGTCCTTATTTGGATGCATTTCACAGATTAAAAGAAATTAAAGTGACAAATCAAATTAATCTCACAGAAGTCATCTTCATACCATTTTAAATCAATTGTTAAATAAATCATTTGTCAGAAAGATTATTATATGACACAATTAAATTGATCTCTTTCATAAATGAATCAAGAGCAATATGGTGAAAAGTGGTTAGCACTACTATGTTACAGCCCCGAGTCTTGGGTTTAAATCCTGGTAGGTCTAGTCATACTCATCTACAGTCTTCCTGATCGAAAAATGCCTTATCACCTTGTGTTTCTTCATATGATCAACAATGGCAGGAGGGAACATACATCATGGCAGTATTGAAAACTGATTTCATCAGCAATTTCTTGTAATCAAAGAATTTTGTTTTTCCAAGTCGAGGATTTTATGAGTATGTAATGGACAGTATGGAGGTGCAGTGTCTAATGCCGCTGTCTCAGAGTGGTAGGAGGCTCTGGTTTACTTATTGACCTGGGCATTCTCTGTGTGGATAGTTCATGTTATTCCCCCTCGTGTGAATTTTCTCCAGGTACTTAGATTTCATCTAAGAGGAGTGCAGGTTAGGTTTCTTGACAATTTTGTATTGATCAGCAGTGATATATTCTGATTGAGTAAATGCAGATGATATAGGCTCAGGCCCCTTGCAATACTGTATTGCAATGATTAGCTTTAACAGTCCCAATTGAATTAATGGAACTGTTTTTGAAGTATAACTCAAAAAAGCAGAGCACCATTCCCTTAAAGGAAAGCAAAGCATGACATCTGGTGCAAGAGATGATAATACAAGCGGTACTGTTCTAATTACCGGTAATTCTTTCACAAAGCAGAAGAGTACAATTATTAATGCAGTTTGATAGTGAGGGCACCTCATTACACTGGGACAACAGTTTGGCTTTTAGGTGAGGTTCCTTCTGAGCACAGACTGCATGTGTTCGCTGTGTTTTGTGTCAGACGGTCAGATAAATTGCAAATTCTAAATTTGAAGTGTATGACTGTGCTTGAGTGTGTCTTGCAACAAATAGCCTTTTCTGGATGCTTCATTCATGGATGGGTTTTGCCTCACTGCAAGTCTGACAAGGAAAAGACAGGTATAGTGTATAGTCATCTTTTGTATTCAGTGGAATGAAGAACATAAAACATCTTCAGTAATTCTTATATTGTTACCAGAGAAAATTCTTCATTCATACTGCAAATACATTAATTGGAACTGTAGCTGATTAATTCTATGACATGTACGTATTCTAGCATCTCATTGACAGTGATGAGTCAACCTCATTCTGTCATTATAATTTTCTGCTGACGTTTGCTTTACCTTATTTAGCCGATTTTCTAGAGTCCAGTTGCTCTTTTGTAATTGTTCATGTGCATAACTTGGCCCACGAGTACCACTTATTTCCTTCTTCTTTTCTGCCATTTTTCTTTCCCAGGTTTGGATCTGGCACAAATAAAAAGGTGGATTTCAGATACCCAAATAGTTATTCTGAACAACTTTCTTCCTTTTGACTTGAATGCCAGGGTATAATCCAAAGGCTGTTGTCTCTCTGTTGCTCATTTGTGTTGATGTACCTCCTTATCCAGCTCATTGGAGGCCATTTTCTCTTCCTCCAGTAGTCTATCAAGCTCATCCAGGTAGATCAATAGGCTGTGTAGCTTCTCTTTGTTGTCCTTTTCACGCTGGAGAACAATGCTGCTCACTGGATTCCGTAGTTCTTTCTCCAGCTCATCTTGTTCCTGTGAAAGTTTTTCAATCTCCAAACTAATATGGGATACACAAGCACGGTGATAGGCCAAAGAAGCTTCAGATGACAAGGTTGGCAATACAGTCTGGCCACTGACATGCACGCCAAAACTACACAAACATTTGGTAGTAAATCAGATCTCCCTTTATAATTCTTTGTTCTTACCTGATTCTATCACACAGACCATGCACAAGAAAGTCAGGCATTCAGTCAGTAAGAATTTAATTACATATTGATCCTATCTTAAATGCTTCCTCACATGTCATGTATACATGTACACCTATACATGAAAAACCATCACATACACAAACATTGCATGACCATGCACAAATGTCTGAAGGTTTTGCACACACAGGCAGGATCTGTGCCACTCACAGCTGCCTCTTGACAAGTTCCTGTGACACAATCCCAAATGCTTGTTGGTCACTCTCCATGAGTCGAAGCTGATGATGACATTTTGAGAGCTCGGCCTCTGTCAGAAAAACAAGAAATTAGTACAGTGGTCTATTCTGCAAATAAAATCAAATGGTGGTTTTACAAAAGTGCTGAGGAGAGTGTTGTACTGGGAAATGATACTGTTGTGTGGCTGGGCTGTTCATCTAATACAGGAGTGGGAAATGTCGGTCCTGGAGGGTCACAGTAGCTGCACGTTTTATTCCAACCCAACTGCTTAATTAGAAACCAATGATTGCCAGCCTCAAACTTTGTTTAATTTTATGGCTTATTAGTCTACAATGTTAGGTTCTTATATCATAGATTGTTTCCTTTCCAAGGATATCATCCAAATGATTTAAGCCTAAAAGAGATAATTTTCAGTCTGTCACATTTTTCTCTGAAGTGTTTTATTAAACCAAATAGTGCATGATGAATCCACATAGGTGTAAATGGAAACAAGTTTGATGGAGAACTGTTGGCTCTTTTGCCATTTGCATCTAATTGCTAATAAGGAGCCATTAAAACAGTGAATACAGTTGTTTAAGACTGAAATAAGCAATGAAGGGTGGAGAACCTTAACAAGCCAGACCACTAAAATGAAGCATCAAAATGTCACTTGAGCAATAAGTGCTTTGTCAGCAATAATTGGCTTCTCATTAAAAAACTGTGTTGGAACAAAAACCTGCAGCCACTGCGGACCTCCAGGATCGACATTGCCCACCCCGATCTAATACCTATTCCATGTGATTCCGTCACACTGCTTTCAGAGTGAAGGCTTGTCGCTGACCGTCTCTGAGGCATGATTGTGCTACTCTGAGGATGATAGTCAGAGTCTTTATTGGATTGCAAAATGGCTGGAGTATTGAAGACGTAGATTGCTCTACTTTGTAATGCTGCCTACTCTTCACCTATGATGTAACCTCCTCTAAAACAAAATATTCACTCCAGCTGCATCTGAACAGTCATGCCACTTAACTTTTAAAGCATTGGGTGCTACCAAGTCGAGATGCTGCAGGGGGAAAATGTGTACAGCATTCCAACCACAGTGTTTCAAAACATGACCATCTTCAGTGCCATATTGTCAACAATACCACACATGTACTTGATGCATGCCCATCCTGTCTCTCTTATTGCTGAATCAGCTTATTAGTCTGACTAGGTTCACAAGTACCAGCACCCCTCCCAGCTTCTAGGACTTTCTGGAACTGAACACTGATGAATATATGTCTTCCATTGGCTATGAAGATTTTATCTTATTTTTTGGTCCTAGCTGTTTCCATGTTCTTGATTTGTATTAGTATTTGCACATATTACTTTTTCTGTATGGCATTGAAAACCTACTGCCAATTGTCACTATATTTATATACAAGAAGCAGAAAGTAACCACATGTTGTAGTAGCTCTATATGGAGGTATTGCCCTTTCTGTTTAGTAAACAAGTGAAAAACAACCCTTCTCATTTTGACAGTCAATTCTGATTTTATGTGGTGCCTTGAGTATTGAAACTAGCTGCTTTTGGAAACAAACATCTAGAAACATGTCAGAGATATAAAGAAGCAAAAAAGCACAAAAATATAAAATTAGTTTGACAGATACAAAAAATAAGAAGTATGATAAGGAGTATGGGCAAATGTTCAAGTTGGCAGTACTGTAAAGGGACAGGCAAAGCATCCCAATGAGTTCTCCTTCAAACAGGGAATGCCTGACCATCAACAAGAAGATGTAAGAGATACTGTTAAAGGTTAAGGTCATTGCAAACAAAGTGAGCTCTATCCCTTAGGGCTTGCATCTTTGTGCCAGTAAGCCTCTCATTTTATGCCTATGTCCAAAGGTCACTAGGATGCACATTTGAGGATTTCTGGGTCGTGTATCAATCACTTAGAGGTGTGATTTTATGCTGCATTCTGGACTAGCAAAAATCATTTGAATGATTTTAATCATTTGTTGTGCTCTCTAATTGGACAGAAAAAGCATGGAAATTTCTATAGCACAGTGCATCTAGGCTTTCAGGTTCACTTTCTTATTTGTGTTATTACAAGGCATATTTTGCAGTTGACCAAAGGTGCAAAATTAAAAAGTGATGCTACTGATAATTGCTGGCATGACTACCCTGAAGGAACCCAGCACTGGTCTTCAAATTACTTGAGGCATTTTAAATTCTAGTGACTTCAGCGGCAATGATGAATTCTGTGCTTTAACAGTGTACTGTTATGAAATAATATTCCCCCCAGTGGGAACACTATGTAGAAATGAATATAATTTCTTGTCTCTTGCATTTGATGCTGGACTAATAACAATATCTACCTAAACCTAAATAACAGTAATCCCTAATTGATATCAATAATGTTTGTATGCCACAGATATGGATAATCTCTATTAGGATAGTGCTTTTTAACCACTACAGTAAGTACTGATCCACTACTGGGTCTTGGGGTGCTGATGGTGGGTTGCAAGTTGTTATTGTTTGTAATGGTTAGTGTGTCACAAAGCAAGTCATGGTGGGTTGTCATGTGACTTTTGTTCTCAATTATTAACTCCCCCACCCCAAAACCAAATCCTCTCACCCAGCTGTAGCTTTTGTGCTAGATTCACCAAGGGTGTCTCAAAGACAATTTACAGGAAAATAAATGAGTAGCGACACCAGAATGTTTCAGGAACACTTTACTAAGACATATTCGAAATTGTGCTAAATACTCTGTCAAAAGCCAGTATACAGAATTTATTGTTAGATGTTCATATGGATGTGAGCTAACACTCTTGAAGGTACCAAAGTTAAAACTGAAATCTGGGAATTTCAAGGTAGATGGATAGTGATGAAGCCATCCATCCATTTTCCAACCCGCTGAATCCGAACACAGGGTCACGGGGGTCTGCTGGAGCCAATCCCAGCCAACACAGGGCACAAGACAGGAACCAATCCTGGGCAGGGTGCCAACCCACCACAGGACACACACAAGTACACCCACACTAGGGCCAATTTAGAATCGCCAATCCACCTAACCTGCATGTCTTTGGACGATGGGAGGAAACCCACGCAGACACGGGGAGAACATGCAAGCTCCATGCAGGGAGGACCCGGGAAGCGAACCCGGGTCTCCTAACTGCGAGGCAGCAGCTCTACCACTGCGCCACCGTGATAGTGATGAAGCATTTGGGTTATTTGTAGGTATTCAGGAGAAAACATGTCAAGGCATAATCTTAAGCTCAGAAAATAAACATTTAAAAGATATCAAGGCATCTGAATGAAAAAGATTTGTGAGGTCTTGACCATTGATTCTATTGGGAGTCCACAGTTCTAATAGAGTCAGGCTGATCCAGGCTGGCACGTGGCAGAAACCCATTAGTACCAATGTGAGGTTTGAAGAGTAGGAGGCGACACTTGGGCAGGAAGTATGAGCCTTGGATGCTGTAGATACAAACTAGACCAGAGAAGACTTGAATGCAAGGAACATTGAGACCCTTAGATGTGGCATAAGTAGGTAAGAAGAAAATCCAAGAGATAATGAAGACACTCAGAGAAAAAGTGGCCTGCCTTCCAGTGTTGTAGGACCAAAGATCCAGCCGGCCTACTGTCAGTGCCAAAGCTAGAGCAGCAAGTATGCAATTGTAGCATATAGAGAAACCAAAGAAGATATTGGATCCTTCGAAGCACTCCAGCAACACCAGGTTGTCCAAGATGTCATAGTTTGGAATAACTGCAGGTGGGGTTAGCCACAACCACAAGAAAAAGTTCACCACCTGTGGCAACAGGGATATGGTAAAGACAAGAATGCGGCCTGTGCAGCTCTGTAGGCTAACTTGGCAACACAAGGTGGATGAGTGAGGAGGCCTCAGGGGCCACGCCAGCATAGCAGCAATGCAGACAGTGAAGCCTGACGAGAAGAAAGGCTGACGCACAAGGCAGGTACTGGGGGAAGGTGGTCCAAGAAAGAAGGGGAGGCTTGTGCAGCTGCTGAAAATGGAAAGAAGCATAAGAAAACAAGAGGCACCTCCAGCCTCATGGACCATGTGGCTCTGATGTTGACAGAGGAAGACTAAAGCCACAGACAGCAACACTGCCATAGCCAGTATGGAGAAGAACAGTAAAAATATGGTGGAGAAGTCTGTCCAGCTGCGCATCTCAACAATGCGATCCCGGCAGTTGCTGCTGCGAGGATATGACCATTGTTCAAGGGGGCAAGGGCTGCATATGTTGGAATCTGTAATGAAATAAAATACAAAAATGTTACTCCATATCAGGTTCTGTTCACATTACCTTCTTATGGACTTACTGTTCAAGACCACAAAAGTTGTTGCCTTGTGTTATTGAACAGATGTTTGAGTCAAGTGTGCATAACTAATAGGTAATTGTAGCCTTTTGATGTGTAATGGGTACACAACAAACGTGACCCTACCCTTCTCCATTTTACATCCTCACTTGTTGAACCTTGCTGCAAACTTGGGTTAGAAAGCACCAGCTTATTCAGTTGACCTAAAATAACTGCCCTGTTTTCTCTAACTGTATATTCATGAAAGAAAAACTTTCACTTGATTGCTTAAGGAATATTTTTTAGGTTACTGAACTGATCAATGTGAATAAAATAAGTGACCGATATTTTGACATCAGTCAGTAGATGAGTAGCCTTAGATGCCATTTCCTTTGCAAGTGAATTGAAGGTAATTGACATTTAACATATGGACATTGAAATTAATCTTTGTGAAATCTCACAGGAGACTGACAATATTTGTTTTGTGATCAGTAGCAAAAATTATTATTTTTTGCATAAGAACAGAGCATCATTTCTAAAACTCTGATTTTTCTAAAGCAGCATAGACGGAATGTTGTCATCCATCTTTCTGATTTTGGGTTCAAATGCCATAAGCATTCTAGAGCCAGAGTCAGAGGTTGTCATTGATGTAGTGAATAGCTGCTGTTAAAAAGGTGTTTTCAGTAAATGTCCTTTCAATCCATCCTATATTGGGTGTCACAGCACACCCATCTCTCTATTATACTAAAATAATCCTGGGACGAGACGAGACTTTTTCGCCTGGTACGAGACGTGACTTTTTCAGAGAGATACGTTCACGTCCCATGAGATGAGACTTTGTACCAAGAGATTTAACCACGCCTGGGGCCAGAAATAAAAGACAAAGAGTAGGTGACAAAGTAAAACATTGTAAAGAATTCAAAAACTTTGGTGCGATATACATGCAGAGCAGGTTAGAAATAATGAAAGTACTAGAATTCGAAAGTCTCAAAAAAAATTATAGCAAAGATCGCATTAGCGCAAACAAACGGAAATTATCACTCAGTGAAAAAACGGAACAGCGAAAAGAGATCGAATATATTGTTTGGATTTAAACTTTAAGTCAGAGACTTGTAGATCGTCTAATTCGTGTTGCTATCAGGGTAAAGTAGTGTTTCTTCCCAATGAAGAGGGCATCTGTGAGAATTAAAAGATTTGTTGTTTGGTGAAAATGAAATCCACATATGTGAGCGGCAGAGACGCGAAGTGGCTGGCGCGTAGCACAGGCCAAAGGGGTTGGCAAGCGAAGTGAGCAAAGCCCCCTAGTAATCATATAAAATGTGTGTGATTTCATCCACAACTGCTACTCTAGGGTTTTGTACCCTCTCACTCATGTCCCATGATTTTTGTGAAGATGGTACCAATGCTGTAATGATATTAAATGTGTCGATTTTAATCACTGTGTAAATCAAATGTTGCACCTTTGCCAGGCATTATGTCATATGGTTGAATATCATGACAAATAAAATCCACACACTTTTTGGTTGTTTGATTTTTTTTTTATGTCATTTGCATATATAATTCACTAAGTCCATGGCAAGCAAGACGCACGCAAGACAGCCACTCCCGCCAACTCACAGAGCCCTGCCCACCAACAATTCACTAAGCAGCCGACCATGGCACACGCACGTCAGAGCCCCGCCCACCAACAATTCACGCGAGAGCGAAAGCATTTGCCAACAATGTTTTCATTAATCAAGAACGAAAGTCGGAGGTTCGAAGACGATCACATACTGTCGTAGTTCCAACCATAAACGATGCTGACTGGCAGCGTTATTCCCATGATCCGCCGGGCAACCAAAGTCTTTGGGTTCCGGGGAGAGTATGGTTGCAAAGCTGAAACTTAAAGGAATTGACAGAAGGGCACCACCAGGGGCCTCATGTATAAACGGTGCGTACACACAGAAATGTTGCGTACGAACATTTCCACGCTCAAATTGCGATGTATAAAACCTAAACTTGGCGTAAAGCCAAGCACTTTTCCATGGCAACTCATGCCCTGGCATACGCAATTTCTCCGCTCGGTTTTGCAGACTGGCGGCACCCAGCGTCAAAGCAGTGCTACTGTTCCTGTGTGGTCATCCTTTCTTTCTTAGACCCACATTCCTGACGCGGCGTTATAAATACACTGAAACTAACTGCATGTTGTTTATTAGTGTAATGCATCTGATTGTAATTAACCTGCAGCAATATAATGGTCCAGGGAATAGTCATAGTATTCCAAATACCATAACTGCTTTAGCGTTGTTACTCTCAATGCATCTTCTTCTTCTTTCAGCTGCTCCCGTTAAGGGTTGTCACAGCAGATCATCTTTTTCCATATTACTCTCACTGCACCACTCGGAGTATTTATATCACTGTATCTGAGTGGGGAATCACAGCAGCAGCTGATCGGAAAGAGAATAATCGGTATACAGCATGAAGCAGACACTGACTCAGCTACGGCAAAACGTTTCTGAGACTTCCCTGTACGGACTTCGCGGTTTAGAAAAAGTTTCATCCCATGAACTATAAACGCACTAAATCAGTCCATCAAGTGCTCCTTGTAGAACTGTTTGGACTTATAAGTACAATCACCTCACAGTAAACTTGGGATACAGTTATAATATTGCACAACCTGCGCCACATTATAAAGCGCTTATTTACATATGATGACGATATCATTTTTAAGATGAAATGCAGCAAAATATGTTGATTATATTATACAGATAAAACTTTAACATCATTTAAATAATCTGTATTGTTAATACTGCGGTGGGTTGGCGCCCTGCCCGGGATTGATTCCCTGCCTCGCGCCCTGTGTTGGCTGGGATTGGCTCCGGCAGACCCCCGTGACCCTGTGTTCAGATTCAGCGGGTTGGAAAATGGATGGATGGAGAATTATCGGTATACAGTTTCAAGCACACACTACCTCAGCCACGGCAAAACGCATCAAAGTCTTTCCTGTACGGACCTCGCGTTTCAGAAACAGTTTCATCCCAGGAACTATAAACGCACTCAATCAAGTGTTCCTTGTAGAACTGTTTGTACTTATAAGTACAATTACCCCACTGTAAACTTGCACTACAGTTATAATATTGCACAACGTGCGCCACTTTATAAAGCGTGTATGATGACGATATCATTTTTAAGATGAAATGCAGCAAAATATATTGCTTATAGTATACAGATAAAACTTAACTTCATTTAAATAATCAGTATTGTTAATAATTAAACATGTGAGGACACGGTGCCGCAGCGCTAGCTAGTTCATGGATTGTTCCTGCATTGCGTTGTATTCTTGATCGTGCTGACGCGACACTGGAAGGATAGACGGATAGAATAATTAAACATGTACTACGAAGATATTTCAATGTTCCTTAAAAGTTTTGAAGAATCGGTGGTCTAAGCTTACAAATGGCTTCACGTCTATTATAGAGCTGATTGTGTGGCGATTGGGTATTTGGAGAAAGAAAAGTAAGGACAGGAATTGGAGGTTAGTACGTTTGAAAGAGACAGTACTGCTGCAATAAATTATTTCATCGAAGGTCACGCATGGCGCAGCAAGCCTCTTGCGTGAGACATGAACAAGCACTGCGCCACCGTGTTCCCATGTTTAATAACATGCTTTAACTCCTATCATCATGAAAAAGATATCACGTATACATCTCAGTATTTTAATTATTCAAAGAACTGTAATATCACGAATGTAATGGATTCTGTGTCCTGTTGGAGAAAAAGAAAGCCAGTTTAAGAAGCAGGTAGTGATTCACACACAGAGCACATAGAAGATCAAATACAGAACAAAGCATTTAATGTGCTGCTGTAGTTACAATGGGATTTGAGAAACTAGTAAATTAAACGATTTTAAGATGAAGTTTATGATGTTGTACTTTAATGGCAAAATAAACTATGTGATTAAAGTGGAAATTTCGAGATTAAAGTTGACATTTCGTGCTGTTTTTCCACTGTGTGCGTATTGTTTTTTGTCTCTACCCTAATAAGCTTTCATATGACATTCAGACGGTGGGCTACGACTTGCCTTTTCACGGCAACTTTGATATGTGATTTCTTGTTTATTTCGGGCACTGTGCAACTTTGTGAACTTGAGCTTTCGAGTTTCTCTGACACTCTGTCACTTGATCAACTTCATTTTGTTGATTATACCACTGTTTAAACCAACAAATAGTACGTTTTTCCTTTGCCTCCATTTGGTATTTGCTGAAATTCTTATATTTTCCCCCGTACTTTTCCCATTGTCTTTTCACAGAAGGCTGAGCTTAAGGGCTATTTATATTGATTTGCATATTCAAAGAGGCATAATTCTGGGAGGAGTTGGGGCGGGACAGAAGGCACGTGCACGTGCGTTACTTTTCACGCTGATCGGAATTTATGTAGCGGAAGAACGTGGAGGTTTGCGTACATACAGATTCCTGCATCTGGATTTTTCTGTGCGTACGCACATTCCTGCTTTTGTGCTTACGCCATGTTATAGTGTGAGTTCTACGCACGGCGTTATGCATGAGGCCCCAGGTGATTCCAAAAATGCCCCAGTTTGACTGTTGGTATGTTTATATTCATTTTAGTTGCATCGCCCAGCATGCACATTCACAGTCACCTAAGTAAGGCTTATAACAGCAGTATTTCTTGCTGTCTTTGTTGTAATTGGCTGCTGTGTGCTGACAACCTATCATACTGTGTAAAACAGCAAAGTATAGATTAATATGTTGTCTTAGGTCATAGACTGCGGAAGATATTTGCACTTTAAAAGGACCACTTGCTGTTTAATGAAGTGAAAATGTACATAGTGTTACTTTTTTCAGTATTTTTGTTTTTGATGTTTGCTTCCTCCATTTGCTCTCCCTTGTGTGAGACTTTACAAAGAAAAGAAAACAAGACCAAAATTTTTTTCAAAATCATGGGTGAAGCCAAGGGAGTGAGTGATTCTATGATTTTGAATGTGTATCCATGATCAAAAGCAAGTGCAACAGTCTGAGTGACTTTGATCACTGTGTAAGAATGTGAGGAAAGCTTGAACATAGCAGCAGGTCAGTGATTCATGTTCTGGTGTTCTTTTTTTTATTTCGCCTTTTTCAATTTCTTGTATTAGGAATTTATTTCGCCTTAATCAATTTCTTGTATTAGGAATTTGTTAGTTTTCGCATATCCCTTGGGGTCAGAACGCAGGGTCAGCCATTGTACAGCGCACCTGGAACAATTGAAGGTTAAGGGCCTTGCTCAAGGGCCCAGCAGAGTAGGATCTCTTTTGGCAGTGACGGGGATTCGAACTGGCAATCTTCGGGATGCCAGCACAGATCCTTAGCCCCAGGGCCACCACTAAATGATGGCAAGATTATGCTTGACTGACTGAAACCTTGTTTGATTATGGGTTTCTGTCTTGGTGTACACTTCTGCACATTATACTCACCATCACTTATATTGCTGAAGGTTCCTGCTGGACAGTCATCACACTTGCTGCAGCAACCGCTTCCCCTTTTCACTTGGCCATCTTCACATTGACTGGAGCAGTTTGACCCGGGTGGCTGGGAGTGGAGGAAAGACTTAAAATTTTGTGTCAGGCTCACACCACCTCACGCACACAGATGCACCCAAATCCTGCTTACCCTGTTATCGGGTGTGTTCCAGTAAACATTAGGGAGGTCAAGGCTTAGCTTTCCATTGCTGTACTTTCCTACAGTTACTATGCTGGGGGCCCCATCCTGATGCCATTGCCAGTTAACAATCTCATAGATACTTGGAGGATCTCCTTTGCTGTTGAAGCTGATAGGAGATGTTTCCAGTGTAAAGTTCACTCTCCACAGCTCCTCTACAAGCTGAAATGACAGGATAAACAGCTTTTGTAAAAATCCTTCCAGCCCTTACCTTTTCCATCCTATCATATTACCCAGTGCCTATTGCCTATAATCCTGTCCTCATGCATATAGACATTTTACTGATAAACTGGGCTGTGTAAGTCTGTCCAATGGGGTGCTTGTGTGCCCTCCCAAGTGTGATTTCTTCCTTTGCATATGTTGTTACAGGGATAAGCCTTGGCTACTCACAACCCTCAGCATTGAAAAGTAAGCTTACAAATGCGATAGATGCCGTGGAATACTAAAGAGATTCTTGGTGTCTATGTGGGCAGCTTTACATTTTAAACCTTAAGAGATCCTTTTTACAGTGTGGATTTTCGATTGGATGGATGGGGGTGGGGGGTGGGGAATTTGGCATTGTGATAGGATTGGTGCTGTCAGCTTTTGATGCAAATATCTATTTAGGATCCTTTCTTAACATGTATTTCACTTATAACATTCAGCCTGCAGTGTTGTGCAGTTGTTAACACTACTGTCTCACAGCTACAGAGTCCTGAGTTTGAATTTAGGGGCCAGTCACTGTCTCTGTGGAATTTTCATATTCTCTCCATGTTTGGTCTCGGGGATACATCATTCTTCCACTCACATCCCAAACACATACGCAGTAAATTAATTGGTGACACTCAATTGGCCCCATAAGGCTGAGTTGTGAACGTGTATGTGTGTGTGTGAAATGTACATGAATGTACAATGAACTGGCATTGCCTTCTGGTTTAGATTGCTGCCTTGTACCTGATGCTGTCCCTGACCCTAATATGGAATGAACAGACTAGATGAATGGATTTACAGCAGCCATTGTTGAACAATAAATTACAAGGACAGCTTAATTTTACTATTTTTTTGATCCCTTCTCAAGTTACCACACAGAATACATTTTACACATCCCATCCCACAGTCCCTGATGTTTATACTCCAAATTCCACTTCATTTCAGAGTCAAGCTACAAGATTTTGGGTGACAGAGACATTTGTAGTACTGTTAATCCTATTCATTGCTTGCCTTTAGAATAGCTTATAGTAGCATGTCAATCTTCTGATTTTCTAAAGACTATTAAGTACACCATCTATTCAAAATAACCTTTAATGCTTAAACCAATGAACTTGCTCATTTGCTGCAGCTGTTTTATGCCTTTTAATTTTTATTTATATTTAAATGTAATTGTAACTGGGCAGCATGGTAGTGTGGTGACTAGCACTGCTGCCTCACATTTCTAGAGTCCTTGATTTAAGTCCTAGCCTGGTTACCTTCTGTGTGCTGTTTGCATGTCCTCCCTGTATGTATGTCCTTTTTTCCTTGATACACCAATTTTCTTTCCTCATTCCAGAACATGCAGGTTAGGTTGATTGCTGACTCTAAACTGTACTCTTATGAGGGAATGTGAAACTCCCTGTGTGTTTTTAAACATTCTCTGTGATCAGCTACAGCTCAGTCTAGGTCCAATTAATGTCTTGCACTTAATGGTGCCAGTATATTCTCCAGCCCATTAGCCTATGATTAGATTAAACAGGTTTGAAGAACAGATGAATGGAGGAAATTTATTACCTTTTTTTACTTAAAAATTGTGAGTTTTACACTGTATACTATATGGACTTACAATAACATCAACATCTGTGTCAAGACCCCCTCAACATGTTTATATCTATTATTTGCACTTAATGTTATTTGCCCCAAAATACTCTGTTTTAAAATATACATAAAATACACTTAAATCTTTTGTTCACCCTACTTATAAAAGTGTACCAAATTTGAAAGTTACATTTACAAATAAGATTTAAAAATGTAAATGGTTAGAAAAAATAAAGAGCTACCTTTTGATGGTTTTATTTCTTAGTTATAAGAGATGGTGCAAAGCAGCATCTTTTAAAATTGGTCCTCAAAACCAGAAATAAGCAAATCAGTATAGTGCAACCCCCACATGTTTGTTGCTTCAGGATAACATAACAACATTGAAAGTCCATTCGTCCCTTTTTATAACCCATAGTAAACTTAAGGGGTGGTGGGGACCTCTCATGAGCAGACTCTGAAACTAAATGAAGGCAAGGAGGCTGAAGTACAGAAACAAAATGGGGTTTGTTATAACAGAAATAATAAATTACAAAAGGACCTAGGAAACTGGAGATAGTGGTATAACAAAACATCAAACTTACTGTCCTCTGGGCTTTTTGTAAAATTTCAAGAGTTTCTATAGATTTTCTAACCCTATCTTCCTGGTAGGGTGGATGGCCTTCCTTCCTGTCTTCCAATACTCCATGAGATTACTCTTTCCTCAATATCTCTCAGTCTCTCTCTGTATATCTGTCTCTGTCTCTCTCATTCTCTCTCTCTCTCTCTCTTCCACTTTTCTCTGGTCTCTTTTTCTCTCACCAAGTGACTGTTTATCTACATTAATCCTATCGATACCAATCCTATTTGACCCCCAGAAGAAATTACTTCTTTGGCAAATCCAGAAATTACTTAGAGGATCATGGAACTCCTTAGAGAGCCCATGTATCTATTTTGTTCTCACATTCCCTCGTAAACGGCTAGACCAGCACCAGGACATCACAGAAGGTACCAAGAAGCCATGTATAGGCTAAAAGGCAAACCTGGTATCATATCTTAGTATTTACATCTGCTGTTACTTAAATATATTTGTAATTGAGAAGTTTTTATCTCATAGTATTACATCTGGACATAGTTCCCTCTATCAGTGGTGGTCTGGTGTCACTGTCAGTGTTACAGTAGCAGTGTACTTAGTGACCTGATCAATCTACATTTTGACTGTCTTGTACTACTGCATTTTCCTTGCAATTATAGCCCCTACCATGGCCTCTGTTATACTGCTTAAATCAATTCAGGGCTGTGGGAAGCCACTTCCTATCCTTGTTGTTATGGCCAGTTAGAAAGTGTCTTGTTCCAAGAATGCATAAAATTAAATAAACTGATCGGAAGAAGACAAAGAAGGTGTTTTTAAGATCTTAGAGTGTAGCCTGAGAGAGAGAGACGCAGCACAGGAAAAGCTGTATCACCACTAACAGAGCCAGATCTGGCTAAGGTAGATTTACTTTGGCACAGAGGTAGAACTAGCAGTTTGTAATCCCAACGTAAAAAGCATACATCCCATCTCTGATATCTAAGGGTGGACAGCTGGGGAGATGTTGGGAGGGTCTACCCTGAGTGATTCTTCTCTGGTGATGAAGGGTTAGTTAAATATTGTTAACCAGAACAGAGGGATACATGAGTACTAAAAACAAAATATGAGACAAAAAAATGAAGATGAGAAAAACAAGGCAAGATTTACCAAAATCATAAGTTTAGATCTGTGAATCATCTATATATATAATTCACTAAGTCCATGCCAAGCAAGATGCATGCAAGACATGGCAAGCAAGACACACGCAAGACAGAGCCAAGCCCGCCAACTCACAGAGCCCCGCCCACCAACAATTCACTAAGCAGCCAACCATGGCACGCACGACAGAGACCAGACCATGGCAAACAAGACGCACGCAAGTCCATGGCAAGCGAGACGCATGCAAGACAGAGCCACGCCCACCAACTCACAGAGCCCCGCCCACCAACTCTAAGACCATGGGATACGCACGACAGAGCCCCGCCCACCAACTCTATCCCTCCTCCTGAGTCCACCCTCGCTCTCGAGGCATGCAGCACCTCACCAAACACCGCCTCAGTCGCTTTCGTCTCTGCTACAGTCCACATGCACCTCTGAACCACGTTGACTTTTCATTCAGTTTTCAGTCACGGACAATTGTATGTTGCTCTCTCCAGAGTTCCATCTTTTCATTCACTCACAGTCGTATCCTCAAACTCACCCCATCTGGACAACTGTGTCTTTCAGGAAGTGTTCACCCATCAATAAATAATTATGTGGCGTATGCTACACCGCGGGTTGGCTAGTTAGTAATATGTCTTTATCCAAAAACTTAGACAATGTGAGCAGCACACTGCCATCACTTTAGCAGTAGGATATGAAACCACAATGTAGTGTTTCAGCAACCACATGTATACCAACTGCTATAGTCCATCCTTGATGGGGCACCAGTCCATCACAGAACATACTCCTTAACATATTCTTCAAGGGCCACTTTAGATCCACAAATTATGTTAAAAAGAGCATCCTTGAGGTGTAGGAGGACACAGGGAGAACATGCACACTGTACAAAGACATTACCTAGACACAGATGTGAACTCAGGACACAAGATCCATGAAACAGCAGTGCTAACCACTGTGCCTACTGAATCCATATTAAAAACAATGTTACCCGTTCTATTAATCTTCCTACATCTGGCCAAGTACTCCATATCCATTAATGACCCCTATCCTAAAAATGAAGTTAACCATGGATGCACAAGACAGTATAAAATGAGAAGTAACATAACAGTAAGTCGTCATCTCAGAATGTACCCTGTACTATTGTAGTTATTTTGCTTACACCAAGTAGTTTATTTAAACTCTTTAAACTCATCCAGTGTTAGTTTACAATGTGATGAACTGTAAATTTTAGAACATTCATCTTCAAGTGTAGCTTCTGTGATGGATGAGGTGCATGTTTCATGAATTGTGGGCAGATGCGACTCTATGGGCTTGTCAAACCATTCTGATTGACAGTGATGGTGAGCATTTTTTGGCTTTATGCTGTTAAATTAATCCTCAGTAAGACCAGAAAGAATTTCAGCTTTCAAATTCTTTTTAAACCTTGGTTTACAGTATTGTTTTTCTCTGTTATTTGTACATAAACACTGAATGTTTTATTTCATCTGCCCTTCGCAAGTACCATATTTCTGATTTTGCTTCAGCTTTCAGAAGACACAGTTTGTTGTAAAGGAATTGCATATTTAACCTATTCTCTGTGTTCTACTATACCACATCTATAGTTTGTTGTATTTCCGTACCCCACTGTTAAACTTTTCCATCCAAATCTTGCTCTCACTGCCTTCCCACCTTACTTACCTTTTGAGTGCACACCTTGCTCTTCAGGCAGCCACTCTGGTTGCACTGCAGCAGGGAGTGCAAGGCATGAGCAATGACATACACGCTGGCGTATGTGGCAAATGAAGTGCGTCTCTGGGTACCCCCAAGTAGATAGCTGTAGTTCTGAAGGGTGAAGCTATAACACTCTGCACAATTGGGGAAGCAAACTCCCTGACTAAGATCACCACCTGCCTGGCACTCCTGCTGTGGCCTGCTGGACATCCGTTTCAGCCACTTCTCCAGGAAGGGCTCAAACCCAGGCATACGCCCTTTCTGCAGAGCCAGACCCAACACACCACCGGCTTTGCCAACATTTGGAATATCCGCCACCCTGCGGGAGGCCGTCCAGCCCTCGCTGCCGATCCACACCTTCCCTGATCCGTAGCCCTGGCTCACAGCCTCCTGCAACAGGGCAGTGGCATACAACTCATTGGCAAAGAGCACGGTGCTGTTGGACTGGACTGACTTTAGAGTAGACAGGATCTGTCCCAGCTGAGCCTTACTCTTGGCCTCCACCCTCTGAGGCAGCAGCTGCCAGTGTGAAATGCAGATGCTGTGCTGTTCTGCTAGGTTGATGAAGTTTGTACAACCCCCTCGGCCGTACTCATCATCTGTGCAGAGCAGTGATACCCAATTCCAACCAAGTTGGTGCAGAAGTTGCAATATGGCTTCTGTCTGAACATTGTCACTTGGAATCATGCGGAAAAAGGTGGGAAATCGCTGACGGTTAGTTAGGGTCTCACTGGATGCTGAATAGCCAATCTGCAAGACAGCATTAATACACAGAATAAGGCTATCTGACAGTATGCCCTTGACAATACCCCCTTCAAAAATAGCTAACCTGTGGAATGTGGAAATGTCCAAGGAGTCGGGCAATGGGTATGGTCTCCTCCGAAGTGGTTGGTCCTACAACTGCTATGACATGAGGCTGGTAGTCCATGTAATCACACTGCACGGCAACGCCATTGCTGTTTCCCTTGGACACAAAGCGAAGGCTTGGTGGCACTGTACCTAACATCTCCATGCAAGAGTCATAGACCTCATATCCAAGTTGAACCCCTGGAAGAAGGTCTGTAGCCTGGTTTATTTCATCAATGGCAAAGATCATTGTCAGGAAGTAGCGGTAACCAGAGGGATAGAAGCTGAGGGAGAGAAATTTAGACCACCAGAGCAAACAATCAATAAGGGAGAACATGATTGGAAAGAAAGGGGAGAATCAGAGATGAGAGTTGGATGAGCCAATAACAACATGAGAAGACAAGCAAACCATTCAGCATAATATAGGTTGTCATTTCCCTTAACAATCTGAAAAATATAATTGAGCCGACATTTGAAGGTCCCAACCACAATACACAGTAGCTGTTTTCATGTACCGTATCTATAGTTCTTTGGATAAAGAAATATTGATCAAAATTAAAGCAAAATTTCCCTTCAACCAATTTTCTTATGTGTTCTTACTAAAGATCAGGTGTTAAAGTGACAACTGCTATCCACCCCACATAATCTTTTTTAATTTTAAATTGTTATGTCATCCCATAATCTTAATTTGCTTAAACTGAAAATATTCAACTCCTTCAGTTATTTCTTATTGCACATATCCCATAATCCTGTCATATAGTATCACAAAGAGAAGGCAATATAAAAGAATTAAGATTACTGTAACTTTAAAAAGAAAAAAAATATAAAAACTGAATACGTGTTAAAGAAAGAAAACACTTTGGAGAGTTGAACAAGCAAAGAATTCTTAGTAGTAAATTAAGAGACAACATCACAAAGCCTGTATCCTCTCTGAGCCTGAATATATAGTTTTCATCCATGGGGTGGCTCAACCACTTGCTCAACAAAGTTGCATGAAGTATGCAGTTTCTCCCCTATTTTTCTGTGCTCTGGCATCTTTCTTGACCTGACTAACACTAACTACTGTGTTCAGGGATTATTTTGTTATTTGGTACACAGTATTAATCCCAGAGATGAAATTGTTGTTTCGCATAACCTTTGGGGATCAGAGTGTAGGGTCAGCCATTGTACAGAACTCCTGGAGCAAATTTCATATTGAGGGCCTTGTTCAAAGAGTAGTGTTCCTTGTATCAGTAACGAGATTTGAACCACCAAACTTCCAGATACCAGCACAGATCCCTAGCCTAAGAGCTACTACTCTGCCTTCCTAGTCAAGCCTGGAATTCACTTCCCAAGTGAGGGGGATGGAGACCCTATTTTTGCATTAAACACACCAGGCTAAAGTTCCCTCTAGTGGACCGTTGTGTTCCTGCAGTCCGGGCCTTCAGTTGCCTCTAAGAGACATATCTAGGCTGCCTGACATGTTATCATCTTCATATTATTGGGAAAACTGAGCAAAATTGTTACCAGTTGGGTTGCTAGACTTGTACAGGTCTGTAAAAGCATTGCCATTTCATCCTGACCTTTCTCTTCTTCACATGTGCCCATGCCTCTAACAAACTGGAGGATCCACTGCTTATGCAGGGCATAGAGTTTTCTACATCATATCTATGCCACCATACCTCCTATTTCATCCTTCTGTTTCTCTCTGTCAAGGCCATGCTAGGCCCCACCCTGCCCAGTGTTCCTTTTTCCTGGCTGTAATCCACAGTCCATTTGTCCAGCTATCCTTAGATACTGTAGCTAGAAAGGCATTTAGATAAATAAATAGATATGGAAAGTTTGAGAATAGACAGATGATGGCAATTTATTGATTCTCTTGCAGTATACAAGAAAAATAAAAATCAGAGCATAGTGTACAGTATGTGTGCATCTGTGCAGTTGGCTTTTAGTAATCAGGATTGTAAATCAGATAAGCTGATCTAAAAGACAGGATCCAGACAGTTAGGGATAGGTCAATAATGTCAGACTTAATGCTAAGGTTTTCTGGTTTGTATCTCATTATTTTTCATTAATAAATTCTTATTTATTTGATGCAATATTTTTCACGGTAAAAAATATCACAAGGATCTTCTCAAAGCAGACAAGATGAATGTATAAAAAGAACTAACTAGGTAGAATACATGATACCTTAAAAAACAAATCAGTGATAGTGCTAATTGCAGATGTGAACTAAAGGGCCCTACCTGGAAGAACTGATCAAGTTTCCCAGGAGTCAGGTAATGGAGTCGAGCACTTGAGTCAAAACAGAGTGGCTGACACAAGAGCCCAGAGGAGGTTTTAAGGGATTGTGAAGCAGAGAGGGGATGCACAAACCAGTGTGTTTCTTTGTGCCGGTCCCAAGCCCGGATAAATGGGGAGGGTTATGTTAGGAAGGGCATCCGATGTAAAATTTTGCCAAATCAATATGCGGACAACAATACAAATTCCCATACAGGGTTGTTCAAGCTCCGGGTTAACAACGACTGCCACCAGTTCTGCTAGCCAACAGGGTGCTGGCGGAAATTGGGCTACTGTTGGCCAAAGAAGAAGAAGAGGGGGGAGACGTGTCCGGAGGCAGGAAGAGAGGAGGAAAATAAAGAGAGTGGAATTGAGGTTAGGAACTTTGAATGTTGGCAGTATGACTGGTAAGGGGAGAGAGTTAGCAGATATGATGGAGAGAAGGAAAGTTGATATATTGTGCGTGCAAAAGACTAAATGGAAGAGGAGTTAGGCCAGGTGGATTGGAGGTGGATTCAAATTGTTCTATCATGGTGTGGATGGGAGGAGAAATGGGGTAGGAGTTATTCTGAAGGAACAGTATGTCAAGAGTGTTTTGGAGGTGAAAAGAGTGTCAGGCAGAGTAGTGATTATGAAGCTGGAAATTGGAGGTGTAATGATGAATGTTGTTAGTGCATATGCACCGCACGTTGGGTGTGCAATGGGTGAGAAAGAAGATTTTTGGAGTGAGTTGGTTGAAGTGATGAACACTTTATCCAATGGACAGAAATTTTTTGGAGCGTATTTCAATGGGCATGTTGGTGAAGGGAACAGAGGAGACGAGGAGGTGATGGGTAGGTATGGTGTCAAGGAGAGGAATTAAGAAGGTCAGAGGATAGTGGATTTTTCCAAAAGGATGGACATGGCTGTGGTGAATACATATTTTAAGAAGAGGGAGGAACATAGGGTTACGTTCAAGAGTAGAGGAAGATGCACACAGGAAGATTACATCCTATGCAGAAGAGTTGACCTGAAGGAGATTGAAGACTGCAAAGTGGTGGCAAGGGAAAGGTGGAAATTGTGGAAGAAAGGTAAATAAGAGAGTCCAGGCAGGGTGGAATGGGTGGAGAAGAGTGTCAAGAGTAATTTGTGACAGAAGGGTATCAGCAAGAGTGAAAGGGAAGGTCTACAGGACGGTAGTGAGACCAGCTATGTTATATGGGTTGGAGACGGTGGCACTGACCAGAAAGCAGGAGACAAAACTGGAGATAGCAGAGCTAAAGATGCTAAGATTCGCACTGGGTGTGATGAGGATGGATAGGATTAGAAATGAGTACATTAGAGGGTCAGCTCAAGTAGGACAGTTGGGAGACAAAGTCAGAGAGGCGAGGTTGCATTGGTTTGGACATGTGCAGAGGAGAGATGCTGGGTATATTGGGAGAAGGATGCTAAGGATAGAGCGGCCAGGAAAGAGGAAAAGAGGAAGGCCTAAGCGAAGGTTTATGGACGTGGTGAGAGAGGACATGCAGGTGATGGGTGTAACAGAACAAAATTGAGAGGACAGAAAGATATGGAAGAAGATGATCCACTGTGGCAACCCCTAACGGGAGCAGTCAAAAGAAGAAGAAGAAGAAGCAGAGAGGCCATCATTCTCTAAGAAAATTCACCCAAGGCCATTTTTTATCACATTGATGGCAGTTGGTAGGGTGCTGTACTCTGTTAGCTATTATGGATGCAATGAGAAGTCAAGCAAAATTACACATTTTATTGGCTAACTGAACACATTACAATATGCACGCTTTCGAGGCAACTCAGGCCCCTTCTTCAGGCAGTTAAACTGAAGAATTGACATAACTGATATTGCCATTAATACTTAGATTGTGGTGGTTAACTTGACACTACATGCATAACTATGCATTACACAGCCCATGCTCAGTTGGCACTTACCTGTCACAGGTAATGAACTCCGGCTTTGTTCGGGAGTCAAGATTTATAGCTCTGGAGTGTAAGGAGAAGAGTCCACCGATGATATAGTCTCCAGGCAACCTGAACTGTTCATTGTTGTCAAAGAGTGTTTCTTGGGGATTCCCCATATGCCATAGTAGAGCAAGCACAGTTTGATAGACATACCAGTTCATGACCATAGCGATAGGTCCTAAGACAGAGCAGCTTCTGTTTGCCCTGCAGTTGTGGGTGCATTTATACATGCATTTGCATAGTCATTTTGACTTATTTGAATAAAGAAACTAAGAACAACTTACATCAGTGTTCTTTGTCTGCCATCTGTCAAGAAGTTAGTCTGGGCAATATAGTGCTTTGAACCTTAGATTAGAAGTTAAATGAAACAGAATCATGTATACACAGAAATATGTCAAGATCAGGTCTGGACATGAGATATGGCAGGGTCAGGTGGAAACGAGGGCTAATGGATATGGACCTCTAAATAGTGCATAGTGTAAAGTGAAACAATTCAGCACCAGGTTAAATTCAAGTACAGAAGAGTTAGGAATAGCAGGACAATACTTCACCAAAGTGTGGATTTTTTGTAAGATAAATTGCAATAATCAGGTTTTAAATAAAGAAAGTCTTTAAAAGTGAGCTACAACACAGCCAGCCTTCCTGTAGGTAAGAAAAATATATGGAACAGCAGCCTTTAAAGAGTACAAAGGAGAGGAAAGGTGGTGTCAGGTAAAAGTTTCAGATTAAACCTGGTAAGAGAATTTGAAAAGTTAAATCAAAGTGTTATGATTTAACAAGAGATGGGATCAGCAACACTGAAGATGTGGCAGAATTAGGATAATCCTCTGAGTAAATCAGAGATGTGAAAGGGTCAAGTTTGGTACACGGTCCACCTTTTTACCAGCATTTTTGTAGTCTGTGATGCTAATAAACGTTTGCTTTGCATCTCTGCTTTGTTTAGCACACACTGTCCTCCTGTGCTGCCATGCATCACTGGCTGTCATTTGTATCACCACCATCATATACAAATATCCCATGTGATCAACTAATTAAACTTCATTTCATAGTTTTTAATGCTGTGCTGTCTGAAGTGGTTACCTGATACTCAGTATCACATGACCAACTGTACAAAACCGAACTGAAAACTTGGGGGAAAATTAACATGGTGTAGTGAGTTATTTCTTTCATGATTAACAAGTTGAGGCATTTCTCTTGAAGAAGTGAACAATTCCTAACCTCAATTCCTAACCTCAATTCCACCAAGTGAACAATTTGTCATTCATTAATTTCCTAAACCCCATTATTCTTATGCAGCATTTCAGGGGTACAGGGAACATCTGTATTCTTTACTTTTTATGATTTTTCACTGGTTGTATAAATTATAATGAATGAATCACAAGGCTGCCAAATATGAAATGCTATATTTTCAGATGTAATCCAACATCCTTCTTGTATCTGTTGAGTAGCAGTTATTTCATTTGTACCTCTAACTAAAATCTTCAGCTTGCATATCCAAACAAATGACAAAAGAAAAACCCTTATTCATTCCATCCATTGTCAAATCCAGTTAATCCAATTTCATACTTTCAGCCTTTTCCAGTTGCACTGGGCATAAGGAAGAAACAAACTCTGGAGGGGATACCAGTCTTCACAGTAGTCATACATTCACAAATGTTCAGTCAGTTTAGCGTCACACATTAGCACCCATATCTTTGCAGATATGGAGGGAAATCCACACCATTGTGCCACCCACGGATGGATCAACAAATGCAATACATTCTCATGTATTTATTTTATTTTTTTAACAAGGTCTAGGATTGGCGATTCTAAATTGGCCCTAGTGTGTGCTTGGTGTGTGGGTGTGTTTGTGTGTGTCCTGCGGTGGGTTGGCACCCTGCCTGGGATTGGTTCCTGCCTTGTGCCCTGTGTTGGCTGGGATTGGCTCCAGCAGACCCCCGTGACCCTGTGTTCGGATTCAGTAGGTTGGAAAATGGATGGATGGATGGATGGATGGATAATCTATTATTGGTCTTTTGAAGGAAAGCATATTTAAGGGTGACTGGTCATTATGTGTGAAGCTGTCTAAAGTTCATGAATTACTGCATGTCTGGTATGGTTGGGATTGTAGAGAAGCAAGGCCTAAAGAAAATCAAAGCTCTATAACTGATTTTACAGATTTTGCACATAGTTTATTTATCTCCTGTCTGCATTTTAAAATGCAAAAATCTTTAAAGTGCAATTAGGATAACATTTTAAGTTTAATTCACACAATTTAACACTTTTTTTCAAGAGTGCTTCATGTAAAGTACTGAGCTGTAATTTTGAATTTCAAAAAGACCATCATATTTACTGTCATACAAATGATTTTATCTATGTATTAGCCATATATTGTAATGGCTCTGTTTAGTAAATATGCTTTAATTTATTTTGGTTAGTTATTTCTTAAAATAAAAATGCATTTCACCAGTGATTTGAGGTGCAGAGGAACCTACAATGAACATCATATTTACTGTCATACAAATGATTTTATGTATGTATTAGCCATATGTTGTAATGGCTCTGCCTAGTAAATATGTTTTAATTTATTTTGGTTAGCAATATCTTAAAATGAAAATGCATTTCACCAGTGATTTGAGGGCAGAGGATCCTACAATAAACATTATTATAATTCATAATTATTCATTCATTAAAATTTATAGTTAAGCAGTCTTTTTCTCTGGTAAAATAAGAGTGACCTTATGTGTATTACATGGTGTACTGGTATTGAAATACTGTATACCATATGAAGATTAAATGTTCAAAACTCACAATACTAAACTGTAAATTAAACCACATATAATACAGGAACTTGGACTGCAAATACAAGTCAAAATGGGAACTGTGTGAACTGACATTGATTAACCTGCCGGAAATAAGGACACCTAAATTAACAGCCAGCAATTAAAAAACATGGACATTTTGACTTTATTTAAGCAGTCTTCTTAAACTTTTAAACTCTGGACTTTAAGTTCCATTTTAAAAATATTTTTGTGTATATTTTTAAATGACTGCTATAGATTGATCTTAAATTCTGTATCTTACCTGACTTGAACCTTGTATCTCTTAGATCATTCTTTTAGAATCTTAAACAGATTGTTACTAATACTTTATTTTGTAATGTAATAAACCTTGGGTAATTAGGATTAGACTATACAAACAGCCTAAGAAAGACAAAAAAGTATTAATTTTTCTTGTAATCATTAATTTGATGTGAAGTTATGCCTTTAGGTTTGGGATGCATTCTGCAAAAAAAGATAAAGCAGAGCAGGAGAGAGAAAGAGCATGGAGAGCAGAGAAGGGAGTAACAAAAGAAGGAGGAGCCCAAAGAAATTGACAATACCTCTGCGGACTGAACAACAATCTGAAACAACTCTGCATCCACACTTTAAAAGACTCCTCTTCCATTATCTGTATTTTCTATATACATTAAGTATTTTAATAAGACTGTTTTTCAAATGCATTTCTTAACCATACTAGTCTCTTTTCAAATATATTTCCTACTTTTGCTACAATCTGTTTTACTGTGTTTTTATTAATGTTGCTTTATAATAATACTGATTTTTATACTGTTTGATTGGGTCAACTTATATATGTCCAAAGACATGCAGGTTAGGTGCATTGGTGATCCTAAATTGTCCCTGGTGTGTGCTTGGTGTGTGGGTGTGTGTGTGTGGGTGCCCTGCGGTGGGCTGGCGCCTTGCCCGGGGTTTGTTCCTGCCTTGCGCCCTGTGCTGGTTGGGATTGGCTCCAGCAGACCCCCGTGACCCTGTGTTAGGATATAGCGGGTTGGAGAATGACTGACTGACTGATAGTTAAAGGAAAAAGGTCTTATTTACTTAATTAAAATTGAGGTAATATAACACAAAAACATTAAAATCACCAGTCAAAGTATTACTGAGAACAAACAGTGCAAGTAGTAATAGAAGTAACAATAATAATAATAATAATAATAATAATAATAGATTTTAATTATACAGTGCGTTTTCCATGCTCAAGTATGTGTAAACCATTTCAAAGTGGCCTACAGGATTTACACAAAAAATCGCACTAAGAACAACAAAACTATTATAATTAGAGCATTTTAAACAGACACTTACCCTTAATGTAAACAAGATATGAATCCAAAGGGAATAAAATACTAATTTACATTTATTTGTTTGGCAGATGCTTTTATGCAAAGTGACTTATAACCGAGGTAAACAAAATCGAGTCACCTTAGGCTAGGGCCTGTTTATTCAGCAAGTGTAGTAGGACAGGTAACAAAAGTTAATTTCCACAAGTGAAAATATGTAATAACTAATACATTTACAATCATAGATTGCAATAGATAAAGCTGTTAAACTTAAGCAACAATTTAACCCTCAATATAAAAGATCACATAGCTGTTTTTTTCTTATATCAATTAGACAGATATTCACAGAACAGATGGGTCACCAATTGCTTCTTAAATGCACTGACGGAGTCAGCAGTATATATGGAGGTGGGTAGCCTGTTCCATCAACTAAGAACTACACAGGAAAATAGCCTGGATTGAGACTTGATACCATGTAGAGGTAGCATAACCGGACGCTGTTCCCTGTGTTTGTTTTTTGAAATAGCTGCCTAAAGACAATTTTTTGTTTTTTTTGCTCCCTCCCTTGTGTCATCACCTGCTCCAACTTCTGCAACCATAGGGCAAGCTGGAGAAGTTGAGGAGCCTGGGTTTGGGCTATCTTCCTCTGTCACCACAGCCATGAGTTCTGTTGTAGCTGCTTTTGTAATGGCTTCAATCCTGTCATCATTGTAGCTGTTTTTGTTTAAACAAACTGTTAACCTGTTTTTACATCATTATACTTTGTGGGCTTTGAACCAGGATAACACCTAAGTGTTAAACAGAAGATAGCAGAATGAAATTCATTTTAAAATGTGTAATAACTTAATATTTTGAAGCTTATGTAGCATTTTATGAACCAATCGTTTCGGGAGCAAGTGTTTTAGCAGATCGAGTAAATCTCTGTGCAGTGGCAAGCAGGATGTGAGGGGAGACAAACTCCGAGCCGCACACATCTAACTATGCAAACGCGCGTGTAAGTGCATCCTTCGCACCATCCTGCAACCCACAGCAAGGATCTTCTCCACCTATAACAGGCATCTCAATCTCCAGTCCTGGAGGGCCGCAGTGGCCACAGATTTTCATTCTAACCCTTTTCTTAATTAGTGACCTGTTTTTGCTGCTAATTAACTTCTTTGGAATTCATTTTAATTGACTTGTTTTTTAAGATTTGTTCCCCTGAATTTATTCATCATTCCTCTGAATTGTTTCATTTCTTTCCTTAAATGGCACCCAAACAGAAATGTAATGAGAAGTGGATGAGCCAGCAGAACACCAACTAAGTCAGGGCCTCAAGCTCCAACCAGTTGCTTAACTACGTGCCGAGTCTTGTTGTTAATTAAACCTGTTCTTTAATTCCATGGCTTGTTTCTGGTCTCATTGTGCAATAGCATACATTTTCAAAATTGTTGACTTTTTTCTTTACTTTTCTAAGAGCAGTGTTACAATGTTTTGGGGACTTGAGCAAAACAAAATTCCTGAGACCTCCACCCTTTTTATTTTCAGATATTGAATGATGGTCACAGTTTTCTGGTCATGTTTTGGTTAATTTGTATCTCATTATTGTTTGGCTACTAATTAAGGAAAAAGAAACAATTATTGGGTCTGATTCTTCAAGAGCAAGTAAATTAAAATGAAGTCAAAAGAAGTTAATTAGCATCAAAAACAGGTCATTAATTAAGAAAAGGGTTAGAATGAAAACCTGCAGCCACTGCGGCCCTCCAGGACTTGAGTTAAAGATCTCTGGCCTATACGTTCGCATTGCAGTAGTCTCTCCTGTTCGGTTATACAAGATAGAGAATGCTTGGACTCTCAAGGTGTGTTTTTAATTGTTTTTTGCAACGTGAGTGACATACTCAATTATTTCAACTCACATATCATTAAAACAATGAAGATATTATAGTAGATAATACATATCTCACACTCCTACTGTACAGGTGCAGATAAGGCTGTACACGTGGGGCACTATAAAGCAGCTGTATTAAGATAAAATTCCACAACAATACACATGGTATTAATTGTTAGAAATGTTGGTGTTAAAAATTTTGACAAACATTTGAAATATGAACAATAGGCTTTACCTAAAGAGTTTTTGTATATTCCTAAAATATCTTCAGCATGTTACTTTACTATCAACAATAAACCTTTTTATAATATTAAATGTTTTAGTTAGTGTTTATTATAAATATTTCCACCTACCTTCTTTTTCTTTTAAATATGAAAAAGTGTACTTGAAATGAAAAATTGAAAACTCTGCTCTGTTCAGTATGAGTCCAGCTTCCTTGGGTGCTTTGAATTTTAATCACAACACATTTAACACTCCTACTCCTCCTAAATATTACCCCGTCGGCCACGTAAAAGATCAATTTGTGCTTCTTTCCAGATTATTAAATGTATCATTAACCACAGTGTTAAATACGATAAAGCTAATTATGCAGCCTTGAGGGATATAATTTTCTATTTTAAGCACTTCACATCTTTTTGACTCCTAATTGAACTTGAATTTTACAGTTTATTAAAATCCGTAAATCACTTGTACAGATGAACTATAATCCTGATAAATCTGATTGTGATTAAAAGATGTTCCTTCTACAACATCTCATATACTTACTTAGTGTCAAGGCCACTGCTAAAAGAATGCCTTTATTTGCAATTCCTTTTTTGTTTATCCCATCTTCTCACCTTAAAACATGACCTTCTGTTGATTACTCCTTTTTAAACCTCATTTGGTAAAAATGTAATAATTATCTGCATTCTGAGAAAGTAAGGTTAGTAGTGTACAGCATTGATAATTAATGCTTTTAAAGATGTACAAATATTAGAAATAGGGCTCAACATAGCCCACCTCCTTGTTTTTCCTATGTATACCGTGGCGCAAGTGTACCTGGCTGTACACCATGCGTGCAAGTATGTATGTGTGCTGGGCCCCTGAAAGTATGAAATGCTCTACTAGGCGACTAAGGGCAGGGCAACCTAACATAGGCTGGAACACCAAAATCTCTTTTTTATATAAAGAGATTACTAGGGAAGACAGAAAAGAGGATTCAGCACCTCCTGACTGATAAAGGGCATGTAATTTCTGGAAAAGAACTTTTGCCACTATACAACCCTTTAACACATCAGTCTCTAAGAGACCTGATCCTTATAGGGTAACTGATGGCTTGGGATAGCAGAGACACTACACAGCAAAATCGCTAGAGTAAAGTTATCTTTGTTAGTGTTAAAGTTACCGTTTAATGTGTATACATGGAAACAGTATACTATGAGTATTGCAGGAGATGATTAGATGTCCCAGATGGTGATTTCTTGCCCAGATGGAATGCCATAGTAACAGAAATTGGAAGGACAGGCTCTCTGACCAGATGGGAGTAAATCTCCTTATCTGGCAGGGAATCTAATACATTAGAAGGACAAAGGGAGACTACAGCATCTGGGTACTGTATCCCCTGATACACTAGGGGGCTGCTTCCCTGGAATTTGTGTCACTGGGCATCATGTGAGTTGAAGTTATGGAATACAGCCTTGTTGGGTTCTTTGGGGGCCACCAGGGGGCACTGGAAAGGGATATAGTCTCTCTTTTGTGGGACTCCCGTCTGACCCAGAAGTGCTTCCTGAAAGTCTTCACAGGTAAAAGATAAAAGGAGCTGCTTCACTTTGATCAGACAGTCGGGAGTGAAGAAAGAGGATTGTTTTCTGTGCTGCTTATAATTTGATTACATTAACCTGTAGATTAAGGTAATCTTTATTAATAAAAGGGACAATATTTGAACCCGTGACTGGTTTGGGTGTGATTGTGTTTGGGGTTTGGAGCTCAGTGATGCCCCCACTGGTTACAATAAACATTAAATGTTAATTTAATATAGGTGATTTTGCTGTTTGGAGACTGCTACAGGAACTGCTAGAATGTTGTTCCTTTAGCAAACGTAGGACAGCCCTGTTACCCTGGAAGTGATACTGGGGCTTTGCCAGAGGTTACCCAGAAATTAGGTTTAAACCTGTCTCATAACCATAAGAAAGATGGGGTGAAGGCTCAAGTAGCAGATAAGGACAATTCACTGTCAAGAGACAAAGAGAGGAGAAGAAAAAGAAAGTAGTTCTATGTATTTGGAATGTGGGGAAGTGTGCCACTCCAGCAGGCAGGTAGGTGTTCAAGGCTCACTTTTGTAAATTCACTATGAATTTGTGGGTTTTCTCTATGAATATCCCTTTTTGAAGTATTATTTTTCCATTAGAGTTATCCTTTTTGGTATCTTCCTCCATGGTAGCTGTAATAAATTATCATCTGTTATGTCTTTAAACATAAAATTACAATGAAAGAGTATTTTTGATTATTTTATAGTTGTCAGAATTTATGATAAAGAAAAAAATATTCAATATCCTTCCAGTATTATCATTGAATTTTGCGTTATTACAGCTGCTTTATAGCGTCCCACATGTACAGTCTTACCTGCATTTGGACAGCTGCTTTAAGCAAAGAGACTTACTAGCTTAGCATAAGCAGACCAAACAGTTAAACTACAACTGTGACCCTCACTGCACTGGAAAGCTTAATTTTCTCAGCAGCTAACCACAATGGTAACCACCCTCACCAGGTGCTCTTAACAATATACCTTAACCCAACCAAACAGTATAAAATCAGTATTATTCTAAAGAAAAATTAATAAAAACACAGTAAATCCAATGGTAGTTAAAGTTGGAAATGTAATTGAAAAGAGGTTTGAAAGTTTAAGAAATGTATTTGAAAAAGAGTCTTATTAAAAATAATTAGGCAGAAAATAAAGGTGTTGGAAGGTGAGTGAGAGAATAATTTTAGGGTAACATAGCATTCAACCTAAAGAAATAGCATAAAGGGTTAATAAATGTCTTTTATAAGTCATTTGGGTGTAAACCAACGAACCATCCATAGTAAAATGTATGCATTGATTGACACTATGTAAATTCAATCGTTCATAAAATGAACCTGAATCTTTTGTTTCTCTAACCATTCTGATCATGCTGTAATAGACTGCTGTGAAAGAGTGCTCCCTGTTCAGCATTATTGAAGAGTAATAAATGACGCAATGATCAGCTTTTCTCCTGCCTGATTACTAACTCAAAAAGGTTTTATCAGACTTGTCATGTTAGTGGATAAGTTTCTTTCTTTAATATGTTTGTTTTCTCTCACATGAGTCTTTTAAAGTCTGGGTGCAGAGTTGCTTCATATTAGTGTTCAGTCCATAGAGGTCCTTGTCACATTTTTTCCCCTTCCACACTTCCCCTTCTCTGTTCTTGTTGCTTTTCTCTCTCTCTTGCTCTGACTTATTTTCTTCCTGATCTGCCCAGCATGCACCCCAAACTTAAGGGCCTAACCACACGTTGAATTAACAGTGATTACAAGAATAATCGAAAAAGTGTTTGTCTTTCTCAGGCTGTTTGTCCATTCTGATCCTAATTAACCCATGTCTAATAAATTAACAGTCTGTTTAAGGATGATCCAAAAGATACAAGGTTCAAGTCAGTAAAGATACAGAATTTAAAATCAATCTGCAGCAGTCATTAAAATATACACAAAATCTGTTTAGCATGGGATTAAAGAGTCCAGAGTTTAAAAGTTTAAGAAGATTTTAAATAAATGTAAAAAAGTCCAGGTGTCCTCATTGCTGGCAGGTTAATCAGGGCTAGTTCACACAGTTCACATTTTGAGTTCTTTTTTCAGTCCATTTTCATAATTATTATATACTAGTCATTTAGCCTGTTACAATAACGGGCGCTAGAACAGTAGTGCATAAACATTAGTAGGAACAGTCTATATTAAATGGCAAGGGACTTTGACCTCATTCTTTTTGTTGGTCGTATTTTTCTTTCTTTCAGCCTTTCTTTTGTTGATGTTTACTTGCTGAGCTGACCATTCTTCGTGGGCTGCTGCTGTGTATTGTGTGTCTTTAATTTTCTGTGACAGTAATACTGTCTTGTACGTCCGTAATATACCTTTAATTTTCTCTGGCGGTAACACAGGCGTGCGCGTCGGTAATATGCCTTTAATCTCCTCTGACAGTAATACTGGCTTGTATGTGGCTGTAATATGAGTCACTGTATTGTGTACCTTTAATTTCCTCTCGCAGTAATACTGGTTTGTATTTCCGTAAAACGCCTGTAACTTTCTGTGACAGTAATATCGCGCATCGCACCGTGCCCCGCACATGCGCACTTCACCAGAAGACACACACACATGGACACCTGGACGCACACAGGGATTTTATTAAAGAGGATATTGATTCAAGGACAGTTCAGCATTGTGAGTTTTGAATATTAATATTTTCATGTGGCTTATTTTTATACCAATACACTTCCATACACCCATTTACTAATCCACTTATTTAATTCTGGGTCACCAGGGAGGGAGTTAATGCTGACTACTTCTATTACAAGGCAGTAACAGCCCTGGATGAGATGCCAGCCCATCATCACCAGACACATCACCAGACCAAACTTTAATTCAGCTACATTGTTTCCATTTAGTTTTGTTGTTTGAACTACACCAGCAAATACTTATTTTAATCTTTGAGTTTTAATCTTTGAACTTAACTTTTTATCTTGTATTCCTTTGGTCACATTCACCACAAGCAACTGTAAAGGTAACTCCTCATGTATACAATTTTATTTTTACTCCTCCACACATGTGCTATCATGTTCACCCCCACACCTCTTTCTTTGTATTTAGAAATCTCTACACTGTGGCCATATCAGTGACAATTAAACCATCTGAACAATAAAGAACATATTTTCTTACGGTGTAGTTTCTATCCATTTTCAAAATGAACATTCATCAGGAATTGTTTCTTCATCCAATCAAAAGCACTTTCAGTTTTAATCTGAGTTACCTACAGTATGTATACAGAACTTTTTCCTTCAGTTGTTTTCCCTTCTCTATTTTTTCCACTTATTGGTGTATTAATCATTTCACTGTCTTATAAAGTCCTACAATAAAATATTGTTAATGTCCATCCATTTAACCACAAACATGATGGCACTTTAGTCCAATAACAGAAATCCACACATATTAACAAACAAAATCCATAAACATTTCTTACTATAAAGTTACTCAGAAGCAGAGTGCCAGTCACAAATAAAAATGTACTTTAAAGTCAATAGCATCAGACAACATGCACAGCATTTTCCCTACATTGTTCAATAAAACACACTGTGCTCAATTAAAAGACCAATTTTATGTGCAGACCTGCATCTAGCAGAACTAAGGAATAGTTAACCTGGATCCAGATGAAAAGTTTTCTTATACAAAGGATAATTGTTAAAACACAACTTAATATAAGACAACTACAAAAGAGATATTATTAACTATAAAGAGAGACTTTGTCAAGAAGCAGAAAAAACAGCTGAAGAGTTTGCAGGAGAGTTGTTCTACTTCATGTTAATCAGGCAGCTCTTCAGGCCTAGAAACAGCCATTGTTCCAACTCAATGCCCCCTTTTTGTTATTACAAGTATTCTACTTCTCTCCCATTTCACATTGGTCTGAGAAGTACATCTCCTGCGTGTAGGAATCTTAGTCTTTTGTCAACTTACTACTATAGTCTTATAGAGAAAGCAGGCAGGTAAACCCCATTTATTAGGTTGTACAGTATATTCATTTTAAATATAACATTGATTTTGTATTTTGCAAGCACTTCCTGTTGCCTGTCATATACTCAGTTATGTGTGGTTTGCTCATGTTTTTGATTTTTGCAATGTGTTTTACCTTGATTCTCTATTTTCCTCCCACATTTCATGTTCAGTTAAGGTCAACTGCAGCACACGATGCTGTTGAAACAAGGTTTGGCCCACCACAATAGGTAATGTTGTTTAATGGAAGGCTTTTGTTTGAAAGCTTTATTTTGCTGTTTGTCATGTGACTTCCACACTACTCTATTTTTTTCATCATATTTACTTTGCATTTGTGATGAGATATAAATTTGGAGAAGGCCTCTACTGTTGACAGCGTGATGAGGCCAGGCATGTCTGTTCAACTAAACAGGTTCTGTTCCCTTAGCTACAAAGTAGGAAAGGCACTTCAGTAACTATACTGTAGTTTTACTCTGGGTTTTTTCACAAAGTCTCAAAGGAACCACCAATGAACAAGTGGTGTGGAAACAGGGACAATAAGTGTATTGAGTATGTTAACTTGTGCTTTCCTTAAATTAAAATAAAATTCTGCATTTTAATAAATTGTTGTTTATCATTGCACCTTGTGAGTGGTCACGTGTTACATGCTGGTTAGACATGTATACAGTAATTTCATGTATTTTGTACACATGGCAGTACTACTACTACATTGTGCTGAAATTAGAAACAAGAGGGCAGGTTGTCATGTTTAAGATGATAGTTCCTTGGGAAGACAAAGTGAAGGAGGTCTGTAAAATAAAGAGCCAAGTATTAGGGTTTCGTTGAAGATTGTCACAGATTAAGTGGCATAAAAAATGCCTGCTCACTGAAGTGAGCTGCAGGCAATTTCCTGGTCAATCCCTCTGTAAGGCTTTCAGTCTAATGAATTTGAGCATGCAAGAGGAAAGCCATCAGATCTAACACAGAAGCAGCAAAGAGGGCCACAAGTTAGCTAAGGATCTCAAGGAGTAATTTGTGAAGGAATGCCACTTAGAAGAAAATTAAGGCCTGGTCAACTCTGATTGGGTTGCCTGCGAGAGGATGTTTGATATTGAAAGACTTGAAACACTCAATGATCCCTGGTAACATCACTGATGATTTGTCTAAGTACATCAGCAGATGTAGTTTTAATCATTATTTTAATGCAACCTTTACCTTGTAAAGTAAAATGTATTATCTGTGTAAACCAGCCCATATCATTATTTATTTTGGTAATGCATGAATAGTGGCTACCATGGTTACTCCTGTATAACAAGACCTTAACAAACACTTTGTTTGGTCTTTATAAGATTGATTAGAATGTCAGTTACGGCACTATACAATAGTGTGTGGTAGAAATCAAACATATTAATTAAAGAAAGAAACTTATCAGGACAAGTATGATAAAACCTTTTTTGAATCAGTAATCAGGCAGAAGAAAATCTTGTCCGTCTGCGTTCTTTATTACTCTTGCAGCAACATGCTGAAGAGGGAGCATCCATCACAGCAGTCTGTTTCAGCTTGGTCAGAATGATCAAAGAAACAGGGGGTAGAGGTTTATTGTATAAACTATTGACGCAGAATGTCAATCAATAAAAACATTTACTCTGGTTGGTTTTCTGGTTTACACCCAAATGACATATAAAATAAAAGTTTTGTCACGCACGCGCGCTTAGGGAGCCGCGGAAGGACCCAAACTGTTATGTGAAACCGCAGGCCAGAAGGGAATGGTGGAGTACTAACCTCTCTCTCTTTGTTTTCGGCAGAAAGAAAGAAACACCACCGCCATGAAGTCGCCTCCAGTAACTAACCACGCAATATCACTTCCGTATTCCCTCTGTCGACCCCTGATGATGTCAACATCCCAGCATCCATCTTGGTACCTTCCCAGCAGCCTTCACTTACATTTCTGGTCCCTCTCCATAAAGATTCCCCCAGTCCGCCATCTTGTTGTCTGATGCATATTGTTATGAACAATTTTTCTGACCTAAAGATTATTATTTACAGTATACGGGGCCGGAAAACCCCAACCCTTTATGCTTGTTGTGTCTTCTTTTTACAGTATATTTTATTATATTCATATTCTTCTTATAGCTTTAGATTTAGCTATTATTCTTGACATTTCTAAATATTTGGCAACTGTCCAATCTTGCGTACAGAACATCTGATTATCTCTTAGTACATTTTGTGTATCTTTGTCTTTTTTGTTCATTTGACCATTGTCTGGTTTCCTGATATGCCTGAACAGGTTTCTGACATTTATTAACCGTTTATGCTATTTCTTTAATATGAATGCTATTTTACCTTAAAATTATTTTCTCACAAGTGGCCACCAATACACAAGTGCTTAAGAAATTCTTTCACTGTACTACATAGTAATAAGGGTCTAACTGATGCACTACACAGAGGGTTAAAGAAGGTAAACTAAAGCTTTCAGTTCAGTACTATGGAATCTCAGTGGGTGAAGCTTTTTGTTCCAAATAAGTAACATAATGTAATGTAACTAGTTTCACCTCTACTTGATTTACCTATTTAATTAGCTGGGCTTTTTTCTCCACCTCTTATTCTGCAATGTGGAAAAGAGCATTAGTGTAAATTTTACATTTCCAGAAAATTTAGGAATATTTATGTTTCTCCATGTCTTTTGTTTTCTTCCTAGTTACCATTTTTCTCGAATTGTTCTCTTAACTGTACCCTTATAATGACAATTAACAAAGTACACATAGTGGCAAAACAACAATGAATGCTCTAAAGCTGCAGCTACTTTAGGGTTCTGACCCACTAGCTTGATCATTATAAATAAAGACTTAAATAACCACAATTCTTAGAAAAGTAGGGTAAACGTTTTCAAAACTATGATAAAAATATGAAATTAACTTCATATAACACATTGGAATGCATGCAATATTTGAATAAATTTAGCAAGCTCAGTTTTGAAGTTTCTGTTGACCAGTCTGTGTAATGCTGTGCTTTTTGCATTGATGCAGGAATTTCAAGCATAGATCCTGGAGGGCTTACTGTGTCTGCAGGTTTTTTCCACACACTTTCTTATCTAGTTTTTCCAAGTACTGCTGCTATTAGCCTTTGTTTGATTTAAACTTAGTTGATATATTCAACTATTTACTGTTTTATTGAAAGATCAAATTTTAGAGAATACGGGAGCAGCTTTCTATGTAATGTACAATCAAATGATTTAACAGGCTACACGGTGGAATTGATGGTGCTAATTTTAGTGCTAGAATGGGTAGAAGAAGTAAAGTCACCAAGGGTATCTGTTCAGATTCCCACACTGCATTAATTTCAATTATAGGAGGGGATTGTCTGTCCAGGCAAGATATGCATTTATATAACAGTATAAATCAGTTGGGAATTTTTATTGAGTTTGTCTGGGTTCCTGCACATGTTGGGGGGGTGAAAAGAAATTAAATTATTGATACATTAGCTAAAAGAGCTGTGGAAAAGGAAACAGTTGAAATTAAAGTAGGAATGGGTTTTAATGAAATCAAAAGTAGAATAAACAGGTCTTACAATTATGACAAAATAAATGGGAAAGAGCTGACACTTGTATACAGTTCATATTAATGTTACTCCTTTTACATATGTACGTAAAAACAGAAGAGAAGAATTAATATGAAGTAGGCTAAGGCTACGTCACTGTGCCTTAAATCAAGGACTGTATTTAATAGGTCGACACGGAGATAGAAACTGTGTAAAATGTGGCTCAAAGGAAACAACTGAACATGGCCTACCTCTCTTTTGAATAAAAAGCACAGGTGAACATTGATTAAAAATCTCTGCAAATCTAAACAAAAAATAATATACGTATTTTTAAAGGATCTTCTGGGGGAAAAATAAATACAAAAAACATATGTTGTTTTCAACTGCCACTTGTTTTGATGGAGCAAGCACAACAAATGTTTTCCTGGACATGTCCATATTGGTTTTCCTAATGTTTTACTGGAATGCAGTCAACTTGGATGTGATGTCATTCCCAGCTCAGACATTTGACTTCTGAGAATGGAATTCAGCATTATTAGTCTCAAGAGCTATGGAGCATAAATGTAGCTGTAAATCATATCAATGAAACTTAACATACAGTAACTGATAGTTGACCGTTTGGCAGCAACCCAAACGCTTAGTGCAGTGGCTGTGAAATTTTTGAACACTTTAAATCAAGCACAGAAATGAGGAGGGCTTGAACATATTGTAGTATCATTGGAGACAAAACAGGAATCCGCTGTTGATTGCAGGGCACCCTAGCAGGCTTGTGGAAAACATGAAAACTCTTTGCGGACACCCCACCAGGTCCAGAATTTCCATTGTGTTGGGGTGTCCACAAGGAGTTTTCATGTTAATATTCAATACAAAACAGATCCTGTCTGCAGTATGTCAATACCCTCTCCTTTGCTTCTTGTGACATTTGAGGCATTACAATAACCTAAGTGAGGCCTTTGTCTTGGTGTGACCCAAGCTTTAAGACTTTGTTGAAGATGACTTGACCATATGTTGTTCCACTAGGATCTTGTTGGGTTAACAGGCACCTAACAAGCTTTCGGGTGTTTGGCAAGTTG
Source organism: Erpetoichthys calabaricus (assembly GCF_900747795.2). Classification (NCBI taxonomy): domain Eukaryota; kingdom Metazoa; phylum Chordata; class Cladistia; order Polypteriformes; family Polypteridae; genus Erpetoichthys; species Erpetoichthys calabaricus. The sequence continues at coordinate 174,799,048 of NC_041394.2, forward strand.
TAATGTCTCACTGAACAAACTGGATTACTGGTCAGATGAGAGGAGAGGTTAGGAGCACACGCTGATACAGCATATTGCTGCACCTACCACATGATGAAACCACTCAGGATCCCAGATTGGGACATGAGTGTAACCATGCAACAGGTGACACCTCGACACCACACAAGTTCAGATAGAATGGAACCAGTGTGAGGTTTTTTTTTTTTTATGGTGGCCGGAGTGCCAGTTCTGCCACCAACCCCCAGGTTTTTCCCTGCAGGTTGGAGGGCCTACATGCAGGGCTGGATGCAGATTAATGTCATACCAAGGGCGGAGCAATTGCAGGTTAAGGGCCTTGCTCAAGGGCCCAACAAAGTAGAGTCACTTTTGGCGTTTACGGGATTCGAACCAGCAACCTTCCGATTACTAGTGCAAATTCCTAGCCTCAGAACCAACACTCCGCCCCAGCTGGTCAGATGGTCTACAAAAATTGACAACGTTTATGAAAGTATACATGCTTTAACTATAATTTTCTCATTAATTTATTTCCTTCATCAGAATATTTTGTTCACTCTCTTTAGGTGCCATCTTTCTCCTCCATATTAAATCCAACCTCTTTCCCTTCAAGCCTCGTATAGCTCCCAGCTCTTCATTAGCTCACCTAATTCCTTTCATTAGGGGATTTCATTGGGATATATCTTTTGCTCACTCAAGTTAGATATAATTTCCCTCCTCTTTATTAGATCTTGTCTCTCACATGTAAGAGCACCACCCATTCACCTACATTTAGTCTTGTTACCTTTAATTTGACTGGTGAAACTAATCTCAATCACTTATCCTCTGCCCCCTTTCAGTCTCACCTTTCTTCTCTTTATTCAGTTTTTACTTTATCCTGAATATCTTGACTGACCCCTTCACTCTCCCTGGAGCTGACATCTCTTTCATGGTCTATCAGTTGCTCTCTGCAGTGTTTTTATTCCCTGACCTTACTACCCACTTTCTTAGATTTTGACTGAGCAGCTTTAGATCTACGTAAACACATTATTTTATGAGATTTCACTCCTGTCCTGTTTTTCAGATCTGCTTGCTTTCTTCATTTCCCCCCCATCTCTGCTCTGGTTGGTTTGAATTGCTGCCAAGTTCAGTCACTATGCTGGGATGTGTAGCAGGAATGTTGATTGGCATTCATCTCTGAGGTGCAGTTGGGGGTGCTGGAACAGTAAGAGGGGACGGGCAGAGCTCGATAGCATTTCTTCTTTCTCTGGGTGGCATCCCTTAGCACAGCATGAACTTCAGTGCAAAACAAGTATGCCATTCAGAGTCAATGCTGCATCCAAGAACAAACTCAGGACACCACGGCATTGAGTACACATCGAGTGGGCCATAGCAGTAACCATAAGGTAAGAAAGCCTCAAGAGGAATTAACCTTAGAAATGTCTGTGTAGCTCTGTTATGATAAAGCTGAAATTGGGCACAAATGGGGGACAGAGGATACAGAAGTGAGGCTGAAAGAAGGAGTATAGAGAGCAGAAGCAGCTGTACATTTAGACTCCAGGGGCTGGTCTCTATATAAGTTACCTGAACTTTGTCATGGTGTGCTGCTTGGCAACTGGACCCTACTTTGCTACCCGCCCATCTTCATTGAAATGCACATGGCATGCCTCCTTTGGCACACTGGCGCTGCACACTCTTTGTTCTCAACTTGAATAGATCCTCGTCCAAACTTTTCACTTTGTTTTGAGCTGCGCTGCCTGAAGACGCTGGTAAACAGGACCCTCATGTTTGGGACACAGGCTCGCTGTGCACAGGTGGGTAGATGACCAGGGCATAGATGGTCATTGCAGGAAGGTTCCGTTCCTCATCTGTAAATTCAGACAGACATAAGTTTAGAGTTTAGGGTGCTTTTCTTGGGAGCTCTGAGAAGGAGCCTGGGATTGCGCACAGCACGCTGGCTACATGCCAGGTAAAGTCTAGCAGGAGACAGTGCCAGGCAGAGGGGCCGTCAGGAAGGCTGAGGGTGACACTGGGGACTCCAATGGAAAATGCTAGAGGATTTGGGCAGGTTTGCCTCTTCTAGTAGGCGTATAAAGATGAAAGAGAGATCCATTCCTTACTGATTTGTCAGAGATGGGTTGCTTTCAAAAGCTTTCTCCAAGTGTTGGAGATGCTTGGCATACCTTTATGGTGCTCCTACCTCAGAAGTTCACATTAATCTTTATGAATGTGTTGAGCTGCTTATTTGATTAGCTGGCAGCAACTGTGATGCTTTATAGTAGCTGATTCTGACCTTTGCATGTGCTGATGTCTGGCTATGGATTGCCACCCAATTTAGGGTTGGGTTTTGCCTTACATCAAGTGCTCCTGGGATAAGTATATTAGAAAATGGATGGACATGTGGATGAACTCCAGTGTTTTGAGACATGCAGCCCGCCCAGAGATGACAAGGAAAGCCCAGAGCTGCTTAAAATTGATTAAATTCCATGATATTCAAACCTAAATATAGGTACTCACATGTCCTTTGACTATCACGCTCTGTTTCAGGCCAGCTAACTCTTTCATCAGGGAGGTAACCAGCAATTCTTCCCGTTTACCAGACAGGAACAATGAGTCGCGAGGAAGGAGTAAGGGAGGATTTCATCTATGACAAGATGCCAACACTGGAGAGAGGTGCCCGTGTGGATGCCAACAGCTATTCTGTGGAAGTAAAGACAAGTGATCTGCACCCAGTGGAGAGTTTTGCATCCTGTGCCAGCTATCGGGCCTGGCTCTCCAGTTTCTTCATTGGGGTGTGTATGCAATCTCTTTGATTTGATTTCTTTCTCTTCAGCTGTAGCAGGGTGGTCACTCATAGACTTTGGTACAAAGCAGTCAGTGAGCACTGCAAACAGAACTATGTGTATGTGTATTCTAGGGTTCTTTTTACACACATCCATGCCAGGAGAGACAGACACACAGTACATAGTGACACCAAAGACAGCATCACATATTATGTTAATACACAGAATATTTCACAAATTTGAAGAAAATAAAAAACTAAAATGTGAGCATATATGTATAACAAATACATGCTGAGATTTTTCAGTTAAGGAAGGTAGAAGTTTCAAGGTAAGGTAGTTATACTAATTGATCACGGCACTAGAAAGTAGCAGTGTCTTGTATGTTGATTATCACATGAACTGTAGTAATGGCCCTATAATCCAACAAACAGGACAAGGACAGTTACAGATGGTTGCACAACACTGCCGCGAGTCCTGTGTATGAAAGTCCTACCACTGGCATCTTCTTTTTCTCTCTGTGTATTTCACTTTCTCCTTCAGATGGCTCTTTTGATTGTTGCTGGCTTCTCCCTGTATCTGGGCAACGTGTTTCCAGTGGCCATGGATTATTTGCGCTGTGCAGCAGGATCAGTAAGTGTCTCTTATGGATGGTGTGTTTGGCAGGTGAGTGTGTGAGTGGACATCTCTGTTAAGAAACCACCGTGGACTTCTAAGCCAAGCATCCGAGCAGTGGCCACTTCACTGAGTGGGCATTTTGCTTCAGATTTATTTGTATTTCGTAACATACAGAGTTGCCTAAGTGATTTTTAAAAAAAACAGTTGAGTTGTCTTAATAGGGTATTAACTACCAAGCTGAATTTCACAGTTGGCCTCTCTTTCACTGAGATAGCTCCGACAGCAGAGGGACTGCAGTGTCTCTAATTCCTTAACCTTTTTGGCTTGCTCCCTTTGCTCCTCTTTTCTTCTCACCAGTACTGCCTCCCATTCTCTTTTGCCAGGTTGTCATTGGAGATGCCAAATATTGAGGACTGGAAATGGAACCATCTTGTTCACAATCTGACATTTAGTTCACCCTGCCAGTCTTCTCCAGCTTGAATTTCAGCTTGACAACTTTGTGGCCACTGACATCCATCTCACACACAACCTATTGTTCTCAGCAAGCAGTGGGTTACTGTTGGACTGTGTGGTTTCTCAAAAATAAATAAATAAATAATCCCAAACAAAAAGTCTGTAGCCAGATTGTGGGGAAAAGAGGTGGGTTTGAGGGTGTCAGAGTACCATTGTTCTTGTGATTTTTTTAATCTTATTGTATCGTTTCACTTTCAGAGCATTCCAGCTGCAAGTGTCAGTTTTGCTATTGCCAAGAACAGGAAGACACTGGTAAGCTCCTTAAAGATTCTTTATGTGTGGACACCTTAGTCAAGTTTATCCTTTCATTTCTGAGGTTGACCAGCACACTCTGTCCATTGATCTTAAATCTGAAAGTGAGCATCCCACCCCACCTAGTCACCTCTGTCTCTCCGATGGTAGACAAAGGTTACTTCCTTTAACTGAATATGTCTGTTTCTTCTTGACAGTTCCTGTGCAATGGTTTCTACAGATCCACAAATGATGTGGTTTTCTGTTGTATTTGGCAGGTTTCTGACTACCAAGTCCTCTTTGTGTCAACATTTGCTGTCACAACAACATGTTTGGTTTGGTTTGGCTGCAAGCTGGTGCTCAATCCAACCGCAATCAACGTGAGTCGCAAATTCTAATAGCTTATTTATTTTTTCTTTGTGGAGCATGTTGGCACAATGGTTAATGCTGCTGCCTCCTAGATCCAGAACCCTAAGTGTGAACCCTTAGCCCCATCACCATCTGTGTGGAATGTTCTCCCCATGTCTTAATGCATTTTTTCCCAGATTCCTAAAGATTTGCAGATTTGGTTGACTGGAAACTCTAAACTGGCCCAGTGTATATGTCCTGCAATGGCCTTGTATCCTGTGCTCTGTCCTTATGTGTTTTGTTTTTTTATATTTATAATTAATTCATATATAAGTGTGTGTCTGATTTTTGACAAATCCAGTCAGAGTCGTTTATCATCTATATTCCAAAGAGTGGCTATAGTTTTATATACATAGATTCCCTGTTGCCCTCCACTTGTTGTGTTTCATTGAGCCTGAAACACATCTCGACACAGAGTGGCAGCTAAAAATGGGCCTGGGCCACCAGGCTCATATATGTTTGCACTTCTTCTCAGAGAATGTATTTCACGCCCTCTGTCACACTCTGTCTCTGCAAAGATCAACTTCAACTTGATGCTTCTGATCATCATGGAAATCCTTATGGCTGGCACAGTAATCATCTCCGCCCGCTCCACAGAGGAGTGCTGTGGCCACAGAAAGGTGACTTTCACACTCAGTACTACATCATTTCACTCTTGCACTGTCTAAACATCCATCAATCCCACATCACCCCAGCTCCATTTCCATTTCTTAACACCATTGCTACCAGAATGTAATTTTCTCACTCCCATCTTTCTCTTTCTCTCTTTCCAAATGCAGTAGAGCCACATTAGCAAAGCCATATCCTATTTTCATCTTCTTAACCCGCCTCTGTTCACATTTTTCATTACATTATCACTCCCATTAACATGCCTCCATCTTGCTGCAGCCTTGCTCTTGTATAGTTTCCAAGTCACTCTTAGAATCAGTCTATGCTCATTGTTGTTTTCATGTTTCTGTCTGACTTCATCTATACTTCTGTCTTCATTTCAGCCATTTACACGCAGCAGTCCTGGCTTTCTGGTGAATAATGTCTTTCCAGCACGTATTCTGAAGTCCTATTCGGTAAGAACAGCTCCCATTATCCAGCATATTTTACATTTAGAGTTCAAAAAGCTATACTTACACTTTGGCTAACAAGGTACCATGTGTTTTGAGTTCTGCAGGTCATTGAGGTCATTGTGGGCATCTCTGCAGTGTTCGGGGGGATTATCGCTCTCAATATGGATGCACTTGATTCGGGACCATATCTGTCCGTAACCTTTTTCTGGATTCTTGTGGCAGTGAGTAGCTGAGGCATTTCGGACACTTCTGATTTGAATATATCATGTGATCTAAACCAGGAACTATGCAATATCAGTAACATATGGTAATGATATCATATTAGACTGCTTTTAAACAGTGATTAGATAATTGAGGTATGAATGTCCAGCTGGAGGAATGTTTTAAGCACTGGGCAAAAAGGAGAAATACCCCAGTGGGCATTGGCCATTTGATAAAACTGATTGGATTTGATGTGTATATCCAGTGAGATGTTTTCTGTTCTAAGAACATTTGTTCACAGCTTCAGTTGTATTCTTCACCAGCAGAAGGCGGGCAGCTATGGATCAGGAAAGGAAAGCACAAGGCTCTTCACCTGCCTCCTTTAATGCATAGTTCTTCATTCACAGTAACAATATGTAAATGCAGCGGACTCAAAGTATTCAGACCCCTTCACTTTCTGTACACTTGACTGAGATTTAATTTTAAATGGATACATTTGTCAATTTTGCCCATCATTCTACCCTCAATGTTTATAATGACAAGGTGAAAACATGGTTTCAGAAAGGTGTCCAAATTTATTTAAAATTAAAAACTGAAATCTCTAATTCATGTAAGTATTTAGACCCTTAATTCAGTACTTTGTAGAAGCCTCTTAGACAGCAATTATAGTTTTGAGTCTTCTTATATAAGTCTCTACAAGCTTTGCACACCTGGATTTGGGTAGTTTATCCCATTATTCCTGGCAGATCCCCTTAAATTCCATTAGATTGGATGGGAAGCATCTGTACAATTACATCTTCAAGTCTCTCCACAGATGTTCTATGGGGTTAAAGTCTGGCCTTTGGCTGGGCTACTCAAGGGCAGTCAGAAACTTGCCATGAAACCACCCCAGTGTTATATTGAGTATATGCTTTAGGTCATTACAAGGGGGCTCCGCCCCCTGCTCGCTTCGCTCACCTACCCCCGGCGTTTTGAACCCGTGCCCGCTGGGCAGCCGTAGTTTCAGACGTGCGTTGTAGGAGCTTGCGTTGTTTTGAACCCGTGCTTGCCCTGCTTCTGCGGTTTGAGACGCGCGTTGTATGCGTATATCCGTCAGCTGAGCTCATTCGGTTTGAACCCGTGCCTGCTCTGCCTCCGCAGTTTCAGACGGTGGATAGGAAGTAAAGAACGCATTGTATGGTAAATCACAAAGATTTATTGGAATATCTCTTTATATACAATATTTGTAGTAAAGATGGTTTGTTGTCCTTGAATGAGTTTTCCTTGGTATTGGAGTATTTATAACTTTAACTTTAATGTCAGATGAACGCCGAACTCATGAGAAGGCTACATAAAGTTGTCCATGTCCAAATACGCGCTCAGAGAGGTATATGCCAACTTTGTCCATGGTCTGTGCTTGGGATTTGTTGATTGTCATGGCAAATGCAGGCTTACTGGGAAATTGGCATCGCCCAAGCGTAAATGGCAATTCAAGGGCAGAACTTGTAAGGTCAATTCTAGGAATTAAAACAGTATTGTCAGTATGTGATCCTGTAAGTATTTTTGCTTCAATAAGATTGTTTGTCATGGTGTTGATGACTAAATGTGTACCGTTGCATAAACCCTGTTTAGTATTAAGGTTTCTTAATAGCATGACAATTGTTCCGATTTTAAGGTTAAGATTGTGTTGTGGTAATCCGGCTGGGTTAATAGTGTTCAGATATCGTAAAGGGAAATTAAGATGTTCAGTGTCGTCTGCAGAATCAATTTTGTCAGTACTTAGAAAGAGGCGGCTTTCTGCAGGAAGTAATGCAATGACTTGGTTATTTATGTGATCAACATCAATATTCTTTGGACATAATATAGCCCGTTGCGTTAACAGTGGTATCTGGTCTATTGTTTTGGAGGCGTGAGCGCAACTCCATTAGTTCTTCCTTGTTTAGCGTTAGTAATATGGATAATGGATTGCACTTACTGTTAATATGTAGCGTTTTCTGTGGTTGAATTGTTAATAATGTATGACTGTAATGTGATGATTCACTTATACTGTATAGTCTTCACGTGTGAGGATGACGAACCTTTAATACGGAGTGTTCGTTTATTCTTATTAATCATCAGGTGTTGTGCCTGTGTCTTGTGTGGTTGCACTGTTAATATTGTATCACTGTAATGTGATTGAAATATGTTGTGTAGTCCGCATTTGTGGGGTTTCTGTACTATATCGTGTTTTTGCTTGCGGGTTATTAGAGGTGCGTGGATCATGCATGTGTAGTGTGTTTGCGTACTGTCTGGCGCTTTCCGTACGCCAATTGATTTGTGACCCTTTCTGGACTCCATAGTCTGTCCCGTTTTACTCTGGGGTGGCGTATCATGTCGGGTTTGATTTGTGAACCTTTCTCGACTCCGTATTCTGTCCCGTTTTACACTGGGGTTGGGCGCTGACTCCTGTTGTTTGTGTGGTTATGTCGTTCGTAGTCTCCATGGACTCCGTAGTCTGTGGGGGGGTTTGTGTGGCACACCAAGCAGCACATTATTCCTAACTTCACTCAGCAGTAGTGACATGCACAATATGGCGGTGACACCTGCGCCCTCACTACGCATTAGTGCCACTCACAATATGGCGGCAACGCCTGCGCCTTCCGTATTATGTCGGGTTTCACCATGCTGTGTAGGCGCCTGCACCTTCCGGGTCTGCCTCCGCTGTGTGTTGTGGACGTTTAACTGTCGTTGTTTCCGCCTTTATATTCTGTCCCTCGCTGTGCATGTGTTTCGTGCCTAGGTTTTTTTGAAGCTGTTGCATTCCAGTTTTCATCATCTGTAACCTGCTCTCCATGTGTTTGGCCCCGTTCTTTAACCTCTTTATGACATTATACTTTGTTTCCTACTCTGTCTTTTATTTCTGACCTCGCTTTATCCTGCTTGCGGCATGTCAGACGGTTCATAGTCTCTCCCGTTTCACTCTGGGGAGGGGGGCTTTGTGTGGCGCCTGCGCACTATGTCTCCTGCGTCCACGGGCAGGTCCCTGCGTCCATATCCGGTTTACCATTCTCGTTTAGTAATATGGATCATGATGAAAGGTGAACTGTTGCCCCATTGTGAGGTCATGTGCACTCTCAAGCAGGTTGTTTTTTTTCCCCCAAGGTCCTCTCCATATTTTTATGCATTCATCCTTTCCTCAATTCTGGCCAGCCATACTATTCTTGCTGCTGGGAGGCACCCACATAACATGATTATACCACCACCATGGGAATAGCATTAGGAAGGTGATAAGCAGTGCATGGTTTTCACCAGATATAGTGCTTGGAGGTCTGCTCAAAGAGATGAGTTTTTTTTATCTCATCAGACCAGATAATCTTTTTCCTTATGCGCTCAGAGTCCTTTAAACATCAGCATATACCTTTTACTCAAGAGTGGCTTTCACCATAATAAATACCTGATTAGTGGAGTGCTGCTAATATGGCCTTTCTTCTGACAGGTTCTCCCACCTCAGCAGAGAACTTCCAAAGTATTGTTAAGAGTGTCCATTAGGTTCTTGGTCACCTCCCTGACCAATAGGCCCTTCTTGCCCGGTTATTCCATTTGGTCAGACAACCAACAACCAACTCTAGGAAGAGTCCTGGTGGCTCCAAACTTCCTTCATTTCACAGTTATTGAGGTCACTATACTCCATGAAACACTGAAAGCTTTAGAAATGGTCTTATATCCATGCCCATGCCCTGAACTATGCCTTACCACTAGTTGATCTACAGAGAGTTCCTTGAACTTTATGGCTTGATTGTTATCAGACATACACTGTGAATTGAGGGGCCTTATGTATACCAGTGTGTGCCTTTCCCAACCATGTGCAATCAGTTGAATATTTTTCATAAATTTGCCTACCTTTCTAAAAACATTTTAATTTTGTCATTATGGGTTATTGAGTGTAGGCTGATGGGCAAAAATGACAAATTTATCCTTTACGAATTAAGTCTGCAACACAATAAAGTGTGCAGAAAGTGAAAGGGTCAGAGTACTTTCTGAATCTACTTTACATTATTGATTCCTCAGCCATAACAGGCAAAAGCAAAGGAGCGAAAATTTATGCTGGCAGTTGAAAGTAAAAAACAAAACATAAAGTCCTTTCTTTTTGCAGTGTTTCCCAAGTGCCATCGCCAGCCACGTTACAGCGGAGTATCCCAATAAGTGTCTGGTAAGTAACTGGTGTCCAATTGCTAGTGGCCTACTATTTCCTGATTGTCATCCTTCAGCATTATTCTCTATATTTTATTCCTGTAGCAGTATCTCATGACACAGACTAATTCTGTCAGTTAGTGGACTTAAGTGGCCAGGGGAGATTTTCTACATAGGCCTTAATATAGCATGAGTAACTGATCCTGTATGACAGCACTGGTCCACACTGTTCAAAATACATCACATCAGTTCATATGCAATTCTAATTTAAAAAAGAAGCTTTTTTTATAATTTCATATTTTCAGTATGAAACAGAACAAATGCAGAAAAAGCAGATGTACAGCTCATTAACAATGAGCTTCAGTTCTGTATTTTCAAAACATTTTACACAAAATAAACTTTTGCATTGCAGGATTATTGTAAATATTGTTCACTTTGTGGCTTCTGAAAAGGCCTTGAAATGATCAAATCAGAATAAATGCCTGTAAAAATACCACCTACAAAATCATTATATGCATTACTGTATTAGTACATTCACCCTTTATGTTGGGTGGTGTCAACTGCTAGAACCGAAGTCTACATGTTATATTGTCACCTCAATGAACAAGGCAGCATTATCAGGAAATGCTATCTTCAGTAAGTTAAAAGTAACAAAAAAGGAATATGCAGAGAATAACAACTTTATCAGAATTCGGATAGCTAGTTATACTTTATTAGAATTCAGTGGCATCTTGGGGTGGGTATTTGGACTAGGGAGGACAACTAAATGCCAAAAATAAGTCGGTGACAGCAGTTTATCTCCTTGCTGTAAGTGGGTGGGCAATCGTATCAGTTTGAAATGTGAAAAAATGGATGCTCACCCATTTCTCTCTGGCAGTCATGTTGTGTGAGGGGCTGACTCAGTCAGTCAGTTGTACCGTACAGTGTGAGCAAATGAAGATTCTCCACGTCTTTCAATTGGTTAAAAGTGACTGATTTCCTCTCCTCCTCAAATATCACTAGAGAAACCCCTTAAAGCATGTGTGCTCTTTTCCAGGTTGAGGTTCTCATTGTCATCAGCAGCGTCACCTCTCCACTTCTTTTTGCTGCCTCAGGCTACCTGTCCTTCAGCATCATGCACTTCATCAGTATCTTCCAGTATGAGCAGCCCGCCAGTAAAGTGAGTGTAAACAGGATCAATGTTTCCCATGTTGCAATGGCCAAGTAATAGATATTAAAGATAATACAGAGCAGTAAGCAGGAGTGAAATTCAGCGCTCCATTTATAGTACAGTATAATTAGATGTAATTGGGTTGAGGTAAAGAACGTCTAAATTACCACCATAGCTGAACTAGGTTGGAATGCTGAGGATTTCACATGACTCCCCAGTACTAGGGTGTTGTACCGTGTTAGCCATTATGAATGTAGAGAAAATCCAAGCAAAATGACACCTTTTATTGGCTAACTAAAAAGATTACAATATGCAAGCTTTCGAGGCAACTCAGGCCCCTTCTTCAGGCAAGAGGTCCTCTGTGGGATTACATCTTGCCTGAAGAAGGGGCCTGAGTTGTCTCGAAAGCTTGCATATTGTAATCTTTTTAGTTAGCCAATAAAAGGTGTCATTTTGCTTGGCTTTTCTCTACATGACTCCCCAGTAAAGTAAAATAGGCCCTTTTGGGGCACCAGACACACTAGCTTAACAGTGTACACATCATTGGTTTTCCCCTGTTTAACATACAACAGCTCTGGAGTTGGACACCTATTTTTGTCTTTCACTTCACAGCAATCTTATGATGTACTGCTTCTAATCCTGATGGTGATGCTCCTAATCCAGGCATTCCTCACCTTGGCCACCATTATCCACTGTGTTCATTACAAGGCAAATATGCTTGCTACCACTGAGACCCCCTCCTCGGAGGTAAGGGCTCAAAACTTAGACTGACGAAGAAACATCAGTGCCTACCCCACATGCTACATTTTCATGGCCAGTTCCCTTACTCTGTTTTTCTCACTTCAGGTCTCAAATGGCACCATGAGGGAATTCGACAAGGACAAGGCCTGGAGGGCAGTTGTAGTCCAGATGGCTCAGTAAGCTGGGAGGAGTGAAGCGTGGGAATTAATGCCTTCTCAGTGTAACTGGCACACTCTTACTCTGTCCTAACTGGCATGTTTCCTGAGGGCCCAGCCCCAGCCTGCCATGTATGCCTAACAATGCTTCTTCCGAGAGCACTCTTAATAAATGCCTTTTAAATAACCAGCCACCTGGCCTCTCCTTGATGCCGGTAGAGGTCAAACAACAGGGGAAATAAAGCAAGTAGCAAGCAGCAGTATTTTATTTGGACAAAGATGAGAAAAAAATAGTGTACTGACTAATCTCTCCACGTCACCTCAACTTCATCTGTGCGGAACCTGTGAAACAAAGGCACAGTGTTAAGAGGTGAAAGGACAGCAGCAGAGACACTTCATGCACATGCACCCCCTCATAAATACATCTCCTCATCTAAACAGCATCAAGCACACTGATAAAGTACACGCACACTTCCTCATATTAATGAGCTCACATAGACATGTTCACTTTGCACTACATTGTTCATCACCTTTGTGTCACCCACGAGTCCTCCAGAGCAGTGGTCTGGCCTGAACGAAACATTTCCCATCCTGCTTGTGCTATCATGGCTCCATTATCTATACAAAACCTGCACAGACATGAAGAAGTTAAATGTGAAGTGTCACCACAGACCAGAGCAGCACTGCAGGCCTTTGTGTAGAAGGACTTACCTCTCATCCGTGGCAAACAGCTTGGCACCCCTTTCCTTGCACATGATTTCCATCATCTCTTGAAGACGCACATTGCCTGTGAAAATTTGCAAAAACAGATGAGTTATGACATTAGGCAAGGATGCCCCAAACTCATAAAGCAGTAACAATATGTGGTGTGATAAAAAGAGAACACAGTGAAAAAGAAGAAATTCAGTTTAACACATCACACAGACTAAAAGACCACCTGCATCAAAGGGGCAATTTTTAAAAGGTAAGATAGAAGAAAGGTGCAGTAGAAAGTCACAGTTAATGCCTTGTGTATGTCAAGAACCTCAATAATTACTCCCATACTCACAGCCAACACCACCTACAATAAGAACTTCCTGTGAGCCACAGTGTGCCATGGCCCGTTCTGTGATCTCCACCAGCATGGAAAAGACAACCTCCTGAAGAACAACACAAGTAATCAGATGTCTTGTAAGAAAGACAACAGCCAAACATAAGACAGCCAAGCACACATACACATGTCAAGCAATGCTCTGAAACCTGGTCCAAATTGACCAAGGAATGCCCATGCCATTCATACAACCACATAAAAAACAGAAAAATCCGGGTCATGTGATCCTAGGTACTCCTCATCTCATGCACACTTATATTTACTCTCACACCTACAGTCCCATCTTAGACATGCATATACAAAATGGTATGATACACACACATTTAAGTATTCAAGGTTTCTTAAAAACATGCATGAACTCATTATCACAACAATGCTAGTTATACACGGGTTCATATGCTATACAACAAAACCCAACTAAAACAGACCTATGGCCACTTATCTTTGCATATCCTTATTAAATACGTACACATTTGATCATACATATTTACACTTACACCAACAAAAACAACCACACTTTACTTACCTGCAAGGAAAAGCAGAGATCCTCGGGGCTACACTCCCCTGTACAAACCATCCTCTCAGCCATATCCTGCAGAAGAGTAGAAACAAAGAGGCTAGACAGTGAGTTAGAAAGAGAAACAGAGCAAGCCCCAATGACCACTAGGAACTAATTGCCACCATTTAATTTTCTTTTGTTATTATCTCTGAGATTATGTGCCTTCCTGTTGTATTTTCCATCAAAGAAGCTTATGTCATACCTCAATATATGATAAAATCCCAGAGAAGGACACATCCATTCCCTTCACAGTGTAAGGCAGCTCTACAAATCTTGTTCCCCTATAAGACATCCAAGAATGCATGAGAGAATCACTGGCATATTGGCCAGCACCTCTGCCTCATATCTGCACAGTGCTTGCTTCCAATCCTGGCCCAGGAATTGCCTGTTTGTGTTTTCTCCCATTTCCCTAAAATGTGTAAGTTAATGAGCAGCGATGAGTGTTTCCTGATGGAGTACAGTCCTGTTAGGGATAGTCACTACCTTGTACTTGATGCTGCTGGGATAGGCTCTGGCTTCCTGAGAAGTGTCTTTGAAATGAATAGGTTTAGAAAATGAATGAATGGATGAGTTCACTGTCATTGTAGAGGGTATAAAACACTGAATACTATATACAAAGGTTTTTGAAAAAGGTTATGTATTTTACATTTTCTAGACATTTTTGTGAGGTAGCTTGCTTAAATTTCGTAACATTGTAATTCGTACTCTACCACATCCTGCTGCTGTTGACCATGTTGTCGACCTACCAAATTCTATCAAGTCATGACTATGGCTGTGTGTCTTAACAATTTGCATTAAATAAGAAGAGAAAGTTCTGTATCCAGAAGGTGTTAAAGCAGCTGAAGTCAACAACTGCTTATGCATGCAGTATGGGGATAATGCTTTACCTCACTTCAGTATATGAGATGGACGGAAATGTTTAAAGATGGCTGAGCAAAGTGCTCGGGACAGTCATCTACATCATCCATTAATGAAAAGCAGGAAGAAGCACAAGCTATTGTTCTCACCAACAAAAGAGTAACAACAGAGGAAACTGCATTAGAAGTGAAAGAGGCTGTCGATTTAAAGGAGATGGTGAGGCGAAAGAAACAGTATACAGGTGGCTTTGTATTCAGCCAAAATATTTTTTAAATGCATTCAGAAGCTGACAGATCTCTTGTACAAGTGTACCGAGAAGCAGAGAATCTGATATAAAAATTCAGTTTGAAAAACAAAGTTTACAAATAATTTGAAGAAATAGTGACCACATGAACTCACCTCTTAGCCAATTGCTCAATGTTATACCCAGGACTGGGATCGTTGGAGATCTAGAATCAGAAAGAAAAGCAGACAATTAACTGTATCAGCACTGAGGTTAAAACTAAACAAAGCATTTAATTCAGCTATGCTTGTGAAGGAGACTGAAAGTTTCCTTTGTGAGGCCAAACATCAGAACTAGTCTAATGTGGTAACATTTCAACCCATTCACTGATAATAACTACACTCTTATTCTGATTCACAACACTCAGAGTACTAGATTTTACCTCTTCTTAATAGTGACAACTGGATCTTCCATTTTCGTATTTTCTTATGTAAAACTAACCTGTCTTAATATCCCACCACCATCTGTCAAATAGTCAGATGACTGGGAGTGACCATGATTGGACTCATTAAACACTACAGAAATGTCACATGAACACTATAAGCTCACATAGTCACCCTATGCTACCTTCCATCTGCATTGTAACACATCCTACAAACTATCTGCACTACTGTAATCACTGACTTAATCTCAGAGTTACCATTTTATAACACCAGAGCAACACATAATGAATTTTTAATTAATTACTAGGGGGCTTCGCTCCCTGCTCGCCACTTTGCATCTCTGCCGCTCGCGTATGTGGATTTCACTTTCACCAAACAACAAATCTTTTAATTCTCACTGATACGCCTGTTTATTGGGAAGAATCACTACTTATCCTTGATGGCAACACGAATTAAATGATCTACAAGTCACCGACTTAAAGTTTAAATCCAAACAATATATTCGATCTCTGTTCGCATTTCCGTTATTTCACCGAGTAATAATTTCCATTTGTTTGCACTAATGCGATCTTTACTATAATTTTTTGAGACTTTCAAATTTTCATACTTCCATTATCTCTAACCTGCTCTGCATGTGTATCGCGCCGTTTTTGAATTCTTTACGACATTCTACTTTGTCATCTACTCCTTGTCTTTTATTTCCGGCGCTGGGCATGGTTAAATCTCTTGGCACAAAGTCTCGTCTCACAGGACATGAAAGTATCTCTCTGAAAAAGTTATGTCTCGTCCTTGGCTTAAAAATCACATCTTGTCCCAGGATTTTTTTTATTATAATAGAGAGATATATTCAGTAATTCTTTGCATGTCTGAAAACATGGGGGTTAGAAGTGAAGGAACAGTCACCTCTGAAAAGGCAAGTTGCTGCAAGCCATATTTTAGTTCATAAATACACCATTTACCATGGGACAGTTAGTGACCTATGAGGAAGAGTCAAAAATAAAAAAAAAAACCCAAAACAAACAGCTGCACTGACAATGGAGTAAGTTTAAGAAAACAAGATCATATCTGTATTTGGCTGAAATGGCACCTCTTTGGAAGATGAACTGGTCGCCATTATTGGCAAGACAGGTGTTCTAGTCCAGGGTGGGTTGGGTAAGAGTGACAAGAGTGTGTGAGAGAGAGTAGATATAATTAAAATAAGAGTGTTTTATTTCACTGTGTTAAATATTTAAACAGGCATGTATTTATATTTTTAAAGTGTGTTAAGATGGGGGGTTCAGAGTTTGCCTGTCCATAATACTTTATCCCCCCAGAGACAGCTATGCTTACATTATACCAAAGGGCAGACAGAGAAAAGGGAATCTCCGCACCCATTCATTTTAACCAATATTGTGATACAACAGCTTGCCCCTCTAGTTACCTTAAGGACTCTGGCAAAACGGTCCAGACAGTTGCCAACAGCAATGTCAATGGTTTCTCCAAAGATGCGGTACCTGTGCTTTGAGTAGGCAATGACCTGTGACAGAAGCAGAGTAGCATTATTTCAGCATCTGCTGGATACAGTTTGCTGTAGCAGTAGTATCACTATTGCATTTGCTGATCAAACCCAAAATTACACCTCACTGCATTGTCTAGAAGACTTGTAAAAATGTCATGTCACCTAGAACCTGCTAATTGTGTGCTCTAAAAACTGGACACATGCAGTAGAGTCAGCCTTACCTGGGTGTTGCCTCCACTGACATACAGAACAGTCGGGTTGGCAGCTCCAGTGACCAGTCGCCCCATTTCAATATGCCCAATGCAGTGGTTCACTCCCAGTAAAGGTTTCCCCCAAAGCTGAGCCACAGTTCGGGCAACAATGGCCACAGTAACTAGAGGGGCACCCATTCCGGGACCTGATGGAAAAGCAAAGAGAGTCAAAGAGGATAAATTCTCCCTTCAGCCAAAGCCTGAACCTGCTAGTAGGTACACATGCCTATAGGAGTATGACAGCCATGGTCACTAGAGCTTACAATGAAAACAACAAGCAGTAAAAAGAAAGCCTGTGCTGATCCATGCACTACTTATTCTGGCAAAGCAAGAGCACCCACCCAGAAGAAACAGGCTGTATGATCAACTTGCAGCTGCATCTTTTTAATAATCTGTACTCCAAGCTTCACTATGTTATATTTAAAAAATTTTCCGCTACTATTAAGCGCACCAGCATTCTTTCTCAGTAAACAGAAAGCTGAACTGAGTATGCCAACCTATACCTTTCGTGTAAGCCACACAGTCGACATCCTCTGGCTGGATGCCAGCTTCCTCCAGGGCCTCCTTCAGAACAGTCAGCACACAGGAACGATGGTGCCTGGCAGTCTCACTGGGCAGGAAACCTATAGCAGCAAAAGCAGTTTTTAATGACAATGAAGTGACATATAAGCCATCATTTAAACCTCTTGTATTGGACTTACCTTGGCCTGCAGGTGTGATGTATGTCCTTCTTGGATTGGCCAGCACTGTGCCATCTCTCACAATTCCTACCCCAATCTTGTTGGCACTCCCTTCAAACCCAATTACAATGGTCATGACTGTGGAGGCAAAGAAAAATTTTGCAATTTACTGTTATTGTATAAGGCTTGGCATACATAGTGCAAATTTGAGAAATCTTGGTCAAAGGACTGCTCATACTGCATGATCGAGTGTCCAGTTGTATGTGTGCTCAAACTGTATGAGCACAATTGGTCTGATCGGCATGCCAAGATATGGACACTCAGCCTATATGTGTACATGTTCTCAACAAACAGTTTTACCCATTGATATTTTACAGTAAAGACTACAGTAAAAAATTTAAAAAACAATATTGCCACAGGCTTCTCAAAATGTAAAACAAGAAATGAGCTGAGCTGTTGACTCTTGCTGTACTGGGTTCTGAAACTACAAGGAAAAGAAATGAAAATGGTGTAACTGGACATGTGTGTGGTTGGGAGGGCATGGACAATACAGTCTATTTTACAGAGTGAATTGGAGGGGTGAAATCTATGTAATTTACTCTTGTGTGTGTTTATTTCAGGTATTTTGATAAACTTTTCCTAGAATACTTTTTTTATTGGTATATATATACAGTATATATATATATATATATATATATATATATATATATATATATATGACAGCTTTTCAAAAATCAAAAAGATGACAATAAGCATGAGAAATTCCCAAAGTACAATGTCCAGCCACTGCACTACAGCATACTAAAATACAATACCAATCATTTCTCATTCTCTTCAAACTCAAATTCAAAATGCCATCTGGCCAACCTGCTGAAGTAGCTGTCATTTTCAATTATGGTATTATTTTCTTTTCATTTTGAAATATAGATGAATGATATGGAAGGATTTCATGAAATTTGAAGGAGACATCAGAAGATATGCTCACACTGCAAGACAGCCAAGTAAAATTTCTGACATGATAAATTCTTCCGATCACACGACAGCCAAATCATAAGATGAAATCAGGCATTGCAACCCCTTTAACACTGTATGTGAAACAATGCATGACAAAGCTGAGTCGCCGACCGAATCAGAACAACTGCAAATGAGGCTTAACATTGTGCTAAAACTGCACACTGCATGCCCAACTTCATAGCGGTAAATCTATGTAAGCACTCCGAGGCTGCACTCACTAAATGCAAATATAAATTCAAGTGTGCCCACTGAAATTCTTGCTAGAGTCTGGTCACCCAATCTCACTGCCAAATTTGATGAATGGCTAGGTGTAGAAGATAAATCTACAGGTGGCAGGAAGGATATTCATTGTCTGAACTAAAGAAATTGAATCTTTTAATCTTATACTGTATAGTGCCTATTATATTTCATATGTTTTATATTTCATGTATTGCCTTCAAGATGAATGTTCTAAAGGCTGTTTGATGTAACACAGTATCTCAACTACTCTCTTATGCCTTTATTCAGTTTTGGTCATTTCTTTTTACACTTTAAATTTTTCTTTTTGATTCTGAGTAAAAGTGATTATTGAAATAATCAGATTTGAGGCTTGGTCCGGTCTATGTAAAGATAGTAATATTCCACAACTGATCAATGTGAACGTCATGATTTCAGTTCCACTCCGCCTTCCCTTTGTAACCCTGAACAAGTCACCTGGCCTTCCCAGGCTCCAGATGTGACAATACGGACAATATTGCCAATCCTATGTTTTTCCAAATAGATCTACATTTTTCTGTTCCTGTCAATGTTTCTATGTCTTCCGAATCTGCATTTTTCATCACATTTATTTTTTAACACAATTTTTATATTCAAAAATAGTACTAGGGTGTTGTACCATGTTAGCCATTATGAATGCATAGAAAAGCCAAGAAAAATTACACCTTTTATTGGCTAACTAAAAAGATTACAATATGCAAGCTTTCGAGGCAACTCCGGCCCCTTCTTCAGGCAAGAGATCCTCTGTGGGATTACATCTTTCCTGAAGAAGGGGCCTGAGTTGCCTCGAAAGCTTGCATATTGTAATCTTTTTAGTTAGCCAATAAAAGGTGTCATTTTGCTTGGCTTTTCTATATATTCAAAAAGAAATTATAGCATAATTTCGTGTACATCAATTTATTGTTTTGTAGGTGTTAACAAAAAATGATCAGCTCTAAATATTAAAACATCAGACAACATTAAAACCACCTTCCTAATATTGTGTAGATCCCCATTGGGCTACCATAAAGGTTCTGACCTCTGAAGATGGCACCAAGGTGTTAGCAGCAGATTCTTTAACTCCTGTAAGTTGCAATGTTGTTTTTCCAGCACATCCCACACATGCCTAATTGGATTGAGATCTGGGGAATTTGGAAACCTAGTCAACACAAACTTTTTGACACTTTCCTCAAACCATCCAAAACCAGTTTTTGTTATGTGGCATGAAGGAGTTTACAAGGCCTGCAACAATCTTTAGGTAGGTGGTATGCATCAAAGTAACATCCACAAAAATACCAGGACCCAAGGTTGCCAAGCACAACATTGCCCAAAGTATCTGTCGGTTTGCCTTTTTCCCATAGTGCATCCTGCTGCCCTTTCTTCCTTACGTAAACAATGTACACGCACACAGTTGTTTACATGATCTAAAAGAAAACATACTTGATTAGATCAGGCCACCTTCTTCCATTCCTCCACGGTCCAGTTCTGATGGTCACAGCAGTGGACAGGGGTAATCATGGGGACTTTGACCAGTCTGCGGCTATGCAGCAAGCTGTGATGTTTCTGACACCTTTCTCTGATGGCCAGCATTAAGTTTCTCAGCGATTTGTGCTACAGTAGGTCCTCTGTGGGATTGGACAGGATGTGCTAGCCATCACCCTCCATGTGTAATAATAAGCCTTGGGAGCCCATCACCCTGTCCCCAGTTCACTGGTTGTCCTCCTTGGACTGCTTTTAGCAAGTACTAATCACTGCAAATCAGGAACACCATACAAGACTGCCGTTCTGAAGATGATCTGTAACAGTCATCTAGCCATTACAATTTGGCCCTTGTCTAAGTTACTCATCCTTATGCTTGCCCATTTTTCCTGCTTCTAACACATCACCTTCAAGAACTGACTATTCACTTGCTGCTGAATATATCCTGCCTCTTAATCGGGTGCTATTGTAATGAGATCATTAATGTTATTCACTTCACCTGTCAAGGTGGTTTCAAGGTTGAGGCTGATCAGTGTAATTACTACTCTGCGTATCACCAAATTATATTTATCAAGGCGTTTGGTGACATGTTCTTTGATGTTACATACTGCATTGTGTGCACTGAACATGTAACTTTGTCAGGCATAATTTTGTCAAAGTTAGAAATCACCATCTTTTTGGAATGATCTTAAGCATGTTTTTGGATGCTAATTAAAACCAAACATTTGGACTTGTATCTAGATTCATGTTTCAGTTACTGGCACTGTAAAACTCTTCAGTGTGTGCTCATTTGAATTTGGTGAAGACAAAGCAGACAAACAGGCTGCATTGCAACACTGTAGCCAACAGACAGTAAAAGAGGCCATCAATTATCAAGGCACTCGCTACTACACTTGGAAACCACCAAAATATGTCATTGAAACATTAAAGAAGGACAATGTCATTAACAATATTGTGAGAAAAGTAGAAACAGTAAAATGCAGTTAAAGTTGTTGACTGGAGTGAGATTGAGTCCTGCTAAATGTTCTGCTCCTAAGCTTGAATTTAACATCTCTTACTTATCAAGTGATCCAGTTCTTTGATGCTTGGATTTATATGGCAAATGTCTGATTAAATACCACTGCAGCACACATTTTTGTCTATACTTTGTTAAATGTCTTTTTTTTTGGTTATACAGTCTAGGTTATTCCTAAATGTTAGAGTGGGAACTGTGTATGTGTGTTTGTGTATGTATGTGTATATATATATTTTGTGGCACCTGGCCGGGACACCCAGGAAGACAGGAGGAGGGCTCATTCCTCCTCCAGACCGCGAGGGGCATCCGCCCTGGTTGTATTGGGGGCCACAGGTACAGGGCTTGGAAGCCCAACTCTGTAGGGGCCCGTGGTCACCGCCAGGGGGCGTCCCCCTGCCTGAAGGACCCTGGACCCCAGTACTTCCGCCACACCAGGAAGTGCTGGGGGGGGAGAAGAGAGGGAACACCCGGAGTGCTTCCGGGAGGACAGCCGGCATTTCCGCCACACTGGGGCGTGTCCGAGGGATTGCCGGTGCACACCTGGAACACATCCAGGTACGGATAAAAGGGGCCGCCTCCCTTCATTCAAGGCTGGAGTCAGGTGGAAGCAGGACAAGGTGCAAGAAAGAGAGAAGGAGGCGGTCCGAAGAGGCAGAGTGGTTGGCCTGGACTTTGGGGAAGATTGGGGTTTGTGGCACAATACTTGTAAATAGTAGACAGTGTAAATAAACGCGTGGTGGTGCAAATTAACGTCTGCCTGTCTATATCCGGGTCAAGTTCCACAATATATATATATGCAGTGGAACCTCGGGTCATGAATGTCTCGGAACACGTACAAATCGGGTTACGACCAGAAAAGTTCGCCAAACTTTTGCATCTGTTCACAACCACACACTCGGGTGACGAACAAGGCAGTTTCTCTTCCGGTTCATACATGCCCGATGATTTCTGCACATGTTCAGTCTCTAACTGAGCATTCGCTATGAACTCTTTCTGCTCGATTTCGTTTCCCTTCCGGTTCGTATGCGGCAGTGATTTACGCACGTGTTCCGTCTCTCCCTGTACCTATACAGTACATTGTTCTCAGTCAGACGTGCATCACGCAGAGGGACTTTACCTCAAAACTGTAAACTCTCCACCCAGTTCCTCCTCATTTCCTTCATGCCAGAACTCGACTCATGCAAGGTTAGTTTTCTTGGTTGCTTATGGTTAGTTTTTGTATAAATTACGGGTTTTTCAAATGTTCATTTTTTCCCGTGCTTAAAACTCATTAAAAAAAAGTGTTTACAGAGATTGGTTCATGAGGCTATTAACTTGAACTCCTGCAATGTTACTTTCTTGGTTGTTTATGGTTGGTTTTTAAATAAAGTTCGAATTTGTTCAAATGTTCCTTTTTTTTCCCGTGCTTAAAACTCATTAAAAAAAAGTGTTAACAGCGATCAGTTTGTAAGGCTATTAGCGTGAACTCTTGCAATGTTAGTTTTCTCTGTTCAAGGTCTTCTCAGTGTTATTCAATGTTTTTACATTTAGTTTACTATTACACTGTGTATTCTATGGTATAATTAACTATTTTTGTGCTTAAACATCTTTAAAAAAAATATATTTACATTCAGCTTGTACGGTCCGGAACGGATTAATTGTATTTACATACAATCCTATGGGGGGAAATTGTTTCTGGTCACGACCAAATCGGGTTGCGACCAGAGTTTTGGAATGAATTACGGTTGTGACCCAAGGTTCCACTGTATACTGTTCTATGTAGTTTTTGTTACAGTGGAGCACAAAAATATGCATGTCACGAGATGGACTGCACAAAATGAAGGGTAACTGACTTGATATCACCCTCTCTCTCTATATATATATATTATATATATATACTAGCAAAATACCCGTGCTTCGCAGCGGCAAAGTACTGCCTTAAAATTTAATAATTTAATTTAAATGTAATATGACCAAGCTGTGCGCTGAGCTTACTCTTGAGCATGCAACGTACAGTTGTCCATGTGAAAAGCAATCTTGCCACAAATCAATGACAACATTTTGTTGGGTCCGTCCCTGAGACTTATTAATTGTCATTGCGAAGCAGAGCCTTACTGGAAATTGGAGGCGTTTGAATGGAAATGGGAGATCAGAGGGTATAACGGGGATGCGAGGAATAAAAACTCTCTCCCCTGAGCCACTGCCAGTAAAAATAGTTGCCTCAATTAGGTTCTTTTGCAGACACGTGATCTGAAGTCTCGTGCCGTTACAAAGTTTCGGTGGCTGTAAGTTTCTCAGTAACATTATTGGTGCCCCAACCTTCAAAATTAGATTATGCTCAGGAGTGCCTGGAGGATTCAGAGTGTGGAGAAACTCTACTGCATAGTGCACCGCGTCTTCCACTTCTACAACTGAATCCACAGACTGATATGTTTTCGGTTGTGAAGGTAGTTCTTGAAGTAAAATGTGGTTTATAGTCGTAGTCATGTCATTTCTTGGTGTCAGGATAGCTCTCTCCCTCAACCATGACACGTCGTTTTCGTGGAGATTTCGTAGATTGGGGTAAACATTTTGAAGAAGGCTTTGTAAGAGGCATTGGCGGTTGTCCAAAGGTGTAAAATATTTGGCCATTTGGCCACTTGAAAGCGACAACCGAACAATTCAGCGGCAGCCATCAACTCACATGCAGAACCATAGGTGAAGGGCTTAAGCATTTCACTCTTATAGTGCTCCTGTGTAGTATAATTATCTCCTGTACCATCATCAGTCCACACCTTGAACCTGTCCCAGTCATTCAATACATAAGACACAATGTTCTTCCGGATATCAAGAGTGAGCCTGATATGGCCATGCAATATGTAACACAGAGAATGGAAAAGGCAGGCGCCATCTCCGGGCATCGAAACCACTCGGTAAGTGACAGTTCTTTGATCGATGGTGATCACCTCAATAGACATGTTAATGGGGGTATGGTTGGAATGATAAAGGAAATGGGTACCTGAACAATGTAAACTAAGTCTAAAATACCTACACAATAACTATAATCGTAATAAACGAACAATAAAACAGCGGAGTAGCCGTGGATTAAATAAAAAGGCTGCAGTTATCAGCAGGGAGACGTGAATACCGTGGCGAAGCAAGGAAGGGAATGAAGAGACCGGAGCGACAGACGGCCTTATATAAGGCAGGCAGCCAACTACCTGGGAGGTGTGGGGCTGGGGGACCCAATGCCGCCTCACACGGCAACCAAGCTACAGGCTATGGACGTATATATGTACGTAAGTAGGATTCAGTTAGCGTTGGGAACCCCGTACCAAATTTCTTGAAGATGGGCCCATAAGTAACAAAGACCGTTGGAAAGTTCAATATGGCGACCGGGAGTGGCGTCATACCACCAAAATAAGTACGTACATCGGTTTTGGTTAGCACAGGGAAGCCACCTATCAAATTTCGTGAAGATGGGACCATAAATAAGAAAGTTTAACATGGCTGATGTTGTCGACCGTTATGACCGTTACACATAGAATTTCGGCCGACAGTGGTGTCATACCACCGAAATACGTACGTAAATCGGTTTCGGTTAGTGCAGGGAAGCCGCCTACCAAATTTCGTGAAGATGGGGCCATTAATAAGAAAATTTAACATGGCGGATGTTGTTGACCGTTATGATCGTTACGTGTTGAATTTCGAAATGAAACCCGCTTAACTTTTGTAAGCAAGCTGTAAGGAATGAGCCTGCCAAATTTCAGCCTTCTACCTACATGGGAAGTTGGAAAATTAGTAATAAGTGAGTCAGTGAGGGTTTCCCTTTTATTAGTATAGAATATATATATATACAGTGCATCACTTTTTCCACATTTTGTTATGTTACAGCCTTATTCCAAAATGGATTAAATTCATTTTTTTCCTCAGAATTCTGCACACAACACTCCATAATGACAACGTGAAAAACGTTTACTTGAGGTTTTTGCAAATTTATTAAAAATAAAAAAACTGAGAAATCACATGTACATAAGTATTCACAGCCTTTGCTCAATACTTTGTTGATGCACATTTGGCAGCAATTACAGCCTCAAGTCTTTTTGAATATGATGCCACATGCTTGGCACACCTATCCTTGGCCAGTTTCGCCCATTCCTCTTTGCAGCACCTCTCAAGCTCCATCAGGTTGGATGGGAAGCATCGGTGCACAGCCATTTTAAGATCTCTCCAGAGATGTTCAATCTGATTCAAGTCTGGGCTCTGGCTGGGCCACTCAAGGACATTCACAGAGTTGTCCTGAAGCCACTCCTTTGATATCTTGGCTGTGTGCTTAGGGTCGTTGTCCTGCTGAAAGATGAACCGTCGCCCCAGTCTGAGGTCAAGAGCGCTCTGGAGCAGGTTTTCATCCAGGATGTCTCTGTACATTGCTGCAGTCATCTTTCCCTTTATCCTGACTAGTCTCCCAGTTCCTGCCGCTGAAAAACATCCCCACAGCATGATGCTGCCACCACCATGCTTCACTGTAGGGATGGTGCCAGGTTTCCTCCAAATGTGACATCTGGCATTCACACCAAAGAGTTCAATCTTTGTCTCATCAGACCAGAGAATTTTCTTTCTCATGGTCTGAGAGTCCTTCAGGTGCCTTTTGGCAAACTCCAGGCGGGCTGCCATGTGCCTTTTACTAAGGAGTGGCTTCCGTCTGGCCACTCTACCATACAGGCCTGATTGGTGGATTGCTGCAGAGATGGTTGTCCTTCGGGAAGGTTCTTCTCTCTCCACAGAGGACATCTGGAGCTCTGACAGAGTGACCATCGGGTTCTTGGTCACCTCCCTGACTAAGGCCCTTCTCCCCCGATCGCTCAGTTTAGATGGCCGGCCAGCTCTAGGAAGAGTCCTGGTGGTTTCAAACTTCTTCCACTTACGGATGATGGAGGCCACTGTGCTCATTGGGACCTTCAAAGCAGTAGAAATTTTTCTGTAACCTTCCCCAGATATGTGCCTTGAGACAATCCTGTCTCGGAGGTCTACAGACAATTCCTTTGACTTCATGCTTGGTTTGTGCTCTGACATGAACTGTCAACTGTGGAACCTTATATAGACAGGTGTGTGCCTTTCCAAATCATGTCCAGTCAACTGAATTTACCACAGGTGGACTCCAATTAAGCTGCAGAAACATCTCAAGGATGATCAGGGGAAACAGGATGCACCTGAGCTCAATTTCGAGCTTCACGGCAAAGGCTGTGAATACTTACGTACATGTGCTTTCTCAATTTTTTTATTTTTAATAAATTTGCAAAAATCTCAAGTAAACTTTTTTCACGTTGTCATTATGGGGTGTAGTGTGTAGAATTCTGAGGAAAAAAATGAATTTAATCCACTTTGGAATAAGGCTGTAACATAACAAAATGTGGAAAAAGTGATGCGCTGTGAATACTTTCCGGATGCACTGTATTTATATATATATATATATATATATATATATATATATATATATATATATATATACTAACATCTGTCTGTATGTGTGTCCGCTTTTCACAAGAGAACTACTTGACAGATTTACAGTAGATTTTTTTTCCATAATTTGCTTTAACATTCCGGTTCATTTTGCGAGTTCTCTCATTGCGCCAAGTATCATAGTTCGCTGGCGGTACCGATTTACTTGTGCGAATCCGAGAGAGAGGCAGTGGGCCCCTCCTCGTTCACACGCCAGCCTCGGTTCCAGTCTGTCTACCTCTTGCCACGTGTCAGGATGCCCCTGGCCTTCGCTTAGCTGGCGATACCTGTTTGTTCAACAGACATTGTCATCTACAGATTGTTAAGGTGTAAGGTTTTACATTTTTTAGACAGAGATGTTTTTTAGAGGGGAGCTGCTGATTGCCAGAGATAGTCTGGCCACATCCTTTTCTTCCCACGTGGGGACACTCTCCCATCAGAGCTGAACACGATCAAACACAGTGCCAACGTTTGAGGTTGGATGGAGCGTATCTACTTTTCGCTTGGCCAGAATTATATTTTTTATTGATTTTTAAACTTTGTCCTGACAGCTAGTATAGCTGTAGATATATAA
Source organism: Erpetoichthys calabaricus (assembly GCF_900747795.2). NCBI lineage: Eukaryota > Metazoa > Chordata > Cladistia > Polypteriformes > Polypteridae > Erpetoichthys > Erpetoichthys calabaricus. Next base: position 174,826,403 of record NC_041394.2, read on the forward strand.
ACATGTATAATCTAAACATACAAGTATATATAAATATTTACATATACAGATGAGAACATATAAAAATAGTCTTAGAATAATCACAATTGTACACTTTGAACGATCATTTGCAGTAAACATACGGTGACACGTGTACGTCACGGTTCAAAAACTCGGATTCAGCAGATGCAAAATTTATCTATATTATAAAACGACAGTTTCATTTATGCACGGACGGCGGACTCACCGCATGCGCACTGCACCTCAGAGTCAAACCCAGCGGCTTCCCAGAGTCAGTAGGTGGCGCCCAAACAACACAACCTGTGAACTAAACCTGCTCTAATCCACTGTGCCAGCAGTCTGTGTGGCATATTTGAATCACATAACGGAAATTCAATATTAAAAGTAAGAGTTGTACCTAATGACACAGCCACAGAGAAACAAAAACGAGACCGCATGGATAAAAACAATAAACGGAGGCTCCTACAACGCGCTTCACAAACACCAGAAGCAAAGAAGTCACGGCTCCAAAAAGAAACAGCTCAACTAACAGAAATACAAAAACGAGCCTGTATGGATAAAACAATGAACGAAGGCACCTACAACGCGCCTCTGAAACAGCACAAGCAAAGGAATCACGGCTCCAAAAACAAAGAGCTCAACGATTACAAATACAAAACCGAGCCCGTATGGATAAAAACAATGAACGAAGGCGCCTACAACGCGCTTCTGCAACACCAGATGCAAGAGAGGCACGGATCGAAAAAGAAACTGCAGAAAGGCTACAAAGTCGTTTAAAAGGTTTAAGACGTTCAGTATTCCAACAAAGAAAAAGCCAAAGACAGGAACAATGGACAGACGCTGAACAATTCCGCCAGGTAGCTGAGAACGCATTCTATAATGAGTCCATTGTTCATGAAAATTCATTGGGATTAATGCACTGTGCCAGCAGTCGGTGTCAGCAGAGGCAAAGGAGTCATGGCTCCAAATGGAAAGAGCTCAATGATTTGTAATACAAAACCGAACCCGTAGTTCCCAGAGTCAGTGCGTGGCGCCCAAACACCATGACCTGTAAACTATACCTGCTCTAATCCACTGTGCCAGCAGTCAGTGTGTGAAAGTTGGAGTATGCTTCCTATCAGTAAAAGACTTCTACCTAACGACACAGCCACAGAACAACAAAGACTAGACCGCATGGATAAAAACAATACATGGAGGCTCCTACGACGCGCTTCAGACAAACCAGAAGCAAAGACGTCACGGCTCCACAATGAAAGAGCACCACTTTAGTACAAATATGTTTATTTAATTAATTGAAAACATTAATGGCTACGACCTGTGAACTAAACCTGAGGTAAAGCGTGCACGCCAGGTTGTACAGCCGCCCGAACGCAACCGCCCACACCACCGCACCGGATCCGCCGCCGTCATCAAACGACTTCTCACTGACGACATAGCCATAGAAAAACAAAAAAGAGACTGCATGCATAAAAACAATAAACGAAGGCGCAGATGAGTCACAGCTCCAAAAAGAAACCGCTTTAGTACAAACAAGTAAGCCCACGATTTGCTAGCGAATCGGAAATCCTAGAATGGCAATCAGTTTCTGTTCCATCCGATATCATGGAGGGCGGGTGCGTCTGGGGAAATGTCATTTAATCCAATAGGCATATCTGTACTAAAGCGGTTTCGTTTTGTGGAGACGTGAGTCTGTTGCCTTCGCTGACACCGACTGCTTGAACAGGTTGTGTTGTTTGGGGGCCACCTACTGACTCTGGGAAGCCGCTGCGTCTGACTGTGGGGCGAGCGCCACAGCGCAATATGCGCCTCGGTGGGAAGCCGCTGCGTGAAGACATATCATGGAGGGTATATGCGGTGGTGTGGGCGGTCGCGTCCGGGCGGCCATACAACCTGGCGTGCACGCCTTACCTCAGGTGTAGTTCACAGGTCGTTGTCTCGTTTCTGTGTTTTCTTTGGTTTGAGCCGCGACTCATTTCGCAAGCGCGTTGTCACAGTTGGTTTGAGCCGTGACTCCTTTCGCAAGCGCGTTGTAGGCGCGCGCGTTGTCACAGCATGTACCTTTGGTTTGAGCCGTGACTCCTTTTGCAAGCGCGTTGTAGGCGCGCGCGTTATCACAGTTGGTTTGAGCCGTGACTCCTTTCGCAAACACGTTGTAGGCGCGCGCGTTGTCACAGCATGGACCTTTGGGGTTTCCGTACATCCGGTGAGCCCTGCGCCCATCCGGTTTACAACCTTCGGTTAGTAATATGGATATGTTTATTTAATTAAATGAACTTTCCCAGGACGCACCCACCCTCCATGATATTTCATCCCTCCAAGTATCGGAGGGAACAGAAAGTGATTGCCATTCTTAGATTTGTGATTCTTTCGAGAATCACGGGCTTGCTCGTTCATAAATAGTTGGCACACCAGGCGGTCTACAAATATTTAGCGAGCCTCTTTAACAAGCTATTCAATGTAAATATTGATTTAAGATTTTTCCTATATACAATTTTTGTTCAATCGGGATTTTTACAGCCAAAGCGGGACTCGGGATTTGTCTATTGAACTCGGGTCAGTCCTGCTCAAATCGCGACGTCTGACAACCGTGCTTGAGGTGTCTTTCTGAAGAGTTCGCTACCAGGTAAAGGATCTATCACTACTGTTACTGTTGTCTACTCACTTGGAAAGTCTGAACAACTGTAGCTTCGCACAGAATACATTTACGTACTTAACGAGAGTAAATTAATTTCTCAGAACTCCTGATATGATGTCTGTTCATGGACAAATGAGAGTCTTCGTTACCATATAATGCCCACTCGCACAGTGAAACACCCAAACTAACTTCAATAACCCTCATTTACTTAGTTTAAAAATGACCATGTATGTTTAGAAATCATAAAAAGCATTAGAGTTTCACAGTGGTTAAATAAAAGTCGACAAACATGTTTCACATACGCAATTGACGGTATATTTAAATTAATAATTGACACAGCTTTGATAACCAAAGACTACTCTGAATATTGTTATTCACGAACATACTAAGAAGCGAGTAAATCAAATGTCTGGCTAGACTACAGAAACGAGCCCCCTAGCATTGTTGGACCCAACTACACCAGAAGTGTCTTCCCGCTCCGAAGAAAACCTCCATATTGTTACTTACCTGTCACCGGGGACCTCAAAACAACAGCGTGTTCTGCGTGAATGCCTACCTAGAATTGTATAGCAGTTAAGCGTCGATAATGTCGCAGCTAACGCAGAAGTATCGTCGACTGGTTCTAGCTACACGATAGGGGCGATTGTGCTCACTGCAACTGCTCTGGTTGAGTAAGAAGTAACTTTCTGATCAGGCGGCACGGACAGCCCCCCGAGGACCTTACAGCCGTCTTGGCGAGTGTTTACACGTGAGGAGAAGCGCGAGTTAGCGGTCTTCTTTGTGTGAGGTAAGAATATGGGACTGGGCAATGCGGGAGTTTTTACGATCACTTTTATTAAATCGGTTAATAGCTAGAAATAAGTGGCTAACGTGGCTGCTAGCCTTAACCTTTTAGTCGTTTTGCGTGCTTTCTGACAAAACGGTACTAAAGTACCACGTTCTTTGATTGATATTATGCATTCATTGTAAGCAACCGTGATTATACTGCACGAAAATGATGAACTGGCTAGTGTAAAGTATTTAAAGGGATTCGATTACTTTGCATTATGGCACGCCACAAAGAGCTTTACGTAACATTAATAAATAACACGGATCTTTGGACGTGCGGACGCGTCCTCTCAGTGTCTTTCTACGCTTGATGCTCTGCATGGAAGCATATAAAACGTTCACGGGAATGTAACTTTAGAGTTACTAATCAATATAACTTAAATTGTAGTCAAGAAAGTAGGGTTATCTCGAGAGGGAAACATACAACAATTAACGTGGGGGATTCAACCACCGTACTGATGGCCGTTTCTGTTCACTTCACTTCACTGAATAATAATAATAATACATTTTATTTATATAGCGCCTTTCCCATGCTCAAGGCACTTACAGAATATAATAAAGAACGGCAGCGTATACAGTATATAGCATTGTACAAACCACATAATTAAGACAGTGAATTCTGAAAAAAACAGACAACATAATTGATGGTCTAGCACACACACACAGGTTACAGTAGCATCTTGACAAAGAAGTAAACTGAGAGAAGGGTAATAAAGTCAGGTAGAGCTAAAAGTCTTCCTGAACAGATGAGTTTTGAGTTGTTTTTTAAAACAATTCATGGAGTCAGCTGACCTGATTAATTTCGGTAGGTCATTCCAGAGTCTGGGCGCTATACAGCTGAAGGCCCTGTCACCCATGGAGTGTAGATGTGTGGGGTACAACAAGATTGCCAGAATCAGAGGTCCTTAGTGGGCGGGCAGGCACATAGTGACGGAGAAGGTCACTGATGTAGTTTGGCGCGAGGTTATTTAAGGCTTTGTAGGTTATTAGTAGGATTTTATATTCAATTCTGTAAGACACAGGGAGCCAGTGAAGACAGAGCAGGATGGGTGTTATGTGCTCGCTGCTGCTGGTTCGAGTAAGGACTCTTGCAGCTGAGTTTTGAATAAGCTGGAACTGTGATATAAGATTAGAAGGGGCACCTGCCAGTAGGGAATTACAATAATCAATGCGGGATGTGATAAAAGCATGGACAAGTTTCTCAGCATTAGAGAAGGAGAGGAAGGAGCGAACATGCGATATGTTACGGAGGTGAAAGTAAGAAAGTTTCTTAATGTGATTTATGTTGGCGGAATAAGAGAGGGAGGAATCAAAAATGACACCCAAGATTTTTTTACAGTAGAGGCAGGTCTGATAAGATCACCGCCAAGACAGACTGGGAAGGAGCTCATTTTATTAAGTTGCATTTTAGTCCCAATTTGCAGGAGTTCGGTTTTATTGCAATTTAATTTTAAAGAGTTCTGCTCCATTCAGGTTTTAATTTCACTAAGGCAGGTTGTGAGCTGAGAAAGCTCTGATGAAGTTCCACTTTTAACATTGAAGTAGAGTTGAGTATCATCTTCATAAAAATGATAACCCAGTCCATAGCTACGGATAATATGGCCAAGGGGAAGCATGTAAATACAGAAGAGAAGAGGGCCAAGGACAGAGCTCTGAGGAACTCCTTGTGTGACTGGCGCTGAGCTGGTGTGCTGTTGCCAAGACTAACAAACTTTTGCCTATCAGTCAGATAGGACTTGAACCACTGGAGGGCAGTGCCAGAGATACCCAGCATGTTCTCCATTCTGGACAGTAGGATGTCATGTCTGACAGACCTCAGTGCAACATTTGACACTAACAGAATTAATATGCTGGTTTGTCCAGAGTCTGCTGCCATAAGCAAATCATTGGTTACCCGTAGCAGAGCAGTTTCACAGCTGTGCCGCGCCCTGAAACCAGACAGAAAGGGTTCCATCAAATTATTAGAGTTTAGGTAATTGGTGAGTTGGGAAGCTACAACACGCTCAAGAACTTTTGACAGGAAAGGTAAGTGGGAAATAGGCCGGAAATTGTTAAGATTGTCAGCATCAAGACCAGACTTTTTTAACATTGGGGTTACAGAAGCAATTTTAAAAGTGTGCGGCACAGAGCCAGTGTCAAGGGATGAGTTTATTATTGTTGTAACAGTCAGGATTATGGCATGAAGGCAGGATTTAAGTAGTGTGGTGGGGATGGGGTCCAGTACACAAGTAGTCGGCCTCATCTTACAAAGCAGGTTATTAACAAACGCAGATGTGACTGGTGAGAACTTAGAGAAGGAGCTGGATGGAGTGGGAAAACGGGGAGAGATATAAACAGATGATGTATTTATGTTAGTTGAATTATTTAGATCATTAATTTTGTTACGGAAAAAGTGGAGTAATTCCTCACAGACTTCAGTAGAAGAGGTAGTTGGGACAGATGCGGGTTCGAGTAGTTTATTAACTACAGAGAACAAAACCCTTGGGTTATCATGGCCACTTTCTATTATTCTGCCGCAATGGGTGTTCTTGGCAGAAGTTAGTGCTTCTCTGTAAGCAATTTGGTGGTCAGAGAAAGCCTGGATGTGCACGGTGAGGCCAGTCTTACGTGACATTCTCTCAAGTCGTCGGCCAGCTGCTTTCATAGATCGCAATTCTGAGTTACACCAAGGAGCTGAACGTTTAAAGGCAACCTCCTTATGTTTTAAAGGAGCTGTTTTATCTAATGCTGAATGAAGGGCTGAGTTATAGTGGTCAACAAGACTATCTAGTGTTGATGGAATAGGTGCAGACAGTAAAAGATCAGAAATGGATCCAGAAAGGATAGAGGGACAGATATTTTTAAGGTTTCTGTAAGAAATTTGTCGTTTACAGGTAAGAGGCAGTGAAATAGTGAAAAATACTGCTTTATGGTCAGAGAGTCCCAAATCAGTGCTGTAAATGTTGGCAACAGATAGTCCAGAAGTGCAGATCAGATCCAATATATGACCGCCAGAGTGGGTTGGAAAATCAACATGTTGTCAAGTCAAAACAGTCCAGTAAGGATAGGAATTCATTCCTCAGTTTAGATGTGGGGGTGTCAGTATGGATGTTGAAATCACCAAGAAGGATAATTCTCTGAGAGTAAGAGCTTAGGTGGGTCAAAAGTTCAATCAGATCGGATAAGAAGGATGCATTGTATTTTGGGGGACGCTAAAGAACAATGAGTGAGACAGGACCTGATTTCGTTATTAGTTTAAGAGCCAGGCACTCAAAAGACAATGGACAGTCAGTTGGGATTCGTTTAATGTTTAAGTCTGCTCTGATAATTACTGCAAGCCCACCGCCTTGTCTTGAGCTATGAGGCTCTGTGTGGAAAGTGAAATCAATTGGAGTCGCCTCTGTGAGAGACGCAGATTCGTTTGGTTTTTGCCAAGTGCCAGTGCCAAGTCTCCGTTAAACACAGAATACACCTGAACACCAGCAAAACCAAGGAGCTGGTGGTGGATTTTAGGAGGCCCAGACCCCTCATAGACCCAGTGATCATCAAAGGTGACTGTGTGCAGATGGTGCAGACCTATAAATATCTGGGAGTGCAGCTGGATGATAAATTAGACTGGACTGCCAATACTGATGCGCTGTACAAGAAAGGACAGAGCCGGTTATACTACCTTAGAAGGCTGGCGTCCTTCAACATCTGCAATAAGATGCTGCAGATGTTCTATCAGACAGTTGTGGCGAGCGCCCTCTTCTACGCAGTGGTGTGCTGGGGAGGCAGCATTAAGAGGAAAGACGCCTCACGCCTGGACAAACTGGTAAGGAAGGCAAGCTCTATTGTTGGCATGGAGCTGGATAGTTTAACATCTGTGGCAGAGCGAAGGGCGCTCAGCAGGCTCCTATCAATTATGGAGAATCCACTGCATCCACTTAATAGTATCATCTCCAGACAGAAGAGCAGCTTCAGCGACAGACTGCTGTCACTGTCCTGCTCCACTGACAGATTGAGGAGATCATTCCTCCCCCAAACTATGTGACTCTTTAATTCCACCTGGGGGGGTAAACGTTAATATTTAACATTCTAAATAGTTATTATCTGTTTTTCACCTGCATTATTATCATTCTTTAATTTAATATTATTTATTGTATCAGCATGCTGCTGCTGAAGAATGTGAATTTCCCATTGGGATTAATAAAGTATCTATCTATCTATCTATCTATCTATCTATCTATCTATCTCTCTCTCTCTCTCTCTCTCTCTCTCTCTCTCTCTCTCTCTCTCTCTCTCTCTCTCTCTCTCTCTCTCTCTCTCTCTCTCTCTCTCTCTCTCTCTCTCTCTCTCTCTCTCTCAAGTTTGGTGTCAGTGATGAGTTCTGACAGCACCAATGCTTTGCCATTAAGAGATCTCGAGTTAAACAGTGCAATATTAGTTAATGAGGCTTCTTTTTGCAACCTTTCATAGATCATTTCGATCTACCCGTTTAAGTGTATCAATTCTCTTGATTCATTTGATTTTTGGGGGAAGGGATTTGGGTGTTTACAAGTATATAATTGAATAATTCCTCCATTATTATATATGTATGTGTGTGTGTGTGTGTATGTGTGTGTATATATATATATATATATATATATATATATATATATGTGTCTGTGCATATGTACATATAGTAATGTATGTTTGGACTTGATATTGGACTAAATATTGCACTCTTTTTGGAACCCATAATTTTTACCCTAGGGATCCCAGTGGATTTTTTTTTTTCCCGTTGTGCTATGGTTTGCCTACCAGTGCCATCTGCTGGCTCAGGGCTAGTGAAACATTGAAACAAACTGAAGACAGACAAGCAGACAAAATGATCAGAGCTTAACATTACTTACTGGGGCAACACTGCATGGTCTTTCTGTCCACTGTAATATTAAAAGGGGTATCATGTGCTTTTGCCGGGGGTGTTGGGTGAAGCATGATCGAGAATGGAAATGCTGCATAGTACAAAGGAGAATCAGAGGACTGTTGTTTAACTCTTCCTTTGTTGGCTTTTTTTTATTCATAATTCAAGAACTACAAAATGTCCACCTTGAACAAGTCAAACAAAAAAGTGTTCATAGTTACAACCCAGCAAGAAGTGACCACAATTGTGGAATCCAATCAGACACAAAAAGAACAAATTCTCAACTCACAAGAGCAGAGACATTGATGGAGATGCAGTGTGGATGATGATTGGGACAGCTAGCAGTAACAACAGGGTCACCACTTTAAAAAGAAAAACACATTAACATTTGCTTCTTCCCTTAACCCATTCTACAAATTATACCTAGGCAATGCTGGGTACTTTGGCCAGTTAATTTATATATTTTACATGAAGATAATTCCTATTAGATTGTTCTGTTTCAGTGCACATAAAATGACAACACATTTAAGATGCATACTTTAAATAAGATGTTTCATTACAGAATTGCAAGTGAACAAGAATCATGAAAGTCATTGATGGGTAATGATTTCACAAATCAAATAAACAAAAGAATCAGATGATAGTACGTGCATGGTACAGTCAAATGGCCCATAAAAAAGTGTGCACTAAGTTAAGTTGAAAGCAAACAAAATTAGAGTATTTTTTATAAGACTGGGGGCTTTTCTCGCCAACCCCCTCGGCCTGCACTACGTGCCAGCCACTTCACGTCTCTGCCGCTCACGTATACGGATTTCACTTTCACCAAACAACAAATCCTTTAATTCTCACTGATACGCCTCTTCATTGGGAAGAAACACTACTTTTCCCTGATGGCAAGACAGATTAGACAATCGACAAGTTTCTGACGTAAAGTTTAAATCCAAACAATATATTCAATCTCTTTTTGCTGTTCCGTTATTTCACTGAGTAATAATTTCCATTTGCGCTAATGCAATCTTTACTATAATTTTTTTGAGACTTTCGAATTTTAGTACTTCCATTATTTCAAACCTGCTCTGCATGTGTATCGCACCAACGTTTTTGAATTCTTTACGACATTCTACTTTGTCATCTACTCTTTGCCTTTTATTTCTGGCCCTGGGCGTGGTTAAATCTCTTGGCAAAATGTCTTGTCTCGTGGGACTTGAAAGTATCTCTCTGAAAAAGTCACGTCTTGTCCCTGGATTTTTTTTATATAATAGAATTGGTTTTATGGGACTAATTTGTTGAATATACAAAGGAATATAAAAATATTAGTTATAATGTTTATATGTTCAGTTTGAAACAATAACAGAATTAAATTGTACAAAAAATGTCACTTTACTATTGTATACTATTGTTACCATATTGTGTTTGTGTGATGAATGAGGGAATCAATGGTGACAGTTTTTCTCAGACATTAATATAGTTTGAACTCAAAAAAAATAAACGAAGCAAGTCAAGATGCATGATCCAGGTGGGTCTTGTGCATGCGCTTTAAGCAACTACCAGCGTCAGCATAACAAAAGAATCTGTTGACAATATGCAGGACATGCCTTGAGCTCCACTAAATCAATTTGTTCTCATGTTTGCAAATTGATTTGTATGATTCACTGAAAATAGTTGTTTAAAAAGAACAAATTCTCCTTGAGTTGCCACAATTCTGTCTTTAAGCAAATTAACCAGTTATATTGTTTCCATTTTTAATTGGCAGCTTAGTCCAAAGAGATGTTTATTTGACAAAAATGCTACAGTAAAAAGGAAATCTTTTATGTTTGACGTTATCATGAATTAGTTTGATTTTTAGGTGTTATCTGCAGGGTTTCTTGTCTGCAGCCCAGATCCAGTGAATTTGTAGAGCCATATTTTGTCTTTATTTTTGGTAATGGATGTGAAGCATCAGCACAAGCTTTTTGTTGCCATGTATGAGCCAGATTTTTTGCAGCAAAGCATATGATTTGCAGCTTGAAATAACCCATTTTCTTTTGCTGTTATTTAGGAAGGAGGCAGTGCAACTGTCATCAGCAGGGGAAATTCTGATTTGGCGCTGTGCCAGTGTCTTGCTTTGGCAGGCGAGTCGGAAACGGTTTACTGTGACAATGCCAAAACGAGCAAAGAAGAATGAGGAAGCCACGGGTGACACTGAAAAACAAAGTGAAACAGGTAAAAAAAAAAATGTGGTTGGAGTATCTTAGTCATTTTCTTGTCAGTTAGTATTTGGGGGAGCAATGGTTAGTGGGGATAAATACTTGCAACACCTGAAGGGTGACCGTGATACTGTCATAGTTATCAGAGCAACAGCAACTCGTCAGAAGTTACTATGACCTACAGTAGGTGAGAATGAACACTTCCATATTATGCTAAAATACGAGTGTGTGCTGAATACTTCTGTTTGTAGGGCCAGAAAAGAAACGGGGCAAGGCAGCAAAGGAACCTGAAGCTCCAATACTGTATGAGGACCCCCCAGACAAGTTGGTCTCTGTGGAAGGAAAGGCTGCCAACCTGAAAATCACATCCTGGAATGTGGATGGTCTGCGGGCTTGGGTTAAGAAGAATGGGCTGGAGGTGAGTGCACCAGGCTTACAAGCATGCCGCTCTACATAACTCAGCAGAGCTGAATTTTTTAAAGGTCAGTTTGGCAAGCTGAAGATGGAAGGGAATAATCAGTCAAAAAGACCTACATTTGTAAAGTGCTGTGTACTTCTGTTTTCTTGTCTGTATCTTAGTGGGTTCGGAAAGAGGATCCAGATGTCTTCTGTATTCAGGAGACTAAATGTGCAGAGAAGGCTCTGCCGGCTGAAATAAAAGACATGCCAGAGTATCCTCACAAATACTGGGCTTGCTCTGAGGACAAGGAGGGTTACAGTGGTGTGGCCATGTTGTGCAAGGTGAAGCCTCTCAACGTTAGCTACGGAATAGGTAAGTACAGGAGTCTTGTGTCCATTGTCTAATGAAACCTGCCACCTGATGTGGAATTAACACTAAAGGAGCTTACATGAAGACCGTCAGACACCAAACCACCATATGGTGCATTTCAAGTTATTAAATGAGCAGATTTTGGTACCAGGGCTCAAAGTTAACTTTCCTCTCTTTTTTGAAAAGGTAAGGAGGAGCATGACAAAGAAGGACGTGTGATAACAGCAGAGTTCCCTTCTTACTTCCTAGTAACTGCCTATGTTCCTAATGCCAGCCGAGGACTAGTCAGGCTGGGTTACCGCCAAACCTGGGATGTTGATTTCCGGGCTTACCTGAAAGACCTGGATCAACGCAAACCACTTATCCTGTGTGGTGATCTCAATGTATCTCACCAGGAGATCGACCTGAAGAACCCGAAAGGCAACAAAAAAAATGCCGGCTTTACACCTGAAGAGCGGGAGGGCTTCTCGGCGCTGCTGGCAGAAGGGTTTGTAGACAGCTTTAGGCACCTCTACCCAGAGCAACAATATGCCTATACCTTCTGGACCTACATGATGAACTCTCGCAGCAAGAATGTGGGGTGGCGCCTGGACTACTTTGTGTTATCCCGCACACTCCTCAGTGCTTTATGTGACAGCAAGATTCGAGGCACCGCTATGGGTAGCGATCACTGCCCTGTTACCCTGCTGCTAGCTCTGTGAACAAACACGCAAATACAGGGCCAACATTTAGAACCTCCAGCCTTGCAGTAGTTGAGAATTGTACCTGAGTGGCATGAGGTTGATGATAACATGGTGGAGCTTATGAGCTGTATTATACTTAGGATTAGGTCTCATGGGGTTTTGTAGCTAAGTGGACTGGGATTGGCACCTAGGGCTTATGTTAGGGGTTGATACTGAACAGAGCCTGTGAGAAACATCTGAAAGTTGGTGTACATAATTACATAGGTGGGGGAGAGGTGGTAATCATGAGGGTCTTCCTGGGTGCAATGTCTGTATTGTAACTTCCACTTAGTTTTTAGAATTGTTGCAGTGTCTACTTTTCTGCATTTGACAAAGACCGCAATTATCAGCCATTAATGAACGAAAGTTAATTGCCATTATGTGGTTTGTGCTTTTCATGGGGTTTTCTTTTTTGCTGGGAAACAATATTTTAAGTATAAGCTAAATGGAAAAAATATCAAAGGCATTAATAAAATTTGTACAAATTAACTGGTAGATGGCTCATTTCATTGCTTGGTTTTGTGTTAACATTCTTAAAATGAAGTGGGTGGGCTTGGCCTGTAAAATGTATTTCTGGTGGGGAGTACAGAGTGTGGTCACTGAAAGAGAAAGCTTTATTGTTAGTGACGAAACTTTGATGTCCGGTAGTACATCATCTCCTTTGGCAATGGATGCCGCCACCACCAGCAGTGTTAGGTGCTTCTTGCACAGGTAATGCATCAAACAGGGTTCTGCAGTAACGATGAGTAACCAGCGCGTTGTTAATGTTACCACTAAAGTGCTTTACCGAGGAAGTGTTCAGCTTGACTCAGATTGACTGTTCATTGGTAAGACATAATTGTAAAGTGCTAAGGATGTGGAAGACTTGTCTTGTTTTGGTGGTCTGTTATGGGCCCGTCTTTCAAGTTACATTGTTTGAAAAAAAAAAAAAAAATTATATACAGTGGGTACGGAAAGTATTCAGACCCCCTTCAATTTTTCACTCTGTCATATTGCAGCCATTTGCTAAAATCATTTAAATTAATTTTTTCCCTCATTAATGTACACACAGCACCCCATATTGACAGACAAAAAAGAATTTTTGAAATTGTTGCAGATTTATTAAAAAAGAAAAACTGAAATATCACATGGTCCTAAGTATTCAGACCCTTTGCTCAGTATTTAGTAGAAGCACCCTTTTGAGCTAATACAGCCATGAGTCTTCTTGGGAAAGATGCAACAAGTTTTTCACACCTGGATTTGGGGATCCTCTGCCATTCCTCCTTGCAGATCCTCTCCAGTTCTGTCAGGTTGGATGGTAAACATTGGTGGACAGCCATTTTTAGGTCTCTCCAGAGATGTTCAATTGGGTTTAAGTCAGGGCTCTGGCTGGGCCATTCAAGAACAGTCACAGAGTTGTTGTGAAGCCACTCCTTCGTTATTTTAGCTGTGTGCTTAGGGTCATTGTCTTGTTGGAAGGTAAACCTTCGGCCCAGTCTGAGGTCCTTAGCACTCTGGAGAAGGTTTTTGTCCAGGATATTCCTGTACTTGGCCGCATTCATCTTTCCCTCGATTGCAACCAGTCGTCCTGTCCCTGCAGCTGAAAAACACCCCCACAGCATGATGCTGCCACCGCCATGCTTCACTGTGGGGACTGTATTGGGCAAGTGATGAGCAGTGCCTGGTTGTCTCCACACATACCGCTTAGAATTAAGGCCAAAAAGTTCTATCTTGGTCTCATCAGACCAGAGAATCTTATTTCTCACCATCTCAGAGTCCTTCAGGTGTCTTTTAGCAAACTCCATGCGGGCTGTCATGTGTCTTGCACTGAGGAGAGGCTTCAGACAGGCCACTCTGCCATAAAGCCCTGACTGGTGAGGGCTGTAGTGATGGTTGACTTTCTACAAGTTTCTCCCATCTCCTGACTGCATCCCTGGAGCTCAGCCAAAGTGATCTTTGGGTTCTTCTTTACCTCTCTCACCAAGGCTCTTCTCCCCTGGTAGCTCAGCTTGGCCGGACGGCCAGCACTAGGAAGGGTTCTGGTCGTCCCAAACGTCTTCCATTTAAGGATTATGGAGGCCATTGTGCTCTTGGGAACCTTAAGTGCAGCAGAAATTTTTTTGTAACCTTGGCCAGATCTGTGCCTTGCCACAATTCTGTCTCTGAGCTCTTCAGGCAGTTCCTTTGACCTCATGATTCTCATTTGCTCTGACATGCATTGTGAGCTGTAAGGTCTTATATAGACAGGTGTGTGGCTTTCCTAATCAAGTCCAACCAGTATAATCAAACACAGCTGGACTCAAATGAAGGTGATCTCAAGGATGATCAGAAGAAATGGAAAGCACCTGAGTTAAATATGAGTGTCACAGCAAAGGGTCTGAATACTTAGGACCATGTGATATTTCAGTTTTTCTTTTTTAATAAATCTGCAACAATTTCAAAAATTCTTTTTTTTGTCTGTCGATATGGGGTGCGGTGTGTACATTAATGAGGGAAAAAATTAATTTAAATGATTTTAGCAAATGGCTGCAATATGACAAAGAGTGAAAAATTGAAGGGGGTCTGAATACTTTCCGTACCTACTGTATATAAATAGGTGCTTCCTTGTTCAACACAACTGAACTCAATAATACAGGGGATGTGGCTTCTCAAGTTGCAACGTTGCATTGCTTAACATGGGGGTAAAACCAACACTCCATGATTAAACAACAGCACATAAAGAATATATACAAAGATCACTAATGGCCAGCAAACTTAATAGAGGGGAAAATATGGTGTGTGAATTATAGGTCTGTGCAGCCTTCACTTTGTGGCATGCTGGCTTTGCAGTTAAAACACCGTTAATAAGATACGGCACCCATGTTGAAAAGTGCAGCACTCTTAAAAATAAAGGTGTTAGTGGTTCTTCAGAGCAATGCCTTATGGGAGTCACTTTTTGGTTCCCTAAAGAACTATCCACATGAAGTTTCCTAAAGCATCCTTTATTTATTTAGATGCAATAGGCTGCATGGATTACCATTAAAAGATTTGAACAGATTTATATGGGCTCTCAAGTTTAAAAAGACTTGCAGTTTGCAATAATACAGGTTAAATTCAGATTATCTTGATCTTTGAGTTTCCTTCTAGGTAGCCTACTAAACTTGTGAAGATTTCTGTTTTGTCCACATATTAGGAAGATTTTCAAAGCCCAAAGAACCAATTTTGCATGTAAAGAACTCTTGCCAGACTTAAATGGTACCTTGTCAAGCAACAGTCTAGTGCGATTAGAGAATTGTTACTTTTAAGAGTCTGGAGACAAATAATACATCATATTGAGTCCTGGAGTGTTGAAACAATACATTTACATTTAGTCTACTGTGGAGTTGTGGAGTGCTAGAGGTTTTTGACACAGCAAGACCTCCCAGATGGACAAGAGCAGTGGTTGAGAATCCAGTTCCGGGCAGGGAATATTCAAAGAGATGCACACATTTAAAAACATTGGAATTATCTGTCTCAAAGAATTATACTGGGCAAAATCTGTTTTAATATGATAAAGAGCTGTGCACAGACCTTTTGGAGGACAGTGGCTTAAAAGGGGAGAAGGAGTACTTTACAGGACAGGATTTGTTTCATAACCTGCAGTGCAAAGTAAAATGGTTATATACAGTATATCTGGCAAAGCCTCTGATGTTGTGCCACAGAGGCTGGTTCTCTTACTTGACAGGGTGAAGACGTCAAAGGTTTGATCCCTGTTAGGGGAAGCAAAAGATCATACACCTGCTGAGCCCCAATAAAGGCAAAACATGTGTCATGTACTCTTTGTATTATTTGGCAGGTAGTATATCACACATCTATGAGCTGTTTGCCAACTGGCCAACCAACCACAAGCACTGCCTGGTAGGTAACCATCCAAATATCAGATTGCGATATATATACTAGGGGGCATCTCTGCTGCTCTCGTTGTGAAGTAGGGGAGGCTGAATGCACGCTAAGGAGATGCGGACGGATCAGCTGCTGCTACTGAGCTGCGTGTTCTGCATGTCGTGCTGTGTGTTGATCATTTAAAAGCCTGTACAGCAGCTGTCATTTTGTCTCACTTCCTTGTCTCCTGGGACGTTGAAGTGTCTCCGAGAAATTGTTTGTAAGTAGGGCATGACATGCAAGTAGTCTTGCAGGACTTTAAAGTGTCTCCGTGTGATGAGCACATCTCGACCCAAAATTTTTTTATATAATATATATATACTAGACAAAGAGCCCGTTTCGACAATGTAAGATGAAACGGGCACGAGTGGAATAGTAACAAGTATAAGCACCACAAACCTGATATAGGTGTATTGAATGAATGCGTAATTAGGCCTGGGGCTGTAGTCGAAATCGCATTTCAGGCCTCTAGAGTTTTAATCGAAGTCGCCTTTCTCTTTGAATTTTTGCAGCCGTAAATCTGCCGCCTGCCGCAATGTTGGTCGAAGTCGCCTTTCTCTTTGAATTTTCGCGGCCGTAAATCCACCGCCTGCCGCGATGTCGGTCTCGTAAGGTTTTTTCGGCCAGCTGCACAGAAGGCGACTGTGCATTCGGCTTCGGACGGATGTGAGTGAGTGAGTAAGTGAGTGAGTGAGTGAGTGAGTGAGACTAGCGAATTATATATAAGATTGTGATGGATGGCCGGGGATCATGCCCTGTTGGGAAGTCTGCAAGTGCAGGGGACCAAGAAAAGGGCAAGCCACTCCCTGGGATTTTAAAGGACAGCCACCCTGGGTTGCATCGGGGCCAGGGGCATGAAGCTCAAGCCTGTTGGGGTCTGTGGCCACCATCAGGGGGCGCCTGGGCAGTTCTTGAGCCTTGGAATGCAGCACTTCTGCCACACCTGGAAATGCTGCCGGATGTTAATCAGGAAGCACCTGGAGCACTTCCGGGTGCAGTATAAAGGAGGCCACCTCACTCCACTCGGGGAGCCGGAGTTGGGTGGAAGAGGACGGAGCTTGCAGGAGAAGTGTGCAGTTTTAAAATAACAAATCAGTTTAGATGTGATCAAAGTGCACATTTAATTTAAGGGTATTTGCATATATTTTGGTCACACCGTGTTTAAATTACAGTATCTTTTCTACATGGTCCTTTCATTTCCAGGGCATCATAATGTTTGGGACAGAGCAATGGTATGTACTGAACATTAAAACAATTATAATTAGTACTTTGTTGCATATTCTTTACATATAATGACTGCTTGAAGTCATTACAAGGAACTGTCATGGAACTGTCTTTGTCCCAAACATTATGGAGGGGACTGTACAGTGCAGTTCTAATTTCAAACGACTTTTATTTACTTATTTATTGATTGTTTCATTGATTGTTTCTGTGACCTCTCATTAGTGTTATATTATTATTCAGGTCACGTCAGGGTGGGGTGCACGCATTGGTACAATGTGTTGCAGCACCCGCCACACTACCAAACAGCTCGGGATCCTGGTTGGCAGACGTGCAATCCAGTCCCACTCACCAGGAATGACTGTCTATCTGCCGCAGCCAGGTGTTACATGGGCATCCTCTTTGCATGGTCCACCTGCTTGTGTCCTCAACAGTGAGGATCCTGCAAGCTGGATCACCCTCGGGGAATCGCGCAGCATGGTCGTAATGCTGTAACTGACGCACACTCACAATGTTGATAATGTGCCTCGTTTGGGACTCTGTAAGCAACCACTCATTCAACACAAAGTCAAACCAGCGGTACCCAAGGATTCTCTGAAGAGACACAGAACCGAAGCAGTCCAGTGTTCATCTCCGGTCACTGGATAGCATCCATGTCTCGCAACCATATAGCAAGACAGGAAGCAGCAGGAAAGACTTGGAACTTTGTCCTTCTGTATAGCCCTCATGACCTCCCATGCTTTCCTAATCCATCTACTAACTTCATAGGAAGAGTCACCAGAGACATGAACGTTGCTGCCATGGTGAGTAAACCTCTCAAGAAGGTCAACACTTCCTCCACAAACAGACTCACTGCTAATGCCTGTGCCCAAAAGGTCATTAAAGGCCTGGATCTTGGTTTTATGCAGGACACTCACAAGCCCAGACATTCAGACTCCTCGCTCAGTCTCTCGAGAGCCCCAATCAGAGCCTCCATTGACTCCATGAAGATCACAGCATTGTCAGCAAAGATGAGATCAGTGAATCTTTCTTCACCAACTGATGCCCCACAACTGCTGGACCCCACTACCTTGCCCAGCACCCAGTCTATGCAAGCATTGAACAGAGTAGGAGCAAGAATACACCCCTGACAAAACCCAGAATCAACTAGGAAAAATACAGAGGTTCTGCTTCCACTCTGCACAGCACTCACAGTACCAGTGTACAGGCCAACCATGATATCCAGCAACTTCAGGGGGGAAGCCGCAAAGTCTCAGGATGTCCCACAGGGCAGCTCGATCATCTGAGGTGAACGCTTTACGAAAATCGATAAAGGCTGCAAAGAAGCTCTACCAATATTCATGTTTGCGCTCCATGAGAACCCACAGTGACAGGATGTGGTCGATGGTGGACTTCTTAGGTGTAAAACCAGACTGCTGTGGTCGCTGGTAGGTGAGCAAGTGATAACTGATCCTATTGAGGATGACCCTAGCAAGGACCTTACCTGGCACAGAGAGCAGTGTTATCCCCCTGTAGTTGCCACAATCCAGGCGATCACCCTTCCCTTTCCAGATAAGGAAGACAATTCCCATTTTCCAGTCAGTTGGGATGATGCAAGTCTCCTAAATGGATGCAAAGATTGCTTGCAGTGCCAGTAGAACAACCTTACCATCAGCCAGGAGAAGTTCACCCTGGATACCACAGATCCTTGTTACCTTCCCTACCCTCAGCTGGTTCACCGCCTGTGCAATCTCAACGAGATTGGGTGGTTCACAGCTTATCTTTTCAGTTCCCGGTTCAGACTGGAGTTGCCATCAAGCTGTGCGCTGCAACTCCTCTTCATGATATCCAGAGTGCCTGCAAGAAGAAACACCTCCTTCTGGAAACACCGGTCACACCAACAACCCTCAGAAACCTTCAGGGTCTTGTGATGGAAGGTCTCCCACATCACATTAGGATCAGCAGTCATACCCAAGTTTGTAAGTTCCTCACACAAACTGCATGCAATCTCATTAGAAATAGCCTGATCTTGGAGTCTGGCCAGGTTCAGCCTCATTCTCTAGGAGGTGTTAGCCTACTGAACCTAAGCTGGATCTTCAGAGTAACAACAAATTTGTGGTCAGAATCCACAAACTGGGCACTTCTGTAGACCCTGCATTTATGTACAACGTCTACCCATGAGGATGTGATTGATCTCCTTCATTGCACCACCAGTATTAGAGTACCAAGTCCAACGATGCAGCTCAGGGCGCTGGAACCAGGATCCAGCGATCCGCAGCCCCTGACCTTTTGCATAGTCAAGGAACATGGAACCACTTTCATTAGGGTTGCCAGACCCATGGCGACTGACACAATCCTTATAGCCAGCCCTTTCAGTGCCAATGGTTGCAATGATGTCACCAGTGACCAGAGGTGTGTAACCTCATGGGCACCCATCAACCATGGAGCGAATCTGCAAATAAAATGTCTCTCTCACTGAGACATAACTCACTGCTGTTGGAGCATACACTGAGACAACCATCAAAGCCTTAATCGTGAGACTGATAATACACTCATTGAAAGGAGTGACATCGGACACCATTGGAAAGAACCAATCCACCATGGAAAGAACCAATCCACCACACCAACAGCTACTCCCTGAGTATGGCAGCCATCAGGGCAACCAAACCAATAAAAGGTGTTTCCCCCTATAGAGATCTGGCCAGTCTCAGGTCTGCGCACCTCAGAGTGAGCCAACACTGAAATGAAGAGTTTCAGCTTCTCTGCCAGCAAAGGAAGATGATCATCATGCCGGAGAGACCAGACGTTCCATGCGCCTACCCAAATGGGCCATCTCAAATTGGGACACGAGTGCTGCCATGCAGCAGGTGATGCCTCAGTACCACACCAGTTCTGATCCCCAACAGACCTGACCCCATTGTCTCTCCAACAGGTTTCGACTCTTCTGGGGGCTTTACCCCATCCCCTTCATGATGCGAGCAGCCTTCCTATGGGCGGCTGAAGCAGAGCTACTCCCGCAGAGAGCAAAAGGGAGTGCTGTCTGTCGTCTCGGAGCATTGTGAAGTTTTTTTTTATGGTGGCTGGAGTGCAAATCCTGCCACCAACCCCCATGATTTCCCTGCAAGTTGGAGGAGTGCTTGCAGGGCCGAATGCAGTTTAACGTCATACCCAGGACAGAATTATTATTATTAATAAAAATAATAATCTTTGATTTTTACCTGTTATTACAGGTGATTTCACTGCCCATGGTGTACTTTAACGTGTATGTGTATGTGTACGATGTACTATTGGTTTTTCATTTAAGATAGTTAAGGCTTAAAATCGGAGACATCTTTAATTCTCCTTTATTGTCAAGAACTGCAACTAGACATAACTCGTTCAAGCTCAGTATCCAAATGAATAATGCAAAAGCGGCAATGGCGCAGAGTTTGTAGGCTATCCCGGGTGTTGTCCTGCATGGATTTTGCATGTTCTCTGCGTGTTTTCCCCCTACGTGCCCTAGCTAAACTAGTGTTGTTAAACTGGCCCATGTGAGTGTTTCTATTGCCCTGAGATGGGCTGGCGCCCTGCCCAGGTGTTGTTCCTGCTACGCTACGGTGATCGTTCCGATACACTGCAGCTGTTTCATGACCCTGCCCTAGATAAGCGGGTTACGAAAATCGACAGATAAAAATACGTTATATATATATATATATATATATATATATATATATATATATATATATATATATATATACATATATATAACTCTATATTTATCTAAATCTGTTAACAAATGCGATTTTTTAATTTTAAATTCGAGTAGGCCTAGTATACATGTGATAGACTAACAGACATACTCTCCGAACTAAAGTTGTGAGTTGTGCTGGAGCTCTACACTCGTGGGATGGGTTGGGGTCCGGGTACCACTACTGTTATAATAGTATACAGCCGCTAAACAGGAAACATTTTATGAATAACAGGAGTACATCCCCACAACAACTTACACCTTTTCCCCTTAGAGTGCACAGTGTAATGTCATGGGTCTGCTACAGGCCTGTAAAAGGAGGGGCGCCTTCCATGTTCATCTCACATGGAAAGCAGCGGATTTGTGAAACGGCATCACATCTTCAAATATTATAGCGACCTCAACGTGTCATGTTCGAAAAATGAAGAAACACAAAGGACAGAAAAGGGATCGCAGAACAGTTTACTGGAACATTAAAAAAAGACAAGAATGTAAAAGCAAAACGAACGACTTTGGACTTGAATTATTTGCAATTAACTGTGAATCTCTCGTTGTTATGGCCCTGAGAGACGCCGTTAATCAACAACAAAACAAAAACGGTGATTTCTAATGCATCACCCCCTTTACGTCCTCCGGCCCTCCCTCTCGAACCAACAGAACCAACACTGCACTGTCTGAAAGAACACTTCAGGCAAATACAGTAGACATGTTGAACAGCTTTGACAATGATATTATAATATAGTTAATATCTAGGACTAATTTTGTGCTCAAAAAATTAGATACATTAAATATACCAACAGAACCAACACTGCACTGTCTGAAAGAACACTTCAGGCAAATACAGTAGACATGTTGAACAGCTTTGACAATGATATTATAATATAGTTAATATCTAGGACTAATTTTGTGCTCAAAAAATTAGATACATTAAATATAAGGTTTTGAGTACTTTCTAGTGTCTATGTGTTAATATATTTACAACATATCGACAGGGCCGGATTTATATGAAAAGAGGCCCTAGGCTATTCCACTTATGAGGCCCTTTCACCTTCCATTTTTAAGTTTGTAAATTACATGAGAGATAATAAAATTTTGCTAACAATTTGAATGTAGGCCCCTCTTGATCTTGAGGCCCTAGGCTGAAGCCTAGTTAGCCTATAGGAAAATCCGGCCCTGCATATCGATATGTTGCTGTTCATACCTGCATTATTAATCTGACGGATATACTGGTTGTACAAAATACAAACTAGCAATACAATTAAAACACACATAAAAGTGATCCCTTCCTGTCTTGTCTACAGGTTTCTCCTTGCTTGCACAGACTCCGTTACAGTGTACAGTACTTCGCTGTTCTCAGCCATTCTGTCAAGGTCGCGGGTAAAACTGGTGCCCCGTTCAGCCTTTTAAATGAAATGTTGCTGCCATCTTGACGTAGCTGACTGAAATAAATGCGGAGTCTATAATAGATGGAACCGACTGTCCAGTGTCCTGTTCTATTGGATAATCGAGGGAGGGGCGTGTCCCAGTGGCCCAACTTTATGTGCAGGCTGGTGAAACCGCGAATTGTTAGAATTAAAATTGCAACAACCACTGCTCAGGATTAGGCGGGTTTCGAAAATGGTATGGTATGGTATGGTATGGTATGGTATGGTATGGTATTATTTAAAACACAATATACTTAAAGCAGATACAATGTGAGTGAGTTGCAGTGCTCTGTTTAAGAACATTCGAAGGCATTACCTCACGGGAGTTTAATGGGTCTGGGAAATGGCCATTCGGTAGCGCACTTGACTAGTCGTTATCTTCCCTCATTTCGTTCAGTCATTTCCCGCACCCGCTGTCTGTAGCTCAAGGTTCCTGTTGCAAGACTGGAGTAACCATGGAAGGAAGGCCGATTCATTAAGTGGGTACAAGTTGTATCTTTTTTAAAGAATAGTAACAGAATTTGATATTTACATCTAAGCTCGTGGCGTTAACCCACGGTACTCCACAGTGTGCCAGGTATAGTTTGATTATCATTTCCACTTTCTCGGGACTATTTGAACTTGTGTTGAAATCATATTATTTGCATTAAACAAAGTAAGGACGTCTGTGGGAGGATACTAAAATGAAACATGGACAGAGCAAACTGAAGCCTCGCAGTGAGCGTTGCTGCCGGGAGTCGCGCACTTTATTTGTCACCAGTGTTTATTTACTGTTTATACTGGGAAGTTTGTAGAACTAGGGAGTTGTACCGTGTTAGCCATTATGAATGTAGTAAAAAGTCGAGCAAATAGACACCTTTGATTGGCTAACTAAAAAGATTACAATATGCAAGCTTTCGAGGCAACTCAGGCCCCTTCATCAGGTAAGATGTCAGTTAGCCGATAAAAGGTGTTATTTTGCTTGACTTTTCACAATTGGGAAGTTTAAAACAGATCGCCGTCACATTGCGATTTTAAACGTATACGGTAAGAACACACTCGCGTCATCGAGCAAGAGAATCAAAATGAACTGCGTTACCGAAACAGATGGGTGCCGGAAAAAGAGTCCTGTAGTCGGAGGTGCCCCCGCGGGACGTGACGCATATAGCCCGGTTAACGCGAGGATCGAGGGCCGGCGTGTAACGACTTAGTGCACAGTGCCGCCACACCACGCTGGAGTGTTCCTTGACCCCCATTATCACTGATGGTACTTGCCTGTCACACTTATTGTAGACATTGGGCTGCCGGCGCCGAGTCATCCTGGGAGACGGCGTTTTTGCCACATGGCCTTTCTGGTGAGCGGAGCGCTCAGCAGGCTCTGCGGACCCTCCAGGATCTTCGTCGCTTTCAGGCACACCTGTGACATAAACAGAGCTGCGTCATGTCCAAAAAACTCAACCCTTCGTTTTTGAACCATATATCCAGGGATGGTGTCGAATCTGACCCAACTCTACAGGGGGCCGATATATAAAATAGATGGTAGCTCTAACATAATGTGAACCATTTTTTTTAGGTTTCGGGCAAACAATAAGACGCATGCTGAAGTGCACGAAAGTCGCAGTGTGAAAGAGACTCAACCAGAGTTGTGCCCGATAAAAAGTCCGAAGGGGCGTCTGAAGCCTGAAAGTACCTGAGACCCGACACTGTCCCGTTAGATACTGGAGTCGCTACGCTGTTGCCATTCACCTTCTTTACACCTAAATTATTAATTCAGGGTACCACCTTCAGCATTACAGTGTCAGAAGGTCTGACTCAGTAAAGGCTCCTGAAGAAAATCCATCCCTTCCGACTGGTTACTTCGTGCAATGTTACTGCTCCTTTTGACTCCTTTATCACCCATAATGTGTCATGTGGATTGTGCTGGAATTCATTTTTTTTTATTTCATAAATGGGTCGATAGGACAGTGGGTATTTTAGCAGTACTGAGCATGTGACGAGAACCGGCCTTGGACAGGATGCCAGTTTGGCTCCAGCACAGCAGACTCACACATACTCACATCCATGTAACTTGTCCATGTTTGGATTGTGGCAGAACAATTGTGTGCCTTTGTGGTGGGCTCCAATGGAACTTTCACTTCATTCATCACACTAGTTCAGATGGAGTGGAAAGCACTTCCAAAAATGGCCACTAGAGAGGGATTCCTGTTAAAAAAATTGTGACTGGACACAAAAGGGCCTCACAAAATACTTATAAGATAAAAGTTTTGTTCTTTACAAAAAACATTCTCCAACCACAATGAAACTTCATGGAGCACAAAGGCAAAATGGAATCAAATTCCAAAACTGATTCTAATAGCAAGGCCTAAACACAGAGCAGAAAGTAGAAAATCCAATAAACACAGAAGAACAATAAACACAAGTAAACTCTCTGATTTTCAAGCGCATTCACAATAAACTGTCAGGAACTCTGGAAAACCCTCTGGATTTATAGTAGTTCCTGGCATTGATTGGCAGAAGTCTCAGTTTTATGGCGACCACCCAGAAAAACACACATGACAAAGGTATCTTTTATACATAGACAAAATCAAAAATAAGGAATGATGCACATAACATAAATCAAAGAATCAAGAATGAACAAAAGAGACTATAAACAAAAATTTGAACCTCATCTTGGTGGAGAAACCCAGCATGGCTGAGACATGACAGTCAGATTGTGATCAAAACTGCCCAGTTTATATTTAAAGACATTTAAAATTTAAATAAAGCAGGTCCAGCTTGTTGTGTAAAAAAATGAACCTGACAGATATTAATTGGAAGTTTGTCAAGGCACCTCTTCAGAGTTCTCCATCAGTAGAGAGCTGGTAACAGAGAGAATGATTTCAGTTGCTGAGGGCCAAACTGCAGAGGGAAGAATACAAACATTCATCAGGATGATGGAACTCATCTCCCCAGTTCCCCTCCTGCTTTTTTTCCTCTCCGGGTTGGTCATATCAGTAGAAATCTGTCCAGCATTACAATAGTGTCTGGAATAAGAGGTTTGGCAGTTCTCCGCAATACCCAAAATGCAACAGGGCCTGAACGTGCTGTGACTTGCCATGAAAGGTGACAGGTGACAACTCATCCATTTTATTCGAATGTGATCGAAAGTTCCTCATTACAGTATATGCAGGGGCCCTGGTTCCAGACCAAAATAGTAACGGGGGCATCCAAAATGCGGCGGGGGTGGCGGGCGCAGTAAAGTCCTAAAATTCGTCATATTTAACTGTGCGTTAAATACTGAGGCAACGTTTTACTACTCACGCTCCCTATACTCCCATGTATCCTTAAACTAGGCATGAGATGAGAGCTTAATTCACATACAACACGTATTTCTGTTCAGGCTTCACGAAACGGTGCATTGTCTAATCATCATATACTAACTGATATTTTTGTTTTGTAAAATAATGTAAAACAATGAAAAAAGATTAGCTTTGAAACAGTAAACATGCAAAATAGGTAATACAGGGCAGCTGGAGCCAATGCCTGCAAGCAGAGGGGGCAAGGCAGGAGAAACACCTGGACTGGGCGCCGGTCCATCACAGGACGGACACACACGCACACACTTGATGCCATTTAGTGGCATCAATCACCTGCCCTGTGTATCTTTGAAAAACCAACCCCTGCTGTGTTGCTCCTCCTGCATGTCGCTACTAACTGTTTTATCCTCTGTCCCTTAAACTAAAATGTTAAGCACGCGCGGTCCGTTACTTTTAACAGACATTGAGACTGACACCTTAAACAGATTCGAAAAATTAACAAAATATTACAAAATGACCATATCAGTGCTGTATGCGATGTGCATGGATGCCGAGCCAGACGGAAGGATGGAGGAGCCAAAAACTATTGGTTACAAAATAGATAATAATATTAATAACAATAATAATAATAATAGGTAGCCCCCAATACACAGAAGCTATAGCCAGTACCAGTGTTAGGTTATTTTGCACCCTAGACCAAGCTAATTAGTGCGCCAACCGACTGTTCGGTTGATAACCCGTGCAGCTGGGTTCCCCCCATCTTGTGCTCTGCGCCCTAGACGAATGCCTAATTCACCTTAATGGTGGCGCATGCCCTGTCTATAGCTAGATGTAAAATATCAAGAAAATGAACGGCAATACCTTGTGCCGACGTGAAGCTTCTAAATGCTGATTTGACTCGGATGCTCATGTGTGGCAAGAAGCGAACTGTGTAATGCGTTATTGTATCACGATTTTTAAATATATAAATAAGGATTATGTAATTCATACGTTTCACAATTAACGTATTGATTTTTATTTCGTAATGTTAAGAAAGATACAGGACAACACCGTCCTTATCAAATTTCCATCTAAGGCGATCGCCTTGGTCATTCACTCCACGTGCCGGTATAGCCAAAAAGTGTGCATGTGGTGCCGGAGCTTGACGTGGTATTTTGGGGGGCTCAGCTAGCCTAAACGACCCCCCATGGAACAGGACCTAATA
The DNA here is from genome assembly GCF_900747795.2 of Erpetoichthys calabaricus. Lineage (NCBI taxonomy): Eukaryota > Metazoa > Chordata > Cladistia > Polypteriformes > Polypteridae > Erpetoichthys > Erpetoichthys calabaricus. Next base: position 174,853,116 of record NC_041394.2, read on the forward strand.
TGGAGGAAGGCCATTTCTGAATGCTTACTTTTATCCTTGCTCTGGCTCTTCGCCCTTTCCAATGTCAAATAAGCTCCTTAGGCACCAAGTGACCGCAGTGCTAGCATTTGACTACAGGAATATTTAATACGCCCCACTTTATGTTCTCCAGAGTCTTTTACATTTTAATGTAGCCTTCAGATTCTCTTCGTTCATCCTGTGAATTCTTTCAAGTTCGCAGCTTAGCCGAAAGGCAGTTAAGACAAACCGTTGCTTGATTTTGCAATGACGGCAAAATATAATTCATTTAAAATACATATATATATATATTTCTTTGACAAGCCAGATCACATAAAACTGTAACATTAATAAATTGTTTTCAAAACGTTTATCAAGAACTCGAAAATACAAAGAAAAACAGGAACAACGTAGCGCTTTTGTAAAAAACTGCGGTCTGTAAGGTGCCCAGAAACAGAATACAATAACGTCCATACGCTTAACCCTGAGCACGGTCACGTGGGGGGCTAGGGGTGGATGGGGGTGGAGCTTATCCCTGCAAGCAAAGGGGGCAAAGCAGAAACGACGATAATACCTGGATGGAGGCATGAGTGTTAGTGTATCAGTATATGGGTGTGTAGACAATACTAGTTCGTCTGTGTTGAACCTTCAAAGTTTGTATAAAGATGTGCTTGAGTGTGACCTCCTGTGCCATTTCTGTGTAACACTTGTATCTCGTTGCAGACCTACTTCTTCAGATTACTGAACCGGAACCGAGTTTATCCACTGGTAAGATTCTCATCTGTAAGAATGCCGAAATGTGCCTAGCTGGTGCGAAGGTGAAAACGTTAGGGTGTATTTGTTTCTGATGTATTTAAACAAATCTGCCTCCTCATATGTGATAGTTCTGTATTTAGTGAGTGGTGTTATTTGTTGTTGCGTTTTGCATTGTAGCGTGAACTATTGTATTTCAGAGGTGGCAAGCCATCTAGCTCGGTGAACAGGATTACTTATGTTCTGTTTTGTGTATTGTATTTACCCCATGTGTTGACACCCATTGCTCGCCCAACCTACCTGGAAAGTGGTCTCTCTGAATTGCCTTTCCTTAGATTTCTTCCATTTTTTTCCCACAAGGACTTTTTTAAAAATGTTTTCTGGTCATCTTAAGGAGTCAAGGCTGCTGGCTATCAAAAAAGCGTATTAAGGCATTCCTTGTGTGATTTTGGGTTATGCAAGAGATACATTATTGTTGTTGTTGATGGCTGTAGGATAAACATGCTGCATTGCTGGTGAATAGCCCAGCTGTCCTGTTAGCACTGTGTCCGGTGCAGAAATTCACCTCGGAATTTAATTCTCCCCTATTAACAGTAAAGTTAAAGCTATTGGAAATGTCCAACTCTTCCATGCAGTGTGTTATCTCTGTAAACAGACAGGGCTTGAGCGTGAGCCAGGAAACGACATTGCCAGAAAATGTTGTGAACTTGGAGTCCCACAGCACATAAATCCCAATAAGTTTCAAAAAATGCCCACTAGAGGGGGTATCACAGTCAAACCCTTGTTAGTATGGGCAAGCACCAAATTATTTTAAAATAAAATGTTTATTCTCACAAAATGCTCTTCTATAACAGTGGAGCTCTGTGGAGCACTTGACACAAAGGAATTGCTGAAAAACACTAAGGTAATCCAAGGCAAACAAAGTCCCAATACTGTAACCCAGAAACGTAGTCAAACACGGAGCATGAAGGTCGAAATTCCAAAAATATTCCAAAGGCAGAAACACTGCAAAACACAATTCACTGACTCCAGTGAACCACTAGGAGCTGTGGAAGACCCTCCACATGTATAGGACCGAGGGCAGTTCCTGGTGATGATTGGTAGGTGGCCTCAACTCTTGGGGACCACCCAACAAAAACACTGAATATGTTAAAGGTAGATTATAAATAAAGAATGAATAATTTGGGCTAGGAGTACTAAGCACTAAAGAGTTTCAAATCCTGTAATCCCAAATACCTCCAGTAATGCCCACTAGCGGGGGGACATCACGATTAAGCTCCAGCTAGTAAAAAGGGCAAACACTAAATCTTTATAAAATGAAAGATTTATTCCTCTGAAAATTATTCCAAACTTAGTGAAGCTCCGTGGAGCACAAAGGCAAAACGTAATTGCCCACAATAGAGGCAATGTGAGTCCCAGTACAGAATACAAACAGCGGGTTTCCATCCATCCATCCATCCATTTTCCAACCCGCTGAATCCGAACACAGGGTCACGGGGGTCTGCTGGAGCCAATCCCAGCCAACACAGGGCACAAGGCAGGAACCAATCCTGGGCAGGGTGCCAACCCACCGCAGGACACACACCAAGCACACACTAGGGCCAATTTAGAATCGCCAATCCACCTAACCTGCATGTCTTTGGACTGTGGGAGGAAACCGGAGTGCCCGGAGGAAACCCACGCAGACATGGGGAGAACATGCAAACTCCACGCAGGGAGGACCCGGGAAGCGAACCCAGGTCTCCTAACTGCAAGGCAGCAGCGAGCAGGTTTCCTTTTTTGTATATTTTTTTTCTTTTTAATAATTCCTTATCTGGCTTCTATTTCTTACTGTTAGCCTTTATTCTATGTAAAGCACTTTGGTAAAGTTTTAGTTGTTTTAAATGTACTATATAAATAAATAAAACCTAATCCTAAACCTATAAAACGGCAAGATGTTGAGACTCCCAAAATACACGAAAGGCACAAGCACAGCAAAACACAAATTAAGTCACCGATTCCAGAGCCCATGTACAGGAACTGGGGAAGACCCTCCAGATTTATAGGGCGGAGGGCAGATCTTGGAGGTGTCTTGCAGGAAGCCCCACCTCTTGGGGACCACCCACAAAACATATGGAACATAACAAGGACAACTTATACATACAGACTAAACCAAAAACAAAAAATGATGCACATAATCAACATAGCTTAAAGAACCAAAAATGAACTAATGAGTGTAGGTATTGATTATTAATAAGACACCCACCCAAGGGGACACCAATACATGCTGTAAATGGAAAGATTAATTTTTAACTTGGTCATTTACTTTTCAGTCTTGCCTTCGGCAATACAGGTAATTAATCAAATAATTCAGTAAGGCTCCTACTTTATTTTCTTTACCTTTCTGTGAGGTCTCCGGTTATTAGACTCATATGAAGATAACTAAGGCACACCCGTTATAAGGAACAGAATAATACAATTTATTGATAAACACAGAAATGATATAAATGTGATAGCTGAATATATAATGACACATAAGACAGAGTGCAGACAGACTAGTCAGACAAACATATAACATATAGGCTGGCTGTTTATTGGTATTGAGAGTTCTGCTTTGCCTTGATACAAATAAACAGTTTCATGGGGTCCAATGTTATGTGAAGGAGTTGCTGTTGTTGTTCAGGCTTCATGTGGAGGATTCTACTTGTGTTTGGAGTGCTCTCTGTCTCCTTGCTGCGTATTCTTTTGTTTGTGGTGTTCTGTACTGCCGCTTTCTTGGTTTGCTTTCTGCTGTTGAGCCCTTTTGCTGTGCCTTCTGCAACTTCATAGGAAAAAGCATTATTCTTTGTGGCACAAGATTTTAAATGCTGAAGATTTTTTGTCAGCTATTACAGCCCCCTGGCCCACAGTTTGGCTTGGCATAGAGATTGTCAGTTGCAGACCCACAACGAGAAAGAGGTGTTCAGTTCTCAGCTTCCCAAACTGGGAATGGCACATCAGCTTTTAGTTTCAGTTTTAGAAGGTCATTTTATAGACTGAGAACAGAGCTTCTGTGGGAGCCCCCCTGAGAGAGCCAGACAAGTGTCCCCAGCATTCCCCAGAGATTCTTTTAGTATGATGCAGTGTGTTTTAAGGGAATGTATAACTTCTCCTGATTGGATTAAAGTCACTTCCAATTACAAAATCAATGTCTTTTATTAGGTAGGTTCTTCTGTCCAACGTAGATGTCACTCTTTGAATTATGGGTCTTAGTCCTTCCCATTTCACACCTTCTGGCTCAAGATGTCTGCAGAGAAACCTCTGGGGAGATGTCAGATCACCTCTCATTTATACTTGTTATCAGATGAAGTCCAATCAGATCCTGGTACAAGATGGGGTTCAGTCACTTAGTTTGGAATGCAAGCAGGGGATTTGTGCAGCTAGATGCCTCTGTCCCTGTTCACTCTTCTATTTTAAAATGCCTGGTGTGCCACTAAAGCCTAGCACAGGGGTGTCCAACTCTGGTTCTGGTGGGCCGCAGTGGCTGCAGGTTTTCATTCTAACCATCTTCTTAGTTAGTGAGCCGTTTTTGCTGCTGATTAACTTGTTTTGCTTTCGTTTTAATTGATGTGACTCAGACTCCTTAGTAGTTTCTTTTTCCTTAATGAGCAGCCAAACAATAATGAGACACAAAGGAAGCTGTCACATGACCAGCTAACCTGAAATAAAGAAAGGTGAAGGTCTCGGTCTGTTCAGGTCACCAAAACATCTTGACGGTGGTCTTAGAAAAAATAGAAAATCCACAGTCTCCTGTGGCAGAATGAGAGCAGCAACAAGTCATGATATTCGATAACGGCTTTAATTAACAGCAAGAATTGGCTTCTCATTAAGAAACTGGTTGGAGTGAAATTGGTTGGAGTTTGAAGCCCCAGTTTAGCTGGTCATCTGTTGGCTCATTTCACATCTCATTTTTGTTTGCTTACCATTTAATGAAGAAACAAATCAATTTAGAGGACTGAGTCCTTAAACACAGGGCTCTTAAATTGAAGGGAAAAGGAGTTAATTAGCAGTGAAAACTGCTCACTGATTAGGAAAAGAGTTAGAATGAAAACCTATGGCCCACCAGGACTGGAGTTGGACACTCCTGGCCTAGCAGAATGGGCAGAGCCCACGTTGTCCTACAAGAGACATAATACATGAATGTGAACCCTAGCCAGGGAAGGAAACCTGGCTGAGAGACATGACAGAAAAAGGGCCAAAACCAGGAGGTCAGTAAAAACGAGCATCTAAGAGACAAACATTTGTGGTCAAAAAGCAACAGTTAAGTTCAATAACATCTGAAATCAAAGATAGAAAAGTTAGCAAAAGCAAAAAGAGATTTGGGTTTTGAGTCCTCTGGCCAGATGAGGAAGTGTTTTCATAAGTGACCTTTTATAATGTTGTTGTCTGTCTGCCCTAACCACACGGAAACCAAAGTAGCAGCAACTCTGAGCTTAAAAAATGGTGGATGAAACAGTTCAAAAATATTTTTATAACTGAAATGAAAAGGAATAGACTTGGATTATATTCTGTAACTCCAAAAACCTTCAAAACAAATGTAAAAATACTTGATTTGATAGAGGAGCTCCTATAAAACTAGGAAAGAATTACAGACCTCTAACACAGTGAGCTCTGGGCTGGTCAGCCAGCTTTCTCATGTGACTGGGAGTCATTTTCTCCACATCACTTTCACTCTCACGTTGTTCCTCCACTATATGAAATTCACATATCTTGCTTTGCAGAACAAGAAGGAAGAAGAGGAACAGAAGAAGAAAAAGAAGTGTTGCCCCTGGCTGAGACGAATGCTGGCAAGGAATCATAAATGTGCAGCGGTAATCCCACTGGGCACCTTTAAGAACAGTAACGCCAGCCCTTGCAGGGGACTCCTTGACTTCAGTGTGCAGTTTTAGGGTGTCCTCAGCCAACATGAGAGTGAAGTTCCCCCCAGCCACTGTTCCTTTTTTTGGAATGAAAAGCCACCACCCTTCTTCTACCTAACAGACGGTGTTCGCTGTAATGATTGCTCTGCCTTGCTTGCTTCCCAAGCTTTAGTTATGCTGTCACTTAGGAATAGCCCCCGCCCATGGCCCTGATGGTGCAAAGGCAAAGAGGGGCACCCAGGAGAGGTAGCAGTTTGTACAGAGATAAAGAGTAGTTCATTGAAACGCTGAACATGGCCCCCCAAGTGCAGTACACTTGGGCAGACTGTCCCCTTTTAATGCAAAGACCCTCAAGCACTTAATTCGGCTTCTTAGTAGGCAGTGTGGCACAATTGTTAAGGCTTTGGACTTCAAATCCTAAGGTTGTGAGTTCAATCCCACCACTGACACTGGGTGACCCTGAACAAGTCACTTTACCTGCCTGTGCTCCAAATGAAAAAACAAAAGAGATGTAACCAATTGTATCTCAAATGTTGTAAGCTGCTTTAGATAAAAGCATTGGCCAGAAAACTAAATGTCCATTCACCTCATCAGCAGGGCTCCCTGCTTTTAATAGCCTGACTAAGGAGAAAGCCATGAATGAATTCTGGTCACCAGTCATCACCCTGGCTTTGCCCCTGTAGCCCCATCGTACTGCATTATGAGTAGGCATGCCCTTTCTGGTTAGCAGCTCCCTGTAGATACTTTATCAGGCATACAACAACAACACTGCATGTTCTGGATGGCCCAATCTCTGATTTTCAGACTGAAAACCAAAGGTGAGCTGTTGAACACAATAAAGGAGAAGTGGGAGACTGAAATCAGCTGTTATGACTCAAAAAGGCTCTATCTATCATGCAAGGGTGGGCACAAGAGCCCACCTGGATTAATGGAAAGGCATTCTTTTGTTCACTTATCTAGAAAAAGCACGGCGGGCTGCAAAGAATGAAGAGGAAGATGTGCATCTATCAGCAGAAGCTGGGGATCTCATTATCCACTTCTAGCCAGCTGAGCAGCAGTGTGAGTTCTCATGTGAGCTCCACATTGGTGTGCCTCAGTTCTAATTTAACCCATAAATCATACACGTGTTTTGCAGGAAGACGATGAAGAGGGAGAGGAGAAGGAAGGAAAGAAAGGAGAAAAGAATATTGAAGGCAAATCGCCCAAATTTCCATCTCTGTCTCAAATCAGGACAGACCCAGGTAGCTTGTGCCAATGGGCTTTCCTCATACCACTGGCTAATCTCACTGGTGCCTTCACTGGCATAGGCATTTTTTCTTACAGAGTTTAAGCCACTTCTCCAGAAGTATGTGCTGGGCAGCACACTTGGCAAAGGAGCCTATGGTGAAGTCCGCCGTGCCAAAAGGAAAGCTGACAGCATAGATGTGAGTGATCAGCCCCTGTTCTCATTCGAACGTGTGCCAGGCTGACACTGCATTCTTTACAATGGTTAACCTGGCAGTTCCATGAATGCCTTCAGCCCAAAATGTGTATCTCCTAGCCAAGGTCTCACCACTGCTTTCTCTTCTCGTGTTCAGGTTGCTGTCAAGATAAGTTTTCTCAATGACACGGACATGCTGGAGGAGGTGGGTCCTGGGAATTTGAGGAACAGGGCTTCTGCCTGCCCAAGTCCTACACTTCTCTTTATAGTTCAGTCATTTTTTGTATCCATGTCATCTCTGCTCTCCTCCAGCCCAGCCTGGTGCATCTCTCACTTGCACGGTTTCTCATTTGCCTTCTTCTAGCCCAATCAGAAGGAAGAGCTGCCCGCGGAGGTGGTGCTACTAAAGCGTGTGTGTGCCTCGCCCGCCTGCCCCAGTATCATTCGGATGTTGGACTATGTCATCACGCCCACATATGTAATTATCGTCCTCCAGCTGCTTAAGTCCTGCATGAACCTCTGCCAGTTTCTGTACAAGAAGAAACGTGTTTTGGGGGAAGAAAAGGTGCGACATGCCTTCCGTCAGATCGTCGGGGCTTTCCTGCACTGCCATACTCGGGGTGTCCTGCACAATGACATCAAACTGGAGAATATCTTGTACCAGCCTGGTACGGGTCGCATTAAGCTGATTGACTTTGGTTATGGAGATATCCTTCATGACCATGATTACACGTATCCTCCAGGTGAGTTGACACTCATTGCTTCATTCCAGTTCCAGCTGTTTACCAGGCCTATGTTGACCTATTTTCTGTATGCCCAGGTGCCCTTCAGTACCAGCCTCCTGAGTGGATTGTATACAGCCGCTACCAAGCTGAGCCATGCACTGTCTGGGCTTTGGGGGTTGTGCTCTTCGAGCTGCTACATGGCTTCCTGCCATTTCAAGAGGAGCACCAGATTGTCCTTTGTGAACTTGACTGCTTTAGTAGCATTTCAGAAGGTAAGCCCCAAGTACGCAGGCTGCCATGTAAAAAGGCACTATATACACCCAAGATCTTTCTCCAACTTAACATGCAGTGCCACACATTTTTTGACATTTTAGCCTTCAATCCAGTAAGTGTGTGTGTCTTTTAACGGGAGGGTTCTAAATCAAGCAGTAATTTGCATAGTGTTCTTCAAGATGCACAGGCTTTAAAGGCAGTCTATTTTGTACCATCGCACTCTAGCCAAATTAGTCCTTTTGTAGAAGACACACTACTATTGCGAGTTGTCATCTTGGCCCCTTCACATGACGTGTCACACATGCATGTCTCCGGTTGACCTTCCAAGCTCATAATCATTACCATTCTGGGACACGAGGGGGTGCTGTCGCTGACCGTATCATCTCTTCTTTATCCCACAGCCCTGAGGAACCGCCCACTGGGAGCAACCGACTCCGCCTCTTCCTATCCCTCACCTATAAAGCAGAGACGCTCCCAGCAGGGGTTGTCTCATTCTGGAGAGAGCAGACTGCAGACCAGAACAGAACGCTCTGCAGAGCCTTCAATCTGGCCGATTGCTTTCATTTATTACTTTTAAGTTCTGTTATTATTCTACGCACCATTGAGCAGCTGTTTAAGTTGTTTGGACTTGGCAATGATTTAAAGGAGCGACTCGGTTGGTGTCCCAACCTTTTTTCAATGACCACTGTGTTCCATCTGTCAAAGACACATGGCATAATCAAATAAACTCAAGATAAAGTACAGTAGATTAAAGGTTACGTATGGAAACCCTCGACACCAAGCGACCCTCTCAATGCTATTTGCAGTTACAGCCCACTTTACTTGAATGGCTAGCACTATATGACGATGCATGCTAAGAATGTCTGCAATTGGCATAACACACATACCTGGCCAAAACTGTCCAGCTGATACATGACAAATGCTACGTAACTGTTGGCTAACATCTCTCTCTCTCCTTCTCAGGAAGCGAAGACCTGATTCGGAAGTGTCTCTGCCCAGAACCAAGTGACCGACTCACTCTCAATGGCATCTGGATGCACCCCTGGCTCAGAAGAAAGTCAATTCATTATTCTAATGTCTGACTGCCATTCCAGCTGTGTGTGGCGTCATGCTGGTCATTTGGAGGTCTTTCTTTCTACACTGCATGCCGCTTTCTAATGGTAATTCCCGCTGAACTGGCATGAGGTGACAACTGACATAACAGATTAGACAAATGCCCATGCTGCTTATGCTAAACAATTCCAGCCTTTCTGCTCTGATGTATTTTGACACCATAACTTGCTGTATACTAGCCATGAGTAAGTTAAGAAACGGAGCTGGATGTGAAATAAGATGAGGAGAACTCGGATCGTGTTAAGATTTGTAACATGTAAGAATGTTAAATTGATTATTAATGCCACTCTGGAAGGCTGTAGGCAGATCAGGTTAGGGTGCCGTTTTGTAAACACAGAGGGACAGATTCTGTAGTACCAGACTCTGAAGTGGATACCACCTTGAATGATGAAATCCTGCAAAGGTACCACAACATGTCAGAGTTGCATCCTGGAAGCGGGAAAGACCAGGGTTGCAGTTTGCAGTACCAAACAGGTAATTTGGGTGTGTGGTCTGTAAATTACATTCATTTGAACTCCAAGTGATAGACGCGTGTATCTGAAAGGGAGCTTTTCATAACTCAGTTTATTCAACTCACTCCGCAAACTATGGGAGTGAACGCGGCAAAAGTCTCACTCTGAAGGGTTTGTTCAGTGGGCTCATTCTGCTCAAATACTCAGATCAAAGCTGAAACCCCCCTTTTTCTCTTGCAATAGATTCTTTTGAATTTGAACATCAGATAATTATTCACCAACTGTCATCTTGTGTCTTGAATTCTCTGTTTAGACTATCTTGATAGATTTTATTTGTCTTTGTGTGACAGAGGGACTTGCTTGCCTCCAAGGTTCTTAGAGTAGAGGAAATAGCAATTTTTCAAAATAATCCTGTATGAAAAATGTCAATTTGGCCTGGGAATGATGTTTCATAGTGAGATGCAGGGTAGCCAAATCAGCCAAGAAATCCCCAGAAAGATGCCTAGAAGAACTTTATCAGGATGGGCTGTTCTGAATCAAGTGGTGACTGAATTTCTGTGGTAGTCTTGGACTTTTTCAAACACCACATTCAAACACTTGGTGGCAAGCTGGCTTGAACAGGGGGAGCAACTCTTGGACCAACCTAAAAGACCCCGAACAGTGAAGATGTAGTGAGAACAGGTTTGAGAGGAGTTCAGTTTCTCACCTGTAGCTGAAGAAGAGATTCTACTCCGGCAAGGCAGGTGTCAGAAACACGAAGGACGCTATTAGGTGAAAAGTCTTTCTATGCATTGTTTACAGAAGGTTCTCCAACTTTAAGTGGTACTGGCAGACCAAGCCTACAGCCTTGAATCAAAGTTGAATCAAAGGCTTATAAAAAAGAGTGGAGACTGAGGCTTTGAAGAATAACTTTTGAGTTACCTCATCGTGAGGTTCTAGACAACCAGTTCATGGGTCAGGATGGGAAGTCCATGACATCACTCAGGTTTTTCTCTTTAAGTGTGTGGAAATATATCAACCTAAACTGTAAACACGGTTGAGTGGTGGAAGGCACACTATAAGGAATGTCTAACCCAGTGGATAAACCTTTGGAAAAGGTGACAGTGCTGTAATTATTATTCTGTTCATCATGGTGATTAAAAAGCTTTATAGTGGCAAAGATGTAGGAGAATGAGCTCTGACCAGAAATGCTAAAAGCACTGGATGTCACAGGGTTGCTTTTAATAATACACCAGTGCAATGTTGCAGGAAAGGCAGCTGTATTTTTATTTCCCAATTTTATACAAAAGTGTTCAAAATGTCTTTTCCATTTTCTGAGGATCACAATTTGTGAATTTGGTGTGATAAAGTCTGTTCATGGTTCTTAGCAGCCAAAAAAAAAAATAAAAAATGACATGATATGTTAATGGGTGGTGGTGTTCAAAAGTGGTCTGCGATGGACTGGTGTCTAATCCAAGACTTGCTTCTGCTTTGTGCCCAATGTAGGTGGAATGAATAGCCTGAAGTACACCATAAATGTATGATAGAATATATGAATGCAGAACAAGACTGGATATTCTTGGACTGGAAATATCTTTTAAATACACTCAACTATTTTTCAGTTTTGTGGTTTGTGTTATACCTTTTCCATTTTGTAAAGATTCTTTGAAGGCCACTGTGACTCTAATTTCACTTACAGCACGTACAATCCTGTTACTGACTCCCCCTAGTACAAACCACAGCATTTGCACCCAACTATTCGCTCACTAAATGCACATTTTCTATATTGTTCAGCATTTTCTTGCTCAGTAGCATAAATTGACCTACCTGGGAATGAAATACTATAACAGATTTGTTGATCGCTTTATTTACATATGTTTACACTGCCAAGTAGGCAGACTCAAGGCTATATATACATCCATCATGAATCTCGATAGTAGCTGTTGAAGTTGATCCGGAGCAGGAAGTCCTCCAAGTGTGGTTGGTAACCCCGATTCACAAGCTTGGTCACAACTGTGTAGCAAAACAGACAGACATTTGAAACAGCTGCCAATCCTGGAACACAATGGGCATCTGCTAAGTGTGTTCTATATACCTTTGAAGAGGAAGTGCGAGTAGTGTTTAAATGTGCGGTAAGACTGATGCATGGCTCCAAAATTTGGGTGCTCTGCCACACCCTGCTGGCACCGCCAAGCTTGGGAGATAAGCTGAGCTCGAAACTTGAGGATCAGGCTGAAGATGCTGTGGATGATGTTCATTACTGGGGTGGCCTTCTCAGTGAGGAGGCCTCTAAATGACAAAAGAGAAACAAAAAATATTAAAGAAAAAGATGAGGGAATTTAAGTAAGGCAGGGACTGAAGGAGAAAGCAGCTCTCACCTGAAGACAGCCTTATTGAGGTAGTCAGCATGTGCACGATATAAATCTTCCAGGTTTCCCACACTGGTCAGCCTCTGGTGGAACTCACTCCAGCTGACCTGAAGAATCTGGCTAGCAATGTAGCCCTGAATAACCTTAACAAAGTGCTGCATCTCATGACGGTAGAGTTGTAGCTGCCGGAACTGGGCTGAACCGCCTGCACCCTTCACAAGTGCTGTAAGGCACAAGACACACATGGGGTTACAGGGTGATTTGTTTAATCTGTTGGCCGCCTGTATGAATTTTGAGTTTCAAGAGGCTCCCACCTGCCCTACGGAGGTGTAGCCAGACATCATGCAGTGTCCACACCATATGCTTGAGTTGTAAAAGGAAGGAGAAGATGCGGTTATACTTGTTCATGCAACTCTCTGTGATGACCACATTCAGAGGCCAGTCCACCTACAAGGGGCAGCAAGGTACGAGTTAGCTAAAGTTAGTTTAAAGGACTATGCACGTGAGCAACTAGCTAGTGGATGCCTACCTTGTACTGAAGCTCCAAACAGGCCAGCACATCAGGAGCATGGGGGTGAAAGGCATCAGGCATGAAACGCAGAGCAAAGGTCAGCTTGGAAGCCACTTGTGAGTGACCATGTAAGCTGTACTGCAGTGCCTTGTTAAGGATGGAGTTCAACACTAGAGGAGTCAGTAGTTGACCAGGAGTCTGTCCAGTACCCAACTGTAAACACAAAATGAGAAAATGTTGATACTAGAAAGATGGAGTTCATGTCAGCTAGTCGGTGACCAAGTGAGAAGAAACATTGACTTCACCTTCTCAAACAGCTGATCACTGAGTGACTGGGCAAACTCTCCATCCTCCATTAGCAAGAAATGACGTAGTGCCTCACAGTGGCTCTCAACGCTTAGTTCCACAAAGTAGTAGTCAACAACAGCCTTATTCACCAAGGACACACTAAGGCAGAGCAAAACATGGCCTTGTTACATACAAAGGCTGTCACTGTTAAGTTCCATGCCAAACACACAATTGAGATAGGCGGACATTGAACAGAGCCTGGCAATACACAGTAGCACACATAACCACCACAGACCTTAGATATTTGAGCAAGGTGCTAGGTTCGTCCACCACCAGCACCCGATGGCCAAAGTACTCACTGTGTGACAAGTGGTGATGTGACTGAATGCTTCATCAGTACAGGCAAAGAAACCAGCTCACTAAGTTGCACTGCTGTGGCATCGGTGGCTCTGCGGAGAGAGGGATCCAGTGGGAGGGCATAGCGAGCTGCAGTGACTTGCTGTAGGAGGGTGGAGTCAGGCAATTGATCTGCAAGAAGGTAGACAGATAAAGGAAGCTGAGCAGGTGTGACTGCTACCTACTTGCACAGAAGACAGGAGATACACCACTGCTACTACTACTAACCCATCATGTAGTAACTGTCCCGATATCTATCCACCTCATAGCGTGCTGCCATTGTGTCCATGTACACCTGCTCACTTTGCCATTGAGGTCCACTTCCCGCAGATTTGCCCAAAGTGATCTTCTCTTCCTGTCCCAGCTTTCTGAGTATTTCTGTGGCCTCTTCTTTCTGCTGCAGAGGTGGCAGAAATGTTAATGCACAATGGAAGGTGGACAGAGGCCCAGCAAGAAAGGGCCATGTTACTGGTGAATGGTGTTATTTTGTAAGTTGCTAAACCATGAGAAGGACAGGGGTTGTCTTTTCTACCTAAATCAAACATTGTGGCTCAGATTTGAAAAAAGAAAAAAAAAAACTTTTTTGTAAATTTACTGTAACCTCCTACTCTTGATTTATTATCACCTCAAATCCCTAAAAACAATAACTTTTTTTGTAAATTTACTGTAACCTACTCTTGATTTATTATCACCTCAAATCCCTAAAATCAATCAGTTTACAGAGATGTAAACAAATGAAAATTGGCAAAGCTCTACTATGGACTGTCCATTTGAAATGTAAATATTTGGAGAAAAACTAGAAAACAGAATAAATTTGAATAAAATGAAAAACAGGCAGCTGCTGCTATCTGCTGTGTTTTCATGGTTTGACATCTCAGTGCTGTCTTACTGGAAGTAATTAGGCTATCCAGCCTTTGGTTTGAAGAAAAAATGTCCAAACTACTTCGGGAAGGACAGACATTAAACCTGTACATGTTTTTATTGTACCAGTATTGGAAGTCGGGAATACATACCCTGCTGCTCTGACTGTAAATCATTACATGTCTACCTTGAGATCTTGACAGGTTTTCTCCGTTTTTATCAGGTCAGTGTTTTAATTACTAACAAAGGAAGATATATTGTACAAATATGAGGCATTGTGCATGTGCTTTAACAAACAAGTCACACTTTTAAATCTTTCTTCATGCGTGTTTATATTGCTATCATGTTTCAGTTTAAAGCCATGAATTTTTGAAATGCTTTCTGCCCACAGTAACAGTACATGGATATGTTTTAATATTTTTTTTTGAGAGTTCAATTCTTTAAAACCACTTTTACTTATGTGAGACATGATGATGCAGTTATTTTAGCTGTTGCCTGTCAACATCTGATTGTGGACTATGTGGAGCCTGAATGTCCTTCCTATACTAGCGTAGGAGTTTTCCTCAGGGTACTCCATTTTCCTTCCTACATTCCCAGAGATGTTTGATTAATTGGGAAATGGCCTGGGGCCTCATGTATAAACGGTGCGTACGCACAGAAATGTTGCATAAGAACGTTTCCACGCTCAAATCACGATGTATAAAACCTAAACTTGGCGTAAAGCCACGCACATTTCCACGGTAACTCATACCTTGGCGTACGCAATTTCTCCGCTCATTTTGCAGACTGGCGGCACCCAGCGTCAAAGCAGTGCTACTGTTCCTGTGTGGTCACCCTTTCTTTCTTAGATCCACATTCCTGACGTGGCTTTATAAATACACTGAAACTAACTGCATATTGTTTATTAGTGTAATGCATCTGATTGTAATTAACCTGCAGCAATATAATGGTCCAGGTAATAGCCATAGTATTCCAAATACCATAACTGTTTTAGCGTTGTAACTCTCACTGCATCTTCTTCTTCTTTCAGCTGCTCCTGTTAAGTGTAATCAAGAGTCCCGGTTCGATCCCCACTCACTCCTATATTTGCCGTTTTCAGTAGTAAGCTGCTCTTTTTGTTAATATTATACAGTACACACATGCACTTCGTTTGCGTCAGTACTTGTGCTGTTACTTAGAGAGTCAGATGGGGGGAGGGGTGATGTTAGAGCACGTGAGCTCATTCAGTGCAGCAGGAACAACGCACATGTTGATCTTTTTTTTTCTTTCAGTACATGTGCCTTCCCTGTTTATTTATATATCTCTGCCTGTCTGTCTCTCTATTACGCAGTGCTCGGTCTGTCTGTGTGTTATAGATCTTAAAAATAACAGTTATAGGGACAAGTTGTTCATGTTAATTGCAGTCTCAATTGTTAAAAAAATATTTTAAAAGGAGCATCCCACATGAAAATATAACGATCTCATTAACTGACTGTGGATACCAATTTATAAATTTTATGTCCGTTTGAGGTTAAAAAGAAAAAAAAAAAAAGCAACTCTTCATCCCCAGCGGGGAATCGAACTCAGGTCTGTGAGGCACGGCAAAGCTGCTGCACTCTAAGAAGCACATCTTAGCGCGCTACGCCATGGAGACTGATGTATCATCCTTGAAGCTTTTGTGAAAGTGTTTATTTGATCTTTGGAACTCGGGCTTTACACATTCTATAGTTTATGCCTACTACATTTTGTAACATTTATTACTAAAATATGAAAAAGTTTCTGTTTTAACAATGTGTTTACACAGATTACTGTAGAAACGGAACACACATGAAATGCGTGTGTTCCAAATAACAATCTATTATTTCCACTCTATAAATCCACTTCACTCCCAGATAATCAATCAAGGCATGAGCTGGGAAAAGTTCACGTACGTTCTAAGTCGGTGGGGGGATGGAATAGCCGGCTGCTGGCAGCATGTCTTTTATCAGCACATTTAGAGGACAAAGGATGCTGGCGGAGAGGTGTGAACGGATTTAAGAAGCGATTTAAGGTGGGCTGGATCTACGAGTTTTTTCGTAGGCTCTGGTAATTCTAGTGTTAAACCAACAAATAGTACGTTTTTCCTTTGCCTCCACTTGGTATTTGCTGAAATTCGTATATTTTCCCCCGTGCTTTTCCCATTGTCTTTTCTCAGAAGGCTATTTTATATTGATTTCCATATTCAAACAGGCGTAATTATGGGAGGAGTTGGGGCGGGACAGAAGGTGCATGCACGTGCGTTACTTTTCACGCTGATCGGGATTTATGTAGTGGAAGAACGTGAAAGTTTGCGTACGTACAGATTCCTGCATCTGGATTTTTCTGTGCATACACATATTCCCGCTTTTGTGCTTACGCCATGTTATTGTGTGAGTTCTATGCACGGCGTTATACATGAGGCCCCTGGTGTTCCATCTAGAATCGAGTCCTACCTTACACCTGTTCTGGTCTACTGTGACCCTGGATTTGAAAAGGTGTTGCTCGATCAGAGCCCTCAAAGTTCACTCCAATACGGCCAAAATGGATGCAATATTTTGGTTCCAACCCATTTTCTCAATCAGAAGCCAATCCGTGATAATAACATGACTAATTCTATGGGTTTCATTTTAATTTGTCAACTATTCTTATATATTTAATATCATCTGAATGACATGTGGACTTAAGCAGACTAGTAATTCCCAGTCCTTCACTTTTCTCTTCCATTTCATTGCCAATAATTTATTAAAACAGATGCTTCATGATGAAAATGTGTGATTACTTTTCACGCTGATCGGGATTTATGTAGTGGAAGAACGTGAAAGTTTACGTACGTACAGATTCCTGCATCTGGATTTTTCTGTGCATACACACATTCCCGCTTTTGTGCTTACGCCATGTTATTGTGTGAGTTCTATGCACGGCGTTATACATGAGGCCCCTGGTGTTCCATCTAGAATCGAGTCCTACCTTACACCTGTTCTGGTCTACTGTGACCCTGGATTTGAAAAGGTGTTGCTCGATCAGAGCCCTCAAGTTCACTCCAATACGGCCAAAATGGATGCAATATTTTGGTTCCAACCCATTTTCTCAATCAGAAGCCAATCCGTGATAATAACATGACTAATTCTATGGGTTTCATTTTAATTTGTCAACTATTCTTATATATTTAATATCATCTGAATGACATGTGGACTTAAGAAGACTAGTAATTCCCAGTCCTTCACTTTTCTCTTCCATTTCATTGCCAATAATTTATTAAAACAGATGCTTCATGATGAAAACATGTGATAGTTGAGACCAGCAGTTTAATACTAAAAGAAGCAATTAAGGGAATAGAATCTTAGCAAACAAGTTAAATGAGTATCAAAAATGTCATTTGAAAATAATTAGCTTCTGACACGAAAAAAAAAAAAAAGCCTTCAGCGACCCACATGTTAAGTGATTTTCAGTTATTCTTGCTGACCATCTCTGCCACCAATGGTTTCATTTTGGTCATCAGAGATTAATACATAGTTGCTCAATATTAAAAAAAACCAACAACAACTCGGTTGACAAGCTTTACTTCTTGGCAAGGTTCTTCCATCGTTTTAGACAAATGTCTGTCAAGTTACCACAATAGCTGACCCTCTGGATGAGAATTACACCTTCTAGTTCTTACTTGCAAATACTGCGTTCCTGGTCGACTATGTTACAGGTTTATCTGGTCATTACTCTTGTGTACAGAGTACAGCCAAATTCTTACAAGCATGCGCTCATCAATAACTCTCTGCCACCAATATTAGTAGTTATAACTACACAATCTCAAAAGTTCTGTTTATCTTACCTGACAAAATCTTAGGACTTATTTTTAGTACATTCATGACAATATTTCCTTTTGTAAAACTGTGAAATATGCTGTGTATACATAAACATAAAAATTACTAACAGCACCACTAAACTAAGTAACTAAATAATTCCTATGCAAATGTTACACGCGTTAGCACAGAATTAAAGATTCTAATATCCTCTAATAGTATCTAGGCCCTAGACTGATTCCTTGACGGGATACCCACTGTGTGGAGTTTGCATGTTTTCCCCTTGCTGGCACTTTTTTTTTTTTCCTGAAGACTACAATTTCCTTCCTTTGTCCACAGACATTGTTCATCGACTAACAAGTCTATTATGGCATCTTGCAAAAAGACAGATGTTCAATTTAGGTTAAGTTTTGTTTTTCAAAAGGGTGATTTATGTTTTCCTGTGACAATGTAACTAGCAACAATAAGGACTATGTTCAGGCTTGATCCAGGTTAATATATTAGATTGGGTCAGGTTATAATTTTGTTATTGCTCAAGTCATCTACTCAACACATGATCAACACTGGGTTTAAGCTCTAATGGGGTACAGAGATAACACTAAAAATCAATGTCGGTACTAGGAAAGAAGTTGGAGAAGCTGGTAGAAAGCACAGGGGCCAGATCACAGAGGGAGCATTGGTACATACCAATAATGTAAAGATTGGGAGATATTTCGGTAACTAGAAAAATCTGAAAGGATAAAGAAAAACTTTGGGGCAAAATACTTACCTTGAAACATATTAACTCTGTGTATCTTAACAATCCCCATGGCTAAACTTTCCATATTGCACAAAATGATTATTTGCATATATTTTCACGCGCCCTTGAATAAACTAGTTACCTTTTGTGAAATTCTGGATAACTCCTGCCCTTCCTCTGACTCAGCCTGAAGACCTAAAAAGCAAAGGAGATCATGTTCTGTGATAAACATAAGATTAGACAGGTAGACAAGTGATGTCCATACCAAGAGAAAGTCAAGCATAAAAGAACAATGTACCCCCTCTGTTAACACTGCACACTCTCTCTCTATAGCAGAGGGTTTAGTAATGCTGGGGATATTGCTAGTAAGAGGCAAGCCTGTGCAAGGAGGACTAGCCAGTCAAAGAATAGACCACTTTCCTGTCTTTTTCTTTTTCAATCTACAGTCATCGAAATCTCCTGATTTCTTAAATGGATATATCAGAAAGTCAAAGCCGAAGTGGCAATTCATATACATAGCTAATATCACAATGCTTAACAGCAAATAACAGCTAAATTAATAACATTCTTTGAACTTTAGAAATAAACCCACCAGTATTCATGCTGGAAGTAGATGTGTGTTCTTGGATGCTCTGGTGTGGTTGGTCTGGTTCTTCAATCCTTTCCTCAAGTTTACTTTTTGTGTCATTATAAGGTTTGTCTTGAGAAATATCTGAAGTATTCTCTCCCAATTTGATCTTGGCATCTGAAGGGTGGCCATGAACATTCAAGCGCGGGTGGGGCACAGGAACATCTGAAACATTTTCTCCCACCTTGATATTGGCATCTGAAGCATGGCCATGGACGTTCCAGCGAGGTGTGGATTGGGGAACATCTGACACATTCTCTCCCACTTTAATATTGGCATCAGAAGCGTGGCCATGGATATTCCAACGAGGCCTGGCTTGAACAACATCTGACACATTCTCTCCAACCTTAATGCTGGAGTCTGAAGCATGACCATGAACATTCCAGCGTGGTCTGGCTTGAGCAACATCTGACATATTCTCTCCCACTTTAATGTTGGCATCTGAAGCATGGCCATGGATATTCCAACGAGGCCTGGCTTGAACAACATCTGACACATTCTCTCCAACCTTAATGTTGGAGTCTGAAGCATGACCATGAACATTCCAGCGTGGCCTGGCTTGAGCAACATCGGATACGTTCTCTCCCACCTTGATGTTGGCATCTGAAGCATGGCCATGAACACTGCAATGAGGCTGGGACACACCAACATCAGATACGTTATCACCTACTTTAATGCTGGCATCTGAAATGTGACCATGAATATTCCACCGAGGCTGGGAAATAGCAACATCTGCCACATTTTCTCCAACCTTGATGTTTGCATCTGAAGCATGGCCATGGATATTCCAACGTGGTCTGACTTGAGGAACATCTGACATATTTACCCCAATTTTGATGTTAGCATCAGAGGAATGGCCATGAGCTTTTGAACAAGGTAAGGATATACAAACATCTGACACATTTTCCCCCACTTTGATGTTGTCATCATGAGCTTTTAGGTTAACTGAATCCATCGGCAATGCTGTTGACTGCATAGCAGTTTCACACTGAACAATATCTCCAGTGTCCTGCTTAATCGTGGTTTCTGAGAGCTTTGCTGTTGGTGAGACTTGTGTACAAAGGATATGAAGATCACAGTTCACCTGTGGAATCACATCCCCTTCACACAATTCAGAACCAATATCTGCCAGAGCAGCATCCACCTTGGAATTTATATTGGAGAATTTAGGCAGAAAGTCCTGCATATCCACTGTATCTACTGAACTGCGTCTGTCTTCAGAAGATGGAGTGTGGCTCAGTGCCACATTAATTTTAGGAAGAAATGGGGCACTGTATTGATGTGGAGGATCCTAGAACAGAAATTGAAGCTGAACAGTCAAAAAAGAAATACTACAACTAGCAGCAGGTAAGTTTAAAGAAAGCTTGGTGAAGTATGCCAGTCACTGAATGGTGTACACGAGAGGCAGTACAGACTGACAGTGGTCTTACCAGAATTAGACATGTTGTATCCTTTCTCCCTTGCTCTGTTGCATCTTGAAGATCTTCTTGTTTCACAAACTTATCCAAAAGAAACTTCTCAAGTTGGGCCTATAAAGAAAAAAGAATGAGAACAGATCATGGAGGAGAGAGAAAAAGCATATGGAGCAGGAACTGTGGTAATCTGCTAAGTGAGAAGGTTTCTTTCAGTTTCACACTTGGGGTTCATAAGGCAAAATTTAGGAAAGAGGTCATATTATTTCACCTGTATCTCCTTTGCATCATTTTCTAAAAAGCTGACTCTAGCTGCTTCTAGCCGATGTCTCCTGACCTTCCACAAGGCTCTCTGCTCTCGGGCAGCAGCCTCCTCTGTAAGACGACTGTAGTGTTCAATCAGCTCCATCCTGTAGCAAAATACGAACACAATTTAAAAAGGAAGCTAGCTGGGAAACTAATGTGCCTGTTGTTACGTGCTTTTTGCAAGGTGGCCAGACATAGTACATCTTTGATCACCTTGCATACTTTTCTATACACAGTTCTTCAGCCCTCACCTGGCTTTGTTCTCTAGTTGCTGCTCCAGAACCTGTAATCTCTTCTCTCGATCCCGTAACTCGCGAGCAAACCCAAAATCATTTTCCTCCTCCTGTTGTTGTGCTGCTAACCGCCGCTGAAAATGCAAAGAGTCACTTTAGACACACGCTGTCCAATATACAGGGGTAGTCAAGCAAGATTCTGGGAGAGCATAACTTAAAACTGACACCAGCAAATAACAATGCCACCAAGGTCGTTTGAGTCAAAATTAGCTTCTAGGAATGTGTTTCCTAGCAGGCCTTCCTCCTATATATTCTACCTGTTGTTCCTGCTCCATTTGTTGTTTCAGCTCTAGAAAAAGCTCACGCTTCTTAGCCTCCTGAGCCAACTTCTGAGAGAGCTGTCGTCCTGCAGACAAATGAGACAGTTTCAGTTAGGGAACAACATGAATAGCTGGTCATTGGGCTGCTCAGTACAGTATACTCACCTTGGATGGTCTCCAGTGTCTTTGTAGCAGTCTCCTGTACTTGAATTATCAACTCCTGCCTAGCAATTTCTGTCCGTAGGGCCTGTGGAAAAATGACACATGCTGAACTAAATTTTCCAGGAGTGCAAAATAAGTGAAAGGGTATTAGGATCCTGGGGCTTGTTATCAAGTAGATGGTAGAACCAAAAGAATGTGAAAGGCATCACTAGAACCCTGGGAGAAATGAATATAGACATGAAAAGACACTTTAGACAAAAAGCTTAAAGCATCCACTACACCACACCACACTACTGGGAAGGAACAGGGCCTTGCAATATGGATACCTTTCCAGCGCAGCTTGAGTGTTTGATAGGCAAAAAGCCAAATATTCCAGATACAAACTCAAGTGACAGTACCTTTGCCTCCCTACTGATGGCACTGTGCTGTGCAATCCTTTCCATGCGGCCTCTGTAGATTTCGCAGTCCCTTTCGATTTCCTCTAGCTCTTGCAGGGAGAAGGTGACAGCTATGCGGGGCACTGACAGCTCAGATGAGCAGATGTAATGCTATCAAGGAAAAAGAGAAGAGTCTGAAAAATCTGCTGCAAAGGTAGACATGCAAACAAGCCAAACAAACCAATAACCTCACCATAGGTGAGCAGACTTTGAGAAGATTGACTGTCTTGCCACACATGTATATATCGTTGGCTATGTGCTGCAGGAAGACTGGAACACACTCTTCCACATCTCTTGAGATCAACACGTAACCATGGGTCCAAAAGTGCCGGTCTAGAGGAGAAGTAGTGCAAGAGAACTAATCATCAAAATAAGACTAGACCAGATCTGTTGTGAACAAGGGACAAGAGACCAAGACTGGTGGAGGCACAGACATCATGAACAGACGAAACTAAAAGACACACAGAAAATCACAAAAGGAATGGAGAGAATAAGATAAAAACAAAAGACAGAAGTAAAAATAAAGTGATCAAAGGGCCCTTCAGTAACCTGGGTGGTATGTACAAACATGCAAGCATGTGACACAAAATGATAGACATACCTCTGCAGCCTAGGTAGTCCTCATCAACCTGGATCATAAATTCACCACTGACATCCCGAAATACCCCACTGTACACCCAATCATAGATGAACCTGCTAGGAAAAAGAGACAAATAATTCACTTAACTCACCGGGAGCCACACCACACAGATGTAAAGAACAAATGGATGTGCACTCCGACCTAGTATAGGGTTCACAGCTGCTACGAAGCAGTGACAGCAGGACAGGGTAATTTTCATTGCTGCAATTATTCTGAGCTTCCTGGTATAAATAGGAGAGCAGCTTCACTCCCTGAAACACAAAGCACAGAGTCAGAGACAGCCAGAGGTGACATATTCATTGGTTGGACATATTATGAGAAATATTACTCACAGTGGGGAAGGAGCCAGTGCCCACCCTGCTGAGCCCAAGTGCCCCTGCAGTGCCACCACACCAACATAGCTCTGACAGGTACCTGCAAAGATGGTAACATAGTTGTACAGGTAAGTAAACACAGACTCCCTAAAAGAGTAATGTACTCTATTCCATAGCACTCAGTAAAAAACTGTCATGAGACTCCAGCTAAAAGCTTTTCTCACTTCCCCTTTATTTATCTGTTCATATGTTACCATTAGATAAGCTGCCCCTACTGTCGATCCATAGATAGATCGATAGATAGATAGAATCCGGAAAGTATTCAAAGCCTTATTCCAAAATGGATTAAATTCATTTTTTTACTCAGAATTCTACACACAACACCCCATAATGGCAACGTGAAAAAAGTTTACTTGAGATTTTTGCAAATTTATTAAAATTAAAAAAATTGACAAAGCACATGTACCTAAGTATTCACAGCCTTTGCCATGAAGCTCAATATTGAGCTCAGGTGCATCCTGTTTCCCCTGATCATCCTTGAGATGTTTCTGCAGCTTAACTGGAGTCCACCTGTGGTAAATTCAGTTGATTGGACAGGATTTGGAAAGGCACACACCTGTCTATATAAGGTTCCACAGTTGACAGTTCATGTCAGAGCACAAACCAAGCATGGAGTCAAAGGAATTGTCTGCAGACCTCCGAGACAGGATTGTCTCAAGGTACAAATCTGGGGAAGGTTACAGAAAAAATTTTGCTGCTTTGAAGGTCCCAATGAGCACAGTGGCCTCCATCAGCCGTAAGTGGAAGAAGTTTGAAACCACCAGGACTCTTCCTAGAGCTGGCCGGCCATCTAAACTGAGCGAACGGGGGAGAAGGGCCTTAGTCAGGGAGGGGGCCAAGAACCCGATGGTCACTCTGTCAGAGCTCCAGAGGTCCTCTGTGGAGAGAGAACCTTCCAGAAGGAAAACCATCTCTGCAGCAATCCACCAATCAGGCCTGTATGGTACAGTGGCCAGACGGAAGCCACTCCTTAGTAAAAGGCACATGGCAGCCCGCCTGGAGTTTGCCAAAAAGCACCTGAAGGTCTCTCAGACCATGAGAAAGAAAATTCTCTGGTCTAATGAGACAAAGATTGAACTCTTTGGTGTGAATGCCAGGCGTCATGTTTGGAGGAAACCAGGCACCGCTCATCACCAGGCCAATACCATCCCTACAGTGAAGCATGGTGGTGGCAGCATCATGCTGTGGGGATGTTTTTCAGTGGCAGGGACTGGGAGACTAGTCAGGATAAAGGGAAAGATGACTGCAGCAATGTACAGAGACATCCTGGATGAAAACCTGCTCTAGAGAGCTCTTGACCTCAGACTAGGGCGATGGTTCATCTTTCAGCAGGACAACGATCCTAAGCACACAGCCAAGATATCAAAGGAGTGGCTTCAGGAGAACTCTGTGAATGTCCTTGAGTGGCCCAGCCAGAGCCCAGACTTGAATCCGATTGAACATCTCTGGAGAGATCTTAAAATGGCTGTGCACCGACGCTTCCCATCCAACCTGATGGAGCTTGAGAGGTGCTGCAAAGAGGAATGGGCGAAACTGGCCAAGGATAGGTGTGCCAACCATGTGGCATCACATTCAAAAAGACTTGAGGCTGTAATTGCTGCCAAAAGGTGCATCGACAAAGTATTGAGCAAAGGCTGTGAATACTTATGTACATGTGATTTCTCAGTTTTTTTTATTTTTAATAAATTTGCAAAAACCTCAAGTAAACTTTTTTCACGTTGTCATTATGGGGTGTTGTGTGTAGAAATCTGAGGAAAAAAATGAATTTAATCCATCTTGGAATAAGGCTGTAACATAGCAAAATGTGGAAAAAGTGATACGCTGTGAATACTTTCTGGATGCACTGTAGATAGATAAATAGATAATGTATTAATCCCAAGGGGAAATTCACATTACAAACCTAAACAGACAAATGTCATTTAATCCAAAGACAACAGAGTGTTCATTCATTTTTTTTTCTTCATTGCAATAGCCCAAGCACAGTTACAACAAAGTCATGGCAGGGAGGCTCACCTGAGCTGCCGTCCAAGCTTCTTGAAAAGAAAAGCGATATTGAGCAGGCTGAGGGTGTGTGGTGTGGAGAGGACACAGGCCCGATAATAGTGCAGATAACGACGTACTCCTGCTGTGAAGGCCTGCAAAGGATAATATTGCTTAGGGTTAGATAGGTCAAATCGCTCACCCAGGTGTTTGTTAGAGGTTGCAAATCCTGAACAGTGGTCCTAGTAAGGAGGGAAATTCCATGTTGATCTGCTGATACATTTGTCCCTTTCTGTGCTTCTACCCATCTCTCAACCTAAAGGCATTTGTATGGTCCACTAAGGGGCTACAAAACTGTGGATTAAGGACAGCCATGAACAAAGTCAGCATTTTGGAAATATTTTCAGTATGTCTGCTGAAGCAATGAACCTTGAAATTGGCCTTATAATGCACTGTTTATATTGCTAATACAGCACGTATTGGAAAAAGTGCAGGGAGTTCAGCAGAGGTGTTGTCCAATAGGATTGGGATGACTCAGCAGCTCAACAGTAAGATCCCTGAAAACATGATGTATCACAAAGTATGAAGAAGAATGTAAAAAGTGAAAGTGTTCCTGCCTTTTTAAGGTGATCAGGCTGTGAAACCATTACACTATGGTCAAACTGAAATTGTGCATTGTGCAAATCAAAAAGTCCAAATATTAAATTACAAGGGGGCTCCGCTCGCCTACCCCCGGCGTTGGGTATCCTGAAATACATTAGTCGAGCTCGTTCGTTTTAGAGCCATGCCCGCTTTGCCTGCGGCATTTATGACGCGCGTTGTAGGCGCCTGCGTTCATTGATTGTATCCAGGTGGGCTCGTGTTTGTATCGTTGAGCTGTATTGTGTTTGAATTTGGTGTAAACGTTCAGCAGTTTGTACAATCCCAAGCAGCACATTATTCCTAACTTCACTCCGCAGTATTGCCACTCACAATATGACGGTGACGCCTGCGCCTTCACTCCGCAGTAGTGCCACTCACAATATGGCGGTGACGCCTGCGCCTTTCGTACTATCTTTGTGGACCTGTGGGGCCTCCGTAGCCTCTCATGTTTGACTCTGAGGTGCAACGCAGAATCCTCTTTTCTGTGTGGTTGTGTCGTTAGTGGTAGCTATGGGCGCATTGTTGCTTCATTTCTCATTCACGTTAGTTGAGCTCTTTCGTTCTTGGGCCGTGACTCCTTCGTTCGCGGTGGATACGACTTCGCTTGCAGTTTATGGAACGTGCACCTGCACAGTACGTCTCATGGTCCCATCGCCGTGTCCCTGCGTCCATATCCGGTGTATTCTCGGTTAGTAATATGGGTAGAATTTAATATTTTAAAAACTCACTTGTTTCATCTTTACTATTGAGTATCTATCTAATATGCACCCAAGTTCTTAATCTGTTTTTGCACCACAAGGTTACAATCTAGCTGGGGGCTACTCATGCAGGGCTGTACAGAAGTTAGGAATGGGACGAAATTCTGTCTCTGGAAGGCATACTAATATTGGGTCAAGTTTGAATCACTTGCTAACTGAACATGAATATCTTTGGAAAGAAGAAGAGAAGAGAAAAAAAAATCATGCAAACTTCAGGAGAATATATGAAATTAGTAGAGTTACCAGTCAGATAATTTAACCTACTGCAATGCTAAACATACTGCTAAGACCCTACTTTGATTAAACTCCATAAAACCAGTCAGGATAACAGAAAAATTCAATAATATTTAAAATGAACACTCCGTTTACACTCAAAAATCTTTTAATTTACTCTGTATGAAGTTAAAGAAAAATTAACAAAATAACTAAATGTTGCATAAATAAAAAGATAACATAGTCCCCTATCAAAGAGTCACTTTAAACACAAGGGGCCTCATGTATAAACGGTGCATATGCACAAAAATGTTACATGCAAACGTTTCCACGCTCAAATCGCGATGTATAAAACCTTAACTTGGTGTAAAGCCACGCACATTTCCACGGTAGCTCATACCCTGTCGTACGCAACTTCTTTGCTCGGTTTTACAGACTGGCGGCACCCAGTGTCAAAGCAGTGCTACTGTTCCTGTGTGGTCACCCTTTCTTTCTTAGATCCACATTCCTGACGCGGCTTTATAAATACACTGAAACTAACTGCATATTGTTTATTAGTGTAATGCATCTGATTGTAATTAACCTGTAACAATATAATGGTCCAGGGAATAGCCAAAGTATTCCAAATACCATAACTGCTTTAGTGTTGTTACTCTCACTGCACCTTCTTTTTCTTCTTTCAGCTGCTCCTGTTAAGAGTTGCCACAGCGGATTATCTTTTTCCATATTACTCTCACTGCACCACTCGGAGTATTTATATCAATGTATCTGAGTTTGGAATCACAGCAGCAGCTGATCGGAAAGAGAATTATCGGGATACAGCATCAACCAAACGCTGCCTCAGCCATGGCAAAACGCTTCAGAGCCTTTCCTGTATGGACCTCGCGGTTCAGAAACAGTTTCATCCTAAGAACTTTAAACGCGCTCAGTCAGTCCATCAAGTGCTCCTTGTAGAACTGTTTGTACTTAGAAGTACAATTTCCTCACTGTAAACTTGCACAACAGTTATAATATTGCATAACCTGCGCCACTTTATAAAGCGCGTATTTATATATGATGACGGTATCATTTTTAAGATGAAATGCAGCAAAATATGTTGATTATACTATACAAATAAAACTTTAACTTAATTTAAATAATCTATATTGTTAATAATCAAACATGTGAGGACACAATGCCGCAGCACTGGCTAGTTCACGGATTATTCTATACCTCGTGCTTTATTCTTGCTGGGCTGGCACGACACTGGTAGGATAGATTGAATAATTAAACATGTGCTATGAAGATATTTCAATGTTCCTTAAACGTTCTGAAGAATCGTCGTTCTAAGCTTACAGATGGCTTAACGTCTATTACAGAGTTGATTGTGTGGCGATTGGGTATTTGGAGAAAGAAAAGTAAGGACAAGAATTGGAGGTTAGTACGTTTGAAAGAGATAGTACTGCTGCGATAAATTAATTAACTGAATGTCACGCATGGCGCAGCAAGTATCTTGCGTGAGACATGAACAAGCACTGTGCCACAGTGTTCCCATGTTTAATAACATGCTTTCATTCCTATCATCATGAAAAAGATATCCCGTATACATCTCATTATTTTAATTACTCAGAGAGCTGTAATATCACGAATATAATGGATTCTGTGTCCTGTCGGAGAAAGAGAAAGCCCATTTAAGAAGCAGGTAGTGATTCACACACATAGAGCACATAGAAGATCAAATACAGAACAAAGCATTTAACGTGCTACTTTAGTTACGATGGGATTTGAGAAACTAGTAAATTAAACAGCTTTAAGATGAAGTTTATGATGTTCGACTTTAATGGCAAAATAAACTACGTGATTAAAATGGAAATTTCGAGATTAAAGTTGACATTTCATGCTTTTTTCCCCACTGTGTGCCTATTTTTTTTGTCTGTACCCTAATAAGCTTTCATATCACATTCAGACGGTGGGCTACGACTTGCCTTTTCACGGCGACTTTGATATGTGACTTCTTTTTTATTTCGGGCACTGTGCGACTTTGTGAACTTGAGCTTTCGAGTTTCTCCGACACTCTGTCACTCGATCAACTTCCTTTTGTTGATTATACTACTGTTTAAACCAACAAATAGTAAGTTTTTCTTTGCCTCCACTTGGTATTTGCTGAAATTCTTATATTTTCCCCCGTGCTTTTCCCATTGTCTTTTCACAGAAGGCTGAGCTTAAGGGCTATTTATATTGATTTGCATATTCAAAGATGTGTAATTCTGGGAGGAGTTGGGGCGGGACAGCAGGTGTGTGCACGTGCGTTACTTTTCACACTGAACGGGATTTATGGAGCGGAAGAACGTGGAAGTTGGCGAACGCATAGATTTATGCATCTGGATTTTTTTGTGCGTAAGTACATTTCCGCTTTGGTGCTTACGTCATGTTATAGTGCGAATTCTACGCACGGCGTTATGCATGAGGCCCAAGGTGTGCTGCCAGGGGGAACAGTTGGGGATAACTACTCCAACTTTGAAGGACTTCTGCCTGACCAAGAAGTGCTTCCACTGTGCAATACTGTGGAACCAGAAGTACTCCCAGGACTAGCATAAAAAGAGCCACCTCACGTCAGTCTAAGAGCTGGAGTTGAGAGGAGGTGGACAAGGCTTGCCAGGGTAGTGTGGAAGAAGAGAAACATTTCTGTTCTGTTTATATTATGCTATGCTTGGTGAAGTGGAAAGGAGCTTGTTAATGATACTTCTGTGAGATAAAATCACTTTATTATAACCCATGACTGTGGTGCTGTAGTTGTGGCTGGGGCTTGGTGCATAGTGACACCTCTAGTGGTCACACTAGCTACCTACATTGTTGACAGTGTTCTATTTATTCCCTAATTACAGGCACCCTGCTTCCTCTATTTTCATTTAGTCAGTGACTCCTACCCAGCTAACAGTGGCTCCCAAGACTGATAAATAACATAGGAGTTGCCACAAGTTTTAGGATACAGGCCAAATATTCAGGCTATGTTTGTTCTGACATAACAAACTTCGTGATCACTACCTGAAAAATGAGGCCCTTTTGTGCACTTGAGCTGAAGACTGGCTGAAGTGAAAAGCGACTTAGCCTGAGGTAGTGGGTACCACACTCTTCCAACTCTCCCAGTAGACTAGTCACACTCTCTGAAGAGGTGCCAGAGATAAAGATCCCATGTTTCACCTGGAAACCAGTTGCAGTCTGCAAGATAACACAGATGATTAAAGGGTTTTAATTTACACAAACAACAGCAACACATGTACACCCACATACAATCACACATAATATCTAAATCCATTACACATCTTGTCCCAAATCACTGCTCCACCTAAAAACCTGAAAATCCAATCCCACAGCTATTCTCAACACAATGACTTTCTAATTCTACTGTAATTCTAACACTCTACAACCTCAATCCCAAGTATGTCCTTATCACTAAGAATTCCCAATTCCGTGGCTACCTTCTAATCCCTTGAGCTCTCCTAAAGATTTTTCCAATTCTTTCATTTCCAAACCCTGCAGATTCTTTAGAGATGTTACCACTATTGAATGCCATTTGTTTATTTCACCTGGTTCAAAGAGAAAGTTGCTGATGCCACACCAATTAGAACATTGAGAGCATCTTTGACGAGGTCTGCTTCACTCTGTGGACCAGGCTGAGCAAGAGAAAGAGACAGCGAGCCACTCAGCAGGCGGATCTCTGCCTCCCTGACCTGGTAAAGTTGGTCAAAGGCCGCTCTACCAGCTTCAGTCACATACGGATCTTCCTTTTTGCCAGGGGGACTGTAAGACAGTGGAGAAGAATGCAAAAGATCAAGATATTCTATGATAAAATAGAACACATTCTAAGACAAAACAGTGATGCTATACTATTAAAAAAATACTCCACCAAAAAATAATATACCTGTAGTGATGGCTGAGAAAAATATTTAATATCATGTTTTAATGGGGAATGGAAATTACAAAATTCCTGATACAATGGGCTTTAATCAAAACCCAGGTTGAACAGAGCAAACTGTATCAAAATGTCCTTAAACAATCTCAAATTACCCATTGTCACATAATCCAAATTTTAGGAATTCGGTGATATGCTCGCAATGTTCCAAACATATGCATTTTACCACGTGGAAGAAGCCGTGGAAAATCATGTAGGTTTTTGGAGGGCTAGGCTGCAGAATAACTCTTAAGGAGCAACATTACTTATATTTTAAACTTATAAAAATTATAAATATCACAATTATGAAATTGTATGAGAAACAAATTCTGAAGCAACTTTGCAAACTGTATATAAAATTAAACTTATCTTTTTAGCTATCACTAGCTATACTACATATACTGTATGAGGCTAAATCAAAAAGTAAAAGCAATTTGAAAATTATGCTGTAATCACAACATATAGAAGCTGACGTCATACAACATGTTCACAATGGTTTATAGGTAGTTCGAACACGCACAGTGCAGTGCTCTGTCATTAGTCTAATTGAAGCCAGGGTCAAAAGAACATGAACACTCCGCTGCGGGACTGCACCATTGTTGAAAAACACACAGTAGTGTGATTTCCTTGGGCAGGAGTGAAAATTTTGGAAAAGATTTTGGGTCTGTATGGAAGTGAAAACAGCCCAACTAAACAAATGGGAAGAAATGTTTAAAGTGGGAAGAGCAAGTGTAACTGGAAAAGTTGATATGTCGAACTTCAACATAGTACACACAATCCCATATCAATATAGCAATGCCTTCATCAGAGAAGACCAATGGATTACGTTGTCTGCTGTCACTGCACATTTGGATATTGGGTGCAGATCTGTACATGCCATAGTCCACGATGACTCTGGGTACCATAAAATTTGTGCAAGACAGGTACTCAAACAGCTTACTGATCTTCACAAGCAATAGCATGTGGAGACTGCAACTCAATTCGTGAACTGTTATGATGAGAACCCGAGTGTTTTGGGGCAGATTATCACTGGAGATGAGACATGGGTCTATCACTGTGAGTTGGAAATCAAGACATAAAGTATGCAATGGAGTAAGCTGTCCCCTTCCAGTAAAGGTCAGGTCAGCTCAGGTCAGGCTGGGGAGCACTCACTGGTACAGTGCATTGCCATGCCCACCACAAGACAAAAACAGCTTGGGATCCAGCCCCACCTTCCAGAAATGACCCTTTATCTGCCACAGCCAGGTGTTATGTGGGCGTCCCCTTGGTCTGGTCCAGCCACTTGGGTCCTCAACAATAAAGATCCTGCAAGCCGGATCATCCTCTGGGAATCGCATTACATGGCCGTAGTGTAGTGATGGGAACTCCGGCTCTTTTCAAAGCTTCGGCTCTTTTGGATCAGCTCCCTTTAAAGAGCCAGCTCTTACGGCTCCCGAATGGCTCTTCGTTTAGTATCACTTGGATGCTTATATTTTAGCCTAATTAAGCAATTATGAATGGTTTGTGTATAAGCAATTTCTTATTCATTGTTTTCAGACATTACGTATTTTTATGCATTTTTTCATTACAAAAAATACACAGATTTTGTGTATTTTGTTGTTTAACATTTTAATAAAAGCTTTAAATGAACAACTTAACACAAAACCACAGCAAACAAATTAAATAAAGGCCAAACTCAACAATAACAACACAACACTATGACTCTTTGAATAAAAGTTTGAATAATTGATGGCACAGATGATAGACATCTACTATAATTAATTAGATGCCAAGATTAACTGTAAGATTCTGCATTTATAGTATTCATGGTGCAATTTCAGTTTTCATGTTATATCTACAATGTCATTTGTGTTATGTTAAAACTCAATTTTACACTAACATCTGACAGTGTGGGAGTGTGTGTGAGAGTGATCCCTGAAATGGACTGGCACCTCGTTTATGGTGGTTTCCTGCCTTGCTGTCAATTCTAACAGGACTGGATTAAGAATGATCTGGAATGTCATGCAGTTATGAATAATCATCACAATATTTAGCAGTCTTTAAGCCACACAAATTCACATTTATTATTAATGGATTAAAGAAATTGATTTCCTTAGTAATTTAAAAGACCACAAATTTCTTTCGCCCAAGATGAGAAGATTTTGCACATTAGTTTAAATGAGAAAGGAAGAGTCTTTTTATTAATTGATTTACTTATTTTTTTACAAACAGGGGATTTCTTTTCACACACTTACTAGTTTATGTTGCCAGTGACTGCGTTTAATGCTGAATGAAGGTAAATAATTCACCTCTTCACCAATCATCCTCTGTCCTTTGCTCCACATTTCCAAACCACCTTAGTCTGTTTTTTCTCAGCACAATACACTGCCTGTGTCCTGGTGTTAGGACTACGGTCACTATCCTTCCTGAATGTTGTAAAATGCAACTAAAGGACATTGGCAACAGGAAGGATATTCAGTCTTAAAACTTTCCAATGTCCCCTTGACAATAAGATACAAAGACATTTAAAAGTGCCAATCTATTAATGTCTATGTTATAAATATTTAATTCTCAAAAGACACAGTAGTTTATTATTAAAAGGTGCTGTGTAACCCATGTCTGATCCCTCCAAAATGCAAAAGAATTTTTTTTTAAAAAAATGCTATTGAAATGTCCATAATGTTCGGGCCTATTGTATGTGATCCTATTACATAAATATGCGTATCATAAATTGTACTGTTTTGTTTCTGCTTATCTGCATAGCAGTCCAAGGTTGTGCAACAGCATTATATACAGTATATAACACATATAGTCTCTCTATTATATAAAAAAAAATCCTTTGACGCAACAAGACTTTTTGGAAAAGAATTTTTCAAGTCATGCCCTCCTCTCAAACATTTTCAAACAAGACCACGGTCCTCTCAACTCTCATTCGTGTATATGCTCTTGTCAGATACACTTTCTGCGCTCTCAGCTCTTATACATTTTAACATTTTCCTCACTTTAAGTTCCCAATTAATGAAGACATATTATGTTCAAATCTTATAGAAGAATTTCATC
Organism: Erpetoichthys calabaricus; assembly: GCF_900747795.2. Taxonomy (NCBI): domain Eukaryota; kingdom Metazoa; phylum Chordata; class Cladistia; order Polypteriformes; family Polypteridae; genus Erpetoichthys; species Erpetoichthys calabaricus. Next base: position 174,886,735 of record NC_041394.2, read on the forward strand.
ATGAAGGATTATCAACATAAAAAATGAGTACAGGCACAATCCTAGCACCGAGAAACGAGGAAGTCAAATGAATTAACAGCAAAAAAGTCAATCGGTTACACATCAAATTGGTTAAATGCATCCAAAAATGTCAAACAGTTACACGGCAAATTGGTTAAATGCATATCAATACACTATGCTGAAACAGTTGGTTTCATCTTCCACACGATCACCACCAACAGCTTACAATATCACGAAGAATATCTACAACCGTTAACAACATCCGGTCTTACAACGCACAAATTACTGTATCCAAGAAAGGTAATGTAGTACATCTTCCGCCAATAACATTTGACAATAAAGGAGATCTTGATATGCCATTCATATTAAAACGTTAACAGTTTCCGGTTAGAATAGCTTTTGCAAAGACAATTAACAAATCTCAGAGCCAATCATTCGAAAAAGTCATTTTATTTAATAGAGAGAAAGAAACAAAATTCAATCACGGGCAGTTATATGTTGTGTTGATACATAAGTAACAATTCCCATGAAAATAAAAATCTGTTTAAATTATACATCCGCATCACCAGATGTGAGCGGAAAAAATGCAAAGAGGATAGCGCGTAGTGTAGGCCAGGTGGGTTGGAGAGCAAAGCCCCCTAGTATATAATATAACAAAATTTGTTCAGTTGAAACCTAAATGTTATTTGTGCTATCATGCAAGAAATTCAATATGCATCCTGATAAACATCTCTTGCGCCACACAATGTCAAGTGACTGAAATAATTATCCTGTACCTATCAGACTTTAGATCTGACTAACAGGTAGTTGTAAAAGCCACTTATTTACTTGTTTGTTTGCTTTCATAATTGGTTAAATTTGTCAACAGAATACTCTATGATGTACAACATGCATAATATCAACCATCTGATATTTTTATTCTCTCCCTTTGGATATATAAATAGCACATAAAACAAAACAAGGTTTTAAAAAAATCCTCATTCACCTTGCATAAACACATAAAATAAACCTCATATTGTTATTTCATGCCATTTTAGTTGTATACTTTAAACATGGATGGAATGGTGATGCAGTGGTCTATGCTGCTGCCTCACAGCTCCAGAGAGATACTCTGCTTCTCCTCCTACATCCAAAAGATTTACTTGTTATATAGCAGACAATTGTAAACAGGACCTGTGTAAGTGTGGGTGTGTGTGAATATACCAGACACCCAGTCCAGGGTTGCTATCTGCCTTGCTTCTGATGTTGCCAGGATAGGCTCTGGTACTCCATGAGCATGAATAGGATTGTGCATGTTTGAGAATATTATGTTATGTATTTTTCCTATATTTTTACTTTTAGTCACAAACCACAGAATTACAAAACTAACGACAAATTGGGTCAAACAGGTTTAAATAACAATATAAATGGAACATGCATATTTATTGCTTAACCACCAAAGCATTAAGTGTATCCCCACTTACAACCATTCAAGTTTTCTTCTCCAGGTTTATTGGTTCACACTACATTTAAAAAACAGGCAAGGTAAAAACACACACCCCCTGTCCTTCACAACAATAAGATGTTTAATAAGCCCCAAACACCCATGATGGTGAATCACATCCAAGCCAATCTCCCACCCTAGGCAAAAACACTCACCAGCCAATACGCTCCCAACAGCGCCTCTGACTGGGTTCATAATTGAGTACAGCTTCCCAGATGTCAAGGTCAGGTGTCAGACTGGGCTCTGATTGGGAGTCTGGTGTCAAATTCGAGGCAGACTGGAACCCTTCATCTTCTGACTGGTCAACACTTGGAGGAACCTGAAATAAAGAAGGTTAATGCATCATATCTTAGTATGCACATGGGATGAGAGGGTGGTTAGAAATGAAATGCCAAATCTGAGCCTGAGGAAAAACCTTCCTGTCTGAATGTATGAGAGGTGTCATGGCATTTCCTTTCATCCTCCTACATTGGGCCATTAAAAGCACTGGCCTTTCATAGTGTGATGCAGTCTCACTTTATCTGCCTACACTGAGCATCAGAAAGCTTTGCTTTTAAGTTTATTGTTTATAAAATTTAATAGTTACACAGCATGATGGTTGTTACATGTATTTATGTGTTTGTACATGGATTTTGTGACCCACTACACAGGCAAATTGACCCTGATGTCATGTGGCTCAAAATGATACAACTCATTAAGGAAGCAGATTATTTCTGCTGACTTACATTTTAAAAGTATCTGTCGTGATTGGGCTTCATTTAAAATAATATTTAAGGCTTATTTTATTTCAGGCACTTTTTACAGTTTCACACTGTTGGTGGTTCAGTACAGGCCAAGTCATTCGAGTAAAATATGTTCCATTCCACTTCAATAGTTACATTTATCACCTTGTTTAGCAGTCAGTTGAGCTTTGTAAGTGATGTACAGTAGGGGCAGAATACTGAAAAAAGTAGCATCTCAGCAGATTCAACAAAGCAGCTTTGTGTCTAACATTTCCTGACAGACAAAGTAATTTCTTTACAGCCTCGTTCATTGCTAAAATTCTGAGAAGGACAGTGAGGTGAAATATGGAGAACACTCCTAAAGAATTAAAGAGGCAAAGGAAGAAGAGTGAAACCAGCCTTGAGCCTTAACAATTAAATACAGTAATGCCATGTCAGTTGCCTCTGTTTCTAGTAGACCATCCAGCAAGTCAAATGTTAGTGTGGCAGAAGCTTGAGCGAGCACCAGAGGTGGGGCTGTCTTTGCCTATTCCACACTTGTAGAAAAGGGAGGCTTTAATTATGTTGGAAAAGGCCCAACTGGAAATCACCATGAATACAGCTCTCACTAGGTACAGCAGGAGAAGGAAATGGCTGCAGCACTGCCAGAAGCAGAATCACTGAAGACCACAGCCAAAGAACTTGAGCTTCCAGGCAGTGCTAAGCAAACAGAGCTCAGCTTTGTCTTAGAAGGAACACAAAGAGGATTATGTAGAACATCATTCTAATTTGCATTTAGGCTAGTTGTCATTGACTTTTCTAGAAGCCTTGACACCTACTTATCAGTCTATTCAACTCCACCACATTTCAAAGACACAACTTTTTGAAGAACATTTAGACTGAGGGCATATGGGAGCAAGAAAAAAGAGCAAATGAAAGCCACTTGCAAAGCTATGTACTGTATTTGAAAGATGAAACTGAGGACACAAAGTGCTCTCCCAAAGAGCACTGTAGTGCTCCTCACCTTTCTCTTTCTCCCTGTCAGCATACTAACTTATCAAGAAGCCCCTGTTCACATGGCAAAGGCACTTTCTATCCCAAATTGTGACCATGAGATGATTAAGTTTAATGTTTGCCCTAAAAATTATTAAGTGTAGCGATTATCTTTCATTAATGCCAAAGAATGACTGAATTTGACAGCCAGCAACGAAGTTCAGTTGCTAGTAAAATGGTTAGAAAAGGCACTTTTTGAGAAGCTGGAGAATTTTCTAAAACTTTAGTAGCAGAAACTTCCTTAAGCCGAGAGTATTGGGCAATCTACTCCAAGAGATGGAATCTGCAAAGCAAGAAGGAAGTTCATGTACTTAGATACTGAACAAGGTATTAAAAGCCTATACAGTAGTGGTCAAACTTCCAGATATATGTCTTTAAAAATGGATAAACCAATACTCTCAATATAAAATTTGAATTGAAGGCAATTTGAAATGATTTTTCCCTCTTTTCATTTTTTACTAGCTTCATTTGCAAAGAAGCTTTTATCTGTGCTCTTCAGTCTCTAAAAAATGAGATGCAGAATGAAAAGCAAACCCTTATAAAAACAGTTGCATCTCTGCTCATAGGACAGAAGTTTCGTCATCTCCTTCCAGGATGACGGTCGAGATCAGAAGCAAGTCAATGACTGACAAGCAGTATCTTATTCATAAAAATCCTTTAAAAGAAAACAGAAGCTTTAGAAAAAAGATTCTAAGAATGCAAGGCTTGTCTTAAAGTGTGCCAGGTGACAGATTGGACATGCCAACCCCCACAGCAGCAAAATACACATCCATCTCAAAGTTATAGCACACTATCTACCAGAATACAAGACACCTCTTCTATTGAGAAATGCCATCATACAAGTTTATAAAGTAAGAACAGCAAAATAGTCAAGACAATGACCCCATTGTGCAGAGACTAGATGCAGAGTGGGTTATTGTTGGAGTTATGTGTTTTAGCAAATATTTACCGAACTAACATATTAGAAAATTGATCTCAATCTGCTTCATTCCATGTTACAATCACATCCATGTCAAGGAGAGTTTCAAAACAACGACACATCTAATCTCTCCATGGATACACACTGCGTCTGAGTCACTTGTATTTGATGAATGTACATTAGAGAAGAGAATTTTTGTAAGGTTCAAGGATGGCAATAAGGTAGGATTCCCTATTGAAGACTGATAGGTTCAACAGCTCAAGGACAGAGAGATGTTTTTAAATGATACAAACAGCTGGATGGCACCTCTTCCATTTAAGACACCTTGTCAGTGTCTCCCAAACAATCAAGACCAAACATTTAAACAACTAAAGTCCCTGAACATGAAGGGACACTTTGTGACATTCATGTACACAATGCTTGATTGAGACCATGCTGAACTGGCTCCACCATTACATCAAAAAGTAGAATGGAACATGTTTAGAAAGTCGTTTCAGGATCTCAAACTGATCAAAATACCTAGAACATATACAACTATTAGTCTTCTGCAGCTCAAAAAAAAAAAAATTCCTAACTTCAGTCTTCTGAAGAAACTGAGCCCTTGCATTGATGATGATGATGGTCTTCTTGGAACTGGAGGACAGATGAAGAATTCAATGTTATTATTTATGCTTCAAACACAAAAAATCTCCACTATATCTACCCCTCCTGGTGACTTTCACAATGTTGATGATGTTCACCTTAAGCAGTGCAGGCATGTTCAGCACCTTGCCTATATCTTTTGGGAGTAGTTAGGGGTGTAAATATCTTACTACCACTTCAATGTCAAGACAAACTGTAGGATTAATGACCCAATATCAAAGTAGATCTGGTGTCGATTAAAGACGCACCAAACAAAGAGGAAGGAATGACCTATGATTCTTGTCAGAAAGACTTTAGCAGTAACAGGATTGTCAGAAAACATAAACTCAATGTAGCCAAAGACAGGATAACTAAAACGTTTCTCTGACCTGTGTCTGAACTGTCACTAATGTGTGTTGTGCTTGCTATTTTTATTACTCTAAAAGTAATTGCTGCCTTTATAGTAGTATTTGGTCAGTACCAGGTGTGGAGTGTCACGGCACTGCATTGCCTTCTGTAACAATGTAGTCTTCTTTCATTTCCCTACACTAAGCCTTTAGAAGCACAGCCCTTTCACAGTGTGATGAGGTCTCATTCAATTAACCTACATTAAACCTCAGAAAACATTGCTTGTAACTTTATTTATTGTTTATAAAAGATTTGTTTTAACAGTTTGGTAGAAGTAGTATTAATTCTTGAACATCAAATATTTATATCTTTGAACTTTTTTTTTTTTTTTTTTATAAAGTAACACAGGCAAATTGATGCTGATGTCAGGTGTCTCTAAATAATGCAACTGGTTAAGGAAACAGGCAATTATTTATTCAGACTTACACTTTAAATGTAGTGATTGTGCTTCATTTGTAATATTAAACTGATTTTATGTACATTTTCACAATGTTGGTGATTCAGCATAGAGCAAGATATTCGAGTAAAATCTGTTGTTTATTTCAGCACTTAACTCTTAATTAGTCACACTATCTAGCCATCTGTAAAGGTTTGAAAGCTAGGCATAGCAGGGGCAAAATAAAAGGTGATCAAAACGTTTTGAGCCCAACCTAATAAGGGAAACATCAAAAAAAACAAAACAAAATTTATTTTTCAGTACAATCCCCGTGAACACTAATATGCTTGTCTTAACCTTCACAAAAACTTTCTGTGACCCTCTAATAAATTGAAAAAATTCTTTTGTACAACCCCTCTTCTGCAGAAGGCCTGACATAGAAACACAGGTCACATAGGTAGTGTGTTGTTAGTTGACTTTTAAAATACGGCCTCTGCTGGTCTTATGTGGTATTGCAATTCATGTAAATAAATTAAAGAAATACACCACCCAGAAATTATATTTTTATTATATGTTACTAACTCCATGTAGTTTGTAATGATGGCCGAGAAAATATTTTCTTTTCATGCAGGATTGAGATAAAAAAAAAATGTTCTGATGCAATATAAATCTGTGGTGACCAACGCTGGACAACAGCTAACAATATCAAAAAATTAATTAAAGAATCTACTGGTGCTCTTGTCACATAATCCACATACAAAGTCATTCAGTTGTATGCTCATAATGTTCAAACACATGTGTTTTTACTAATACATTGCTACATAAATCACTTCGAAAAACACTCTCATGAACTAAAACATACTTTGATGCGAATAAGTTTTAGACCCACTTCCATTTGTTACATTTATACACTTATCCACATCTGCAGTATCTTGGGATTATTTACCATCAGTCTGTGAAGCTGCATAGGTTAATTGACCTGCTTGTTGAAGCATATCACATATGCCCACACTCTCTTCCTGATGATGCTCTCACTTGCTTTTCTTTGCATTATAATCTTTAGTTATACATATCTCAGTGAACTGTGCATGGTCAACATTATGTGAAATGCAGTGCTAGACAAAATAAATTGCTACTAGGCAGGCCCCATAACCAGTGATGGAAGGGGGAGGCGATTTTTCATTTCAATTTAAATGCTCAGGCACATCTGTACACGTTTTGCTTTAGATCACAAGAAAGTTTTTGGGAAAGAATAAACATTCTTGGCACCCCACATGTACAGATCTTGCTCATGTTTAACTGTTTATGAAGAATGGATTCAACTGATCCATACCTAATCCCTATAGTTTCTGCTATCTCAAGAACCATCACTATTCTATCCTCTATTATGATCCATGCATGATAATAACATTTTTTCTGTCATCAACGTTCATGGCTGGCCAGACCTTGAGTCACTTTGAAAGACACCTTCTTACAACAAAATTCTGCAGTCCATTTTTTAACTGTGGTATCTGAAGGGGACTTGTTCTGGTGAAACTTAAAATTAAATTTTTAAAGAAGTATTTTTCTTGAGTGTTTGAAATTCAATGACAGTACAGTACTTGTATTTTTGAGGTTTTTGGCACCCATTTTCACCTTATTTTTTTAATCAAAAATATATATTATAAAAATGCTAGACACTAGTAATTAATACATTTTAATACAGATAAACTAATACAAAACCGATACCTTAGAATAACCCTTTTGATCACATCTCACAGTAGTAGCCAAAGCACCAGAATTCAATTTTACAAGACATGAAGGCTTTTGTTTTATAAGAATCTATTGAAACAAGCTTTGTAATTAATTTGCAAGAGTATATAAACATTTACTGTATAATGCTACACACAGATGTCAAGCTCAGGTCTAGAGTTTTTACAAGCAGTGCAGCCAAGGAGTTCAAACTGGCTGTGAATTTGTATTCAGATTAAATGAGGTCACTTTGCACCTCCATACCACTGATAAAAACACAGACCCCTATAGCTGATGCTCAACTCATCTAAATTGAGCTAAGATAGAGTATTACATGAATATGCATATTAAGGAAATACTGAATCAGTATATCCACATTATAAAAGGACAGGCTTCATGTGATCCAAAAAAAGGAAAGACAAAAATCTAAGCCTATATAAAGGAAAGTGTAAGCAAAAAGAGAGAAGGAGAAAGGCTGAAGGGGTTCCTCAAATTAGGTGCATGCTTGTTTTCCAAGACTAAATTTACTTAAGGACTATGTAAGATCCAACAGTGTTCCACAGTTCTAAAAACAGATAATTCAATGATCATAAATATGTTAGTAAACCAGGAAAAGAGAGAGTGGGAGTGAGACAGAGAGAGACTTACCCGAATTGCCAGTCCAGTCAGCTCTGCATTACTGGGTACTGGAGGCAGGTCCAAGCGAATGTCTAGGTCTGAGGTACGTGAGTGAACCAGAGCTCCAAACAGAGAAAGGCGAGTTTCCCGCTCATATCTCTCTTCTCCTTCAAAAGGTCCTCTCCCTTGCATCCGAAGGGTGCTCAGCCCCGTTCCTGGGGGTGCATCCATAACAGTCATTGTTCTATGCACACTGTCAATAGCTGCCCATTCTTCACCACACACCATCGCCCGAGCTCGGGCCTCTAGCTGCCGAAGTTCTGGATGTTCATAACCTGTCAGCTCCTGTTGCCGAATAACCTTGCGAGTACGGCGAAAGAAATCTCGAGAGAAGAGTTGGGGTGGAGGGGGCACTGTGCCTGCTAAGTCCACCAGCAGGTCCAAGACTGCACCAGTTTCATGCAGCATGCCAGGTCCATCCAGCATTGCCAGTAATTCCTCCAAACGCTGAGCATCCTCCTCCCTACCACACACGCGCAGATTAAACGACAGCATCAGTACCTTGTTCTTCCCAGGAGTTGTGGACACTCCAGAACCAACTGAAGCAGTCTTGGATGTCCGCATGTCCTGGAAAATTCGGGAAAGCAAGATCCCATAGGCCTTCTGTTTTAGCCGTCGTTTCCACACATCTCTCAAGGCTCCTGTCCTGGGCAGGCCTGCTAGATGAATTTCACACAAATCACTGACCAGTCGGGTTATGCCCATGGTGCTGCCCACCACAGAATCTCTACTCAACGAACCCATGCCAGGCATGTCCATTCGTCTGAAGAGAGCAGCCACTGTGGAAGAAAAGGATAAAAATTGGAACATGAAAAAATAAAGCAACCAAGCGAACATCCCTAGCCTGCTCAGTTACTCTTTTGCTATTCATTGCATTAACTGCAATACACATTCATTTAACTTTTATTGACTTTACAACAGGCTATGAGCAGGGCCAGTAAGAAAACTAGGTGTTTTTCGCAGAAGTTTGGTTTTTCTGTCACCTAAGTTATATTACTTGCACTGCGCTTTAAGATAATGCACGCTGTGAAAGGCACTATATAAAACAACGATCGATTGATTCTACTTTCTTAAGCCGAGCCTGACACCCCCAACTATATCCGCATTTATTCTTTGTTACCCTCGCCCTTCGGCTTCCACTTTGTGATTTCTCTGTGTTCCCCGACACTCTTATCTCCATAGCTTCGAGACGGTAAACTGCACTGCTGCGTGACCTAACGGCTGCTTTTGGCGGAATTTCAGCTCGAGCAGACTTACTTTTGATCCTTAAGCATGACTCGTCGTGAAGTCTACCTAAGGGTTTATTTGAAGAAAATTCCTGTGTACCACAAAATTAAAAATCCCCAAATACATAACTTTGACTTCCCTTTGCTGTAATATTAAATTAGAAGCAGAATAGAACTACTTCCGGTCCGAAACGAAAAGCAATGTGTCAAAATAAAAGTCTCTCTCTTTACAGTAGTGCAGCAGACATTTCTGTGTAATAAACCTGAGCAGTGCAACAAGAACATTGCAATTTTTTAAACTTTTCTTAATAATTCAAAAGATTTTTCTAAATAACAAACTTATGACTTGGCTAAAGTCAGTTTGTGCTTCTTATAAATAGAGTCATGACCTGTATTTTCTTTTGGTAAGTGTTCAATAGATTTGTAAGATTTAATACATCAATATGATTCTGTTAAATGTGTTCATGCATACCTCCATGCATGGTACCCCAACGGCAAGGTGATGTCAACACCTTTTAATCTCACTTGACCCAACTTTTTTCTCTTTTTTCTTGTTAATAATATTAAGCATTCTAGCATTTCATGGCGGCACAGTAGGTAGTGCTGCTACCTTACAGACCCAGCACCCTGGGTTCAAATCCAGTCATCTCTGAAGAGGTGCAGTTTAGATTATGTGGTGACCCTTAACTGCCCCCATGTGGATGTCAGTGGGGCCTTTGATGGACTGGCACTCTTTCCAGAACTGTTTCCTGATTTACACCCAGTGCTGCTGGAAAAATGTTTCTGGGATAAGCACAGACTACCAAAATAATGAAATGTTAAGTTATGATCCTATGTTTCACTGAAGTCAGTACTTGAATTGGACCACTATGCATCAGTATGGACTACTGACGCTTCTCAAATTTAATAATCACTGCATTTTTTTAAATTTGTATTTTCCATACTGTCCCAATTTTTTCTGATTTGAGGTCGTAAATAAATATATTATAATTACTATTATTATTATCATCTTCATCATTTGTATCTTTTCAAGGAATGCTTCCTTCCAAATTTCATTAGCCCTACATGTTACAGTATAACCAGTCTACACAGTGTAAATTAAGAGGACTTGCTATACAAAGTAACTGTTCTTTCTAAAATTAAAGAATGCTAACTTTAAACAAATTATATATTCTATACAGTATTGAAATTTAGCATTTGCAGAAATCAATAAATAAATAAATAATGCTATTATAGACTGGATTCATATCCAGTGTCTTCTCTGAGTGGAATTTGCATGTTCTCATTGTATCTGCATGGATTTCCTCTGAGTTTTCTGGCTTTCTCCCACAGTTTAAAGCCAAGTAGCTTAGGTGAGTTGTGATAATAAATCGGCCATGGTGTTTTGTGGGTATGTCTGACCTGCAAAGAACTGGTGCCCTGTCCAGGGATTGTTCCTGCCTTGTGCCCTATGCTTACTGGGATAGAATTAAGCTTCCCTGAAACCCTTTTCAAAATAATGTGGGTTCATAAAGTGATTGGATGGATTGTATTATGGCAAACAACAATCCCCTCTGAAATATGGACCAGAATGACTAAAAAGAAAGAAAACTTACAAGAAAAAAAAATCTGACTTAGCAGTCACAGTCACAATGAGGCATTATACACAGTATTATGCTGCCCCAGTAGCGTTTCTTAACACACTTCAGCTGAATAATTTATTGGCTGAAGATCTTCAGTGTTAGTATATCAGAGGAAGGATGTGCAGCATTGTTCAACTAAAAAGAAAGAAAACTTACAAGAAAAAAAACATCTGACTTAGCAGTTACAGTCACAATGAGGCATTATACACAGTATTATGGTGCCCCAGTAGCGTTTGTTAACACACTTCTGCTGAATAATTTATTGGCTGAAGATCTTCAGTGTTAGTATATCAGAGGAAGGATGTGCAGCATTGTTCATAATTGCACTCAGTTTTGTTTTAATTCTATCATTTGCTACTTTTTCCAGGGGTCCAGGGTGTGCCCCATAACTGAGCCTGCCCTTTTAATTAGCTTGTTGATTCAGCAGGCCTCTCTTGAGGTGATGTTATCAGCCCAGCACAATACAGCATAGAAAATCGCACTGGCCATAACAGAGTTGATGTGAAGGATGTCACTTCCCACATTAAAGGACCACAGTCTCCTCAGAAGAAAAAGAGTCTGCTGTGCCCTTTCTTTTATAGTTCCTCTGTGTTACAATACCAGTCCAACCTGTCATTGATGTGGGCCCCCAAGTACTTGTAGAACTGCACTACCTCTACAACCAGTCCCTGGACATTGCCCAGATATAGAGGCTCTTTGGTGTGGTGAAAATCAATAACTAAATCCTTGGTTTTGCTGCTGTTAAGATGTAGACAATTCTATTTGCACCAAGAAACAAAGTTTTTCAACCTGACACCTATACTCTGCCTGACTCATTCCATTTATCAATACACCCCATAAATGCAGAATTTCTGCAGGTGACATGACCTGGTATTATACTTATTGTCTAAGGTGTACAGAGAAAACAGAAAGGAAAACTGAACTGTTACTTGTGGTGCTTAGTATATTGCCTTTCTATATGGGATACCATCGTGAGGTTCATTTTGAGAACAGAAATATGCTTTTTTCCTTATGCAAATGGATCATATAAAGGATAAACAACTTACTTAAGGTCATACTGTAAAGTAGTGGTATACATTAAATAAGTAACCTTGTGGCCACAATGTATCACAGTGGGGTGACACTGTTACTTTGCTGAATTATCCTTGCTAGCTGTGGAATTAGACTTTAGAGTGGATGAAGGGCATACACATCCAAAGACCTAACATGAGACAATGACTGTATTCCAGAAAAACAATAGACACTAAGTGGTGCATGTACACATATCGGATGTTTCCTAGTTCAGATGGCATGTCTTCCTATTTAATGATGTCTACATTTTATGCAGAAACCATCCACCAATTCATTCTAGTCTATGAAATTAGGGTGTGGCTCTCTGTGGGAGGGAGTGGACAGTGCCCATTCAAAATGGGCATCTGCCCACTCATTAAAATATCAGTAGAAATAAACTTTTAGTTTATTTTGGAATTTACTTGTCTTCATCCTTACACATCCAAAAGTTCACCTTAGGTTGAAATTTTAGCAACTGCAGTTCTGTGCAACAGTACGGCTTACAATATCAATTATGCTAAAGAAACTGACGCTAATGGTATCCTTTTCTGTGATAAACTAAAAAGTACATGTGAAGTAAAAAAGATTTTTTTAACTTACACTACGTTCATTAAAATAGTGCTGTTAATTCTTTATAATATGTCAAATGTGCCACCCTACCTAAAGTGTGGCCTTCTTCTTAGTTCATCTAAGATTCAAAATACACTTATTATTATTATGTTTTTTTGCATTTAATTGATTTTATTAAAATCAAATAACATTCCATACAAACAAGTCATGTTTTACAAAACTAGGCTTGAAACAAATCAACTCCCACCCATGAGAAAGAGAGCTGGGCCAGCAGATTAAAACTTTAAACTAGTAAAAATAAGTAAATAGATAAATTAATAAATGAATAAAAATAAATAGATTTAAAAAGAGGGGAGAGAATCTGTTTCCTCAATTAAAATTCTTATTTTGAAATGTTATTGATTAGATCCTGCCAGGTTTTGACAAAGTTTTATACAGATCCTCCAAGTGAGAATTAGATTTTTTCCAATTTCAAATAGTATATATCATCAATTACCCCCTGACTTAGAATAGGCAAGCTAGGATTCTTCCACTTGAGCAAGATAAGTCTACATGCCAATAGTGAAGTAAAGGCAATCACAGTTTGTTTGTCCTTCACCACTTTAAGCCCATCTGGGAGTACACCAAACACAGCTGTTAACAGGTTAGGAGGGATTGTGACACCAAGGCTTTCTGAAAGGCATTTAAAAATTTTGGTCCAGAATGATGTTAATTTGGTGCAGGCCCAAAACTTGTGGCCCAGTGAGGCTGGAACTTGATTGCAATGTTTGAAGTTTGGATCTTGCCCTGGAATCATTTTGTAAAATTTAACACGAGACAGATGTACTTGCTATATAATTTTAAGTTGAATAATTATATGCTTCGTGCATATGGCGCTTGAGTGAATTCTCTGCATTGCTACCTTCCATTCCTTTTCTAAGGTGTTGAGTGAGAGATCCTTTTCCCATTGTCCTCTGGGATCTTTGAAAGGGAGGGACTTTCAATTTTTTTTTATATATTACTGAGATGCTGTCTGAGTCCTCAAGACTGATCAATATTTTTTCTGGCATAGAGGTAGGTGGTAGGTGAGGAAAATTGGGAAGATTGGGAAAAAATAAGAGTCCGACAGAAACCGGAAGTTACGATATGAACCTGTGCGAATTCAACATTGTCTGGATCATAGACATATATAGATAGACACCACATTCACTGTGTTGCCCAGTCGACACGATACGTCAGCGTGTCTGCCATATTGCGAGTGGCAAAAGTGCTATTTAAACTAATACAGGTAGACGTGGAAACCAGGTTTTCTGATGAAAAAACAATAATGTTTAAAACAGTATCGCTTACATACAACAGATTTTGGTGAATCATTTAAATGCAATTATTTATATCAATTTATGCACTAATAATGGCAATAATTAAATAATATTAATAATAATAATAATAATAATTATTATTATTAAATAATTCCTCCCATATAAGTAACATTTCTTGGACTGCCTTCTTCCATATCCGAAACATTTTTAGACTTTGTTCTGTTCTTACGCAACACAGTACTTAAGTATTGGTTAATGCCCTAGTCACTTCAAGTATAAATTATTGTAATGCTATTCTATCTGGCATCCCACAAAAACTTGTCCATCACTTACAACTTCTTCAAAATTCTGCTGCCAGGATAATAACATGCTGTTCTAAATCCACTGAACATATTACACCTCTTCGCTCTCAACTTCACTGGCTCCGTGTTAACTACAGAATGCAATACACAATACTGCTCTTAACATTTAAAGCTGTCCACAACCTCACTGATCTCCTACAGACTTACACTCCTGCTCGCTCCCTCAGATCCTCATCTGCAGCTCTACTTTCTGTACCACACATCAAACTCTGTTCTATGGGAGCTCGAGCTTCTCTCATAATGCTCCTCAACTCTGGAATTCTCTTCCCTCTCATATACGTCAGCTCGATTCAATAACACATTTTAAAACTACCCTCAAAACTTATCTTTTCAAACTGGCATACCAATTGTGAATTTTGCACTGTTACGGCCAGTTATCTTTGTTTGTTTGCTAATTATTGCTTTTTGATTTATCATTCTCTTGTTTTAATTTTACTAATGTTGTTTAATTTTATTGTAAGGTGACCTTGTGAGCTAAGAAAGGCGCCTATTAAATAAAATGTATTATTATTGTTATTATTCATTATTGAGATGAAAACTTGACCAATGTCTGAAAGTCAAAATAGTAAGACTGCAACTGGCAATCTGGTCTTTCTTTTAACAGTGAAATGATACACTCAGTGACAAAAATAAACAATTTTATTGTATACAAATTGGCTTAATAATTTCTGAAAACATTTCACTCATTCCTCTCTCAGTCTCTCTCTCTCACACACACACACAATGTGGTTACTTAAATATATACAGGATAGCATCTAAAATCCATGAAACAGAACTGTCTTACATAGCTTTTTCCGTGTGTTGCCACTGTAATTTGAAAGTATTCAGTTTGGCAATATGGTGCAGCCTTAGTTTGTGGAAGACATATACAACTAAAGACATGAGCATAAAATTATGGTTGTCAATTTCAAACTGTGTTTCCTCGATGTGATCCTTGAGAAAAAACACATCATCTGAACCAGTCTCAGCCCAAACAAACTGATTGATCAAAGATCCACTGACAGCTTGCCCTAATGTCAACTGTCGGGTAACACACTCAGCTACTTTGACCACCTTGACTGTACTCCATCCATCCATCCATTTTCTAACCCGCTGAATCTGAACACAGGGTCATGGGGGTCTGCTGGAGCCAATCCCAGCCAACACTGGGCACAAGGCAGGAAGCAATCCCAGGCAGGGTGCCAACCCACTGCAGCCTTGACTGTACTCTCAGAAGGAATCATCAAACCTCCTTTGTTTTATAATGTGAGCAAGTGGTAGCTTTGATCATATGATGGAGGTACAGCATCTGTTACCAAACTAGTACGGCACACATCACAGGAAAGCTTTCTCAAAATCTCATCTAAGGGCTACCTACAACTGCTTCCTGAGGTGGATTTCTTTGGGAAACTTTCAAAGTTTGAGAAATGTTAACAGCTAACAACAATCTACATAGTTAATGACTACATACATTTAGCCAAAACGTTGTTTGGAGGCTCACTTGAGCACATAAATGCATAGCTTTGCTAGCTTAGCCTGGCGTAGCTAAAGTTAAGATTATAAAACGGGATTTTCTAATGGCCAAATATAACCAAAACAATTGTTCAGCTTTACCTATGAAATGTAATCCCTGTGATGTGGTTTGGAGCGTACAGCGGTTTGTACAGTCCCAAGCAGCACATGCGTGAGGCATCTTTATCCATTACTTCACTCCACAGCAGTGCCACTCGCAATATGGCGGCGACGTTGACGTACGATGCTGCTGGTTAAGATGCATCTAGTAATTCTATGTCTATGGTCTGGATTATTGCCAATCGGTTACAAACTACAATACCCAAGTGGCCCACGGGGAGCCGACTCAACGAGGAAACAAAGAACCACATTTCCCATCAGCAAAGGGAGTGGCACTATACGGGGAGACTCGCTATAGGACAACAGCACCCATAGTGCGTAGCGACCAGCCACTCACCTTACCTCCCAGAGGCAAAAAAGAACTACAGTCCCCATTTTTAAAAGTGAGTCGGTCTAGAAATAGAGGGATTTTGTTAATGGAGAAAAAATAACGTTATATTGGTATCCTGCAGAGATCGAAGTATACACTTTTTGTTGCAGGTAAAAGTTTACCTAACAATCAGATATCAGCCGCCGCAGAACTGCAGTACCCAAAGTGCTCCGCGCTGTGAACCGCTGGCGGAGAAGCGGAAGGCTCTGTTGGAAGTGTGGCAGGTAGGCTTTCTCAGATTGGTTTGCGTTTTAAGTAAGTTTCATTTAGCGAATGTTGCATTACACTTTTTATTTGGAAGTAACAAGTCAGTTGCTTCGGGTTCTCTGTCTGGCTGGACTGCGTTTTACTTTGTAGGGTATTTCTCTTAGTCCATACCATGCCGGCGCACGAGTGGCGAGTCCGGTAAGGAGCAGCTTCCGGGCAAGCGAACAGGGAAGGGCCGCGTCTTCTCAGGACCCTGCCATTTCAAAGTGTCAGATCACAGGTTTAATTAGTGCCTGAGCATATCTATGCCTTGTGTCGTCAAGCGATTTCTTCTTGTCTGCTATATAGGCAAAAAACTGCCTGACCCGGGTCTTCCTGTGTTGTTCTAGTACTTTAAAAAATGTATTAAAAGCTCGGCACATTCTAAGAATATATAACATAACCTAAAACAGGTTCAAATCTCTTACAGTTGTTTTTTTATAAACTGAGTAAACGAAAACAAAACAAAACAGATTATTTATATATATATATATATATATATAAATAAATAATATGGAAAGAATGTCGAATGTAAAAAATAATAAAGCTGAGCCACCTGAACAAAGGAATATATTTCCTTAACTGTTGTGTTGATATTGCAGATTTATTACTGTAGACGTGGTGTCTTTCTGGAGAGCTTCATCTTATGTATATGAAATTTTGCATCATTCTGAGGCTCAAGCAGACCTCAAATAAAAACCAAGTTTAAAAATAAGGAGCAGCTGATAGTTCTGCTGATTTCTAAGTAGTTATTTATTTTAGTTCCTCAAGAAGTGATAATGTATTTTATTACATCTAGTGGCTCAGTTAGAGCAAGTGGAACCTTTCTATTTTGGTAACCCATTCTTTTGTTTGCAATAATAAGAAATCCAACTTGACATTGATCACATCTGTGATGCAACTTGTCCAAGTTCAAAGAACCATTGATGTAAGGATGAATAACCATTACTTTCATATGGTTGGAACTTTTGACTAAATTATGGTCTTCTCAGTTGTTATTGTGTACTTGGATGAGTGACTCACCAAAAGGCTAGATATGAACAACAGTAAACCTTCTGCACAACTGACAGCATGTATTATTCTGTCTTTGTTGCTTTTGTATTCTGTATCCTGTCCCTGATGCTCAGCAGATAGAGCAGTAAGGTTTCTGTGATTTACTCGATGTTCAGTAGATGTTTCTGCTCATCTTTTCCTTTCCACCATATCACTTGGTTTTATGATTACTTTGCTGTAATAAACATATGACCACTGGTCACTTTTTTGACCTTGCTGCTACCATAATTTTTTTTGAATTTCCAGAATATATCTAGTCATAGGCTTTTGAATATGGCCAAGATCAGAGTTGTAGCCCCAGTAGTTCACTAGTAAACTCATGACAGATGGACAGATCTTAAGCATTTTATATGTATAGGTAAGAATCTGAGCTAATAGAGGCACTATCAAAATGTGACAGCATGCAGTAAATTTGAAGTGGGATTTCTCTACCGATGAATTTACAATGAAGAAGTGTTCAATAGATTCTGTAACCCCTATACTGAATGTATAAGTGTCACATACATCAAGGAGCTTATGCAGTATTTTATTAATCAGTTGTAGCTTTGTAATATTTTAAACAGCAATTCTCTCATTTTTTTTACTGATAAATAACTAATAAAGATTAAGGTCCTTATTGTGTGACAGTTTTTCCTTTGTTGAGTTGACTGTTAAAGTGTCATTAGAGGATTAGTTTTATGAATTAATAAGTGCTTTATAACATTATTACATTTATGATAGCTCCATTTATAGATAATAAAAATCTGTCTAATGTTCACAATGGTATGAGGGGGAAAAACTTATGGAACAGAGTTGCATACCTTTTTATATTCTCTTATTTAAGCACCATTTCCACATTTGGAGCAAAAATTAGAACAGACAATTTATACTGTGATTCTTGCACAGGCAATTATATGGTCATTCTTATCATTAAAATAGTTTAACAGCAACATTTTATTGATAAATGAGTTGTGTTATAAATTGTAAGTTTCCCTTATGGGTAATATGTCCATTGTTCCAGAGGGAAAGAAAAACTATGGAGAATAGTTGTTTGTTAAGCAAATGCCAGCTCAACAACTTGTTGATGAAAGGCAGACAATTTTATAGGGAAACTACCTATTTTTGTAGGGCCATAATATCAAGAGACTGCAACCTACAAATTTTGCTGAAAGTGAAATTGGATATTCTATTCCATTTACTTCAAGAATTATTAAGAAGTCTTTAGATCAAGCTAATTTTAATAGTGTGGTAGAGTTTAGAGAAGTCAAGGACATCTGTTATTTTAATTTTAACACACCCTTTTTCATATTAACTAGCTCCACATTAAAAGTTAGAAATCTTTCCAAAATTTTTTAATCGTTTTTTTTTTTTTTAAGTCATCTTCTTCAGTTTTTTAATTGCCAGATATATAATTCTGAGTTTAAATATCTCCCAGTGTTTCCTGCACTTTTTACTTTTCATTCAGTGTTAATCAATAAGTATATTTACTTTCTTGACTAAATGCTAATTTTTCCCTTTAGCTGTTCTATTTCCAGTATGTTCCATATCTTAATTTTTCTAATTGCTCTTCTAAAGCTATGTGAATTTTAATTTTTTTTGGTTTGTCAGTAAAGCCAGACAAATTCCAACCTCATTAATTTTACTTCTAACTTTGAAATGAGTCATATATTGATTCTGGGTTGAAAACTTAAACCTTTGTTGTGCTCTTTAGCACAAATAGAAATTAGAAAAATAGGATTTCTAATTCTTCAGATGTCAATTAAGTCTAGATTGTTGTCAGAAGACTGTAAGCAATGTCTTTTGTAATATGGTCTGGGTGAAGATCATTACAATACAATACAATACAATACAGTTTATTTTTGTATAGCCCAAAATCACACAGGAAGTGCCGCAATGGGCTTTAACAGGCCCTGCCTCTTGACAGCCCCCCAGCCTTGACTCTCTAAGAAGACAAGGAAAAACTCCCCAAAAAAAAACTAGTAGGGAAAAAATGGAAGAAACCTTGGGAAAGGTAGTTCAAAGAGAGACCCCTTTCCAGGTAGGTTGGGCGTACAGTGGGTGTCAAAAAAAGGGGGTCAATACAATACAATACAATACACAGAACAGAACAAATCCTCAATAAAAAATTAAAAAATTTTTAGAAGTACGGAGCAGAATTTAACAGTAGATGATATCACATAATAAGATTTAGATAATTTTAGACTCCTGGAGACCTCATCCATCAAGCTGCCTCCCCCATTTGGCCATTCCACGGCTGAAACAGTGTTGGGCCAGCCAATCCGATGAAGGGACCCCTCTTTTTCATGATTCCTGCAATCCTCCATCAGAGATGACTTTACCTTAGGCAGGCAAAACAACTTGGCAGGTGGGCCGTGGCACCAAGTGCCACATTTGAGTACCGAGAAGAGAAACAGAATAGGTGAGGGTTAGTATCCAATTCTAACTATCATGTTACTTATGTTTTAGTGCTAATGACTAACAACAGAGATGCACTCTGTACAGTTAATCAGCAGCTCTAGTCAGGATATGCTAAACTGAAGTAGTGAGTCTTCAGCCGGGATTTAAAAGCTGAGACCGAAGGGGCATCTCTTATAGTAGCAGGCAGACCATTCCACAGTTTAGGGGCCCTGTAACTAAAAGCTCGACCTCCCATTGTTATTTTATTAATCCTTGGAACCATAAGCAGACCACCATCTTGAGATCTTAATGTGCGCTCTGGTTTGTAAGTCATGATAAGTTCAGACAAGTAAGCTGGACCTCGGCCGTTGAATGCTTTATATGTTAAAAGAAGGATTTTGAAATCTGCCCTAAACTTAACTGGGAGCCAGTGTAAGGATTTAAGAACTGGAGTTATGTGTTCGTATTTTCTTGTTCTTATAATAATTCTTGCAGCCGCATTTTGTATTAACTGGAGGCCGTATAAAGAACAGTTTGAACATCCAGTGAACACTGCATTGCAGTAGTCAATCCTACTAGAGATAAATGCATGAATTAATTTCTCAGAACCCTGTTTATTTAGAAAGCGCCTTAATTTCCTAACATTTTTAAGATGGAAGAAACATGTTTTGGACAACTTTGTAATATGCGTTTTAAATGACATGCTAGAGTCAAAGATAATTCCTAGATTGCGGGCTGATTCAGTAAAATTAATTGGGATTCCAACCGAGTTAAAAGATGACAAAATATTGTTATAATCAGCATCATTCCCTCCAACAATTAACATCTCTGTTTTATCTGTATTTAAGGACAAGTAGTTCTCATTCATCCACTCCTTTAATTCGCTAACACAACTAATTAAAGACAACATCAGAGAAACTTCATCTGATTTAAATGAAAGGTATAACTGGGTGTCATCTGCATACGAGTGAAAATTAACATTGTTTCCTAATGAGAGATCCCAGTGGAAGCATGTAAAGTGAAAACAGTAGAGGTCCCAGTACTGAGCCCTGCGGGACACCATATTGAACTTCTGTGTATAATGATGGAGTACTGTCAGCACATTTCTGTACATACTGGAATCGATTTGATAAAAAAGAACTAAACCAAGCGAGCACGGTGCCTGTAAGCCCAACATCATTTTCTAGCCTGTGTAGTAAAATAGAATGGTTGATGGTGTCAAATGCTGCACTTAAGTCCAACAACATAATTACAGTGGAGTTTCCTTCATCGGAGGATATCAGAATGTCGTTTACAACCCGCATTAGTGCCGTTTCTGTACTATGACCAGTGCGAAAACCAGACTGGAATTTCTAAAATAAATTGTAATACGTAAGGTGTGACTGAAGCTGATTGGCGACTACTTTTTCTAGTATTTTAGAGAGAAACGGTAAATTTGAAATAGGCCTATAATTATTTAGTATGTGTGGGTCTAAGTCTGACTTTTTAAGTAATGGTTTAATGCAGTGGTTTCCAAACTTTATTTTATCACGGCTCCCTTAAAAATATTTGATCATATGGCGCCTCTCTTCCATTTTATAAAATACTACAAACACAAACATTTTTAGTACTAAAAAATTTATTCAGATAAACTCTTATGCACAAGAAAAAACGAATAACGATATTTTATTATTGTCGCTTAATGAGATGGATGTACTTGCCTATTAGCGCAAAGTTTATCAAATCTCGGTGTCATTGATGAGATAGCTACACGAAGCTCCTTTTCTACAACCAAACGAGCACGATATTTCGATTTTATTGCAGCTAATGCAGAAAATCCTGTTTCGCATAAATAAGATGTTGCGAACGGCAGCAATACTTTTAAAGCTTTATTTGACAAAATATTATATTCACTCTTAATATCTAGCCAAAATTGAATCAGAGATACATTCTGAAATTTTTGTTTTAAAGAAGTATCACAAGATAGTTCAATCAAGTTTTCTTTCTCAATACTTGTTAATTCAAATTCATCATCTTCTTCTTCGATAAATGGATTCTGTATCCACACATATTTTGTAAAATCAAGATCATCAAAATAATTCGAAAAATGAATTAACAAACCATCCAAGTGTTCAACAAATAGATTTTTGTTTGCTTCTATATTAACTTGGGCGCATAAATTTAAAAGTGGAAACATGTCGAACCTATTTTTTTCCAAATTTGTCTTCCATATCTCCATTTTTTTAATGAATGCTTTCACTTTATCTTTTTGAATCAATAAATGCATTTGTGGCCCTTGCATCGATTTATTCAAAACACTCAATTTTCCAAAAATTTCCACCAAATAGGTAAGTTTAATAATAAAATTATCATCCCTAAACATATTTGCATCCTCATTATGATTTTCTTCGAGAAAAATTGCAATTTCTTCTTTGAGTTCAAGTACCCTCTGAATCACTTTTGCACGAGATAGCCAGCGCACTTCACAATAATACAAAAGTGAGGTGTAAGCAGCTTCCATATCTTCACACAGCTTTGCAAATAACCTAACTTTTAATGGACTGTTTTTTATGTAGTTTACAACTTTCGTTACTTTTGTAAAAACGTAGTTAAGTTCCTCACTCATATTTTTTGATACGAGAGCTGCTCTGTGGAGCATGCAGTGCGTCCAGAGAACATCGGGTGTTTTCCTTTTAATTAGTGCTTGAAGGCCAGTTTTGTGTCCTGACATTGACTGTGCACCGTCTGTACAAAGCCCAATGCAATTATTCCACAATATGCCGTTCTCATCAAAAAAATTGTCGATTATATTAAAAATTTCACTGGATGTGGCTTTGCCAGGAATGGGTTTGCAAAATAATATATCTTCAATTATATTATTCTCTTCAACATATCGAACATATGCAATTAAATGTGCGTCTTTAGCTACATCGGTTGCTTCATCTACTTGTAAGGCGAATTTTGAAGTGCGCATCTGAGAAACTAATTGATCGCAAAGATCGTCAGATATATCATCGATTCTTCTGCCAACAGTGTTATCAGCAAGCGGTATTTGTCGCAACTGTTTTGCATATGATTCGCCAAACATTGTTTTGACCATATCAATAGCTGCTGGCAAAACTAATGTTTCTCCTATTGTGTGTGGTTTTTTACACTTCGCGATTCTGTAAGATACTAAGTACGATGCTAGTAACGCATTTGATGGAATATGAACTATTTTTTTGAATGTTTGCTTTTGTTTAGTGAACTCATCCAATTTTCTTTGAAAAAATTCTTGGGACTTACCAACGTATTGAGAATGCATAGTTTCAATGTGGCGTTTTAATTTTCCGGGTCTCATACTATCAGCAGCCAAAACTTTCGAACAAAACAAACACATTGGTTTTTCCACATTATCAGTAATAACACTTGTAAATCCGAACGATAAATAAGACGAATCGTATTTTCTTGTCTTGGGAGTTCTTCCTTCCTGATTCCTACTACTTGTGCCAACATCAGATTCTTCATTATTAGAGGATTTTCTCTTATAACCAGTCAAGAACTTATCCATTTCTCTAAAAATATTAGGATAATTAATTTATTGTTCTTAAAAAAATTAAACTTAATTAAATTACTTACTATTGTGATCAGTGAGTAATTAGGTACGTCAAAGTAAAATAAGAAACACAATCTAACACTGCTGAGCTAAACTGAAGTCGATATTGTCTCGATTTTTGGAGAGTTACTGGTCGGCCAAGTTACGTGTCATACCGCTGGTGGTTTATCCTTGCAATGAGTGGATATCGTAGGTAAGAAAGTGAGAAGTCCGACAACGCGTCTTAATATTTACGCAGTAATACGCAGCCGCCAAATCTTTTCGCGTATGCGCATAGACAATACAAGCCCTACGGCCTACGGTGCTGATATATTTCTGAACCGTACTGTTTGCTACGGGGTAAGGGTAGCATCAGCAGCATAGTAGTTAATATGTACCTATATGTTACGTATCGTATTACCTGCATGTGCACTTTTTTTTGTCAATCCTGGCTAATATTCGCGCCTCCCCTTAGACTAGTCCACGCCTCCCTAGGGAGGCGCGCCTCCCAGTTTGGAAAACGCTGGTTTAATGACTGACACTTTTAGTGTATCAGGTACTGTGCCATGCAATAATGAACTACTGATACTGTTTAGTATAGGCGCTGCAAGAACATTCATTGCACTTTTTACTAGTTTTGTTGGCACTGGATCTAGGGAACCAGTAGTGGGCTTCATTTTAGAAATTAAAGTTAAGACTTCCTGCTCAGTTACAGGATTAAAATTACTAAAGTGCCGAGTGCAATGTGAGACAGGGTCTGCTAAGCCAGTATTTGGTTTGTAGTGTGATGCAGAGATCTGGGATCTTATATTTTTAATTTCTCATTGAAGAAGTTCATAAAGTCTGTACTGCTAATATCTGTTGGTATTTTGCACTGTTGATCTGAATTTCCATTTGTTAATTTAGCCACTGTTCTAAACAGTACCCGAGGATTTTTATTATTGTTATCTATTAATGTAGAATAGTATTCTGAGCGAGCTTTAAAGAGGGCTTTTTTATATTTATTAACACACTCTGTCCATGCAATTTGAAAGACATGTAGCTTTGTTGTTCTCCATCTGCACTCCAGTTTTTGACACTCTAATTTAAGAGCTCGAGTGTTTTCATTAAACCAGGGAGAGTTTCTATGTGCTTTGATCACTTTTGTTTTAAGGGGAGCCACTGTGTCCAGAGCATCTCTCAAGGTCACATTATAATGTGATGTTAGTTGATCTAAATTGTTTTCCACGTTTACATTTGATGTTAACTGATCTGAATGGTTTTCCGCAGTTACACTCGACTTACTCAAAGTATCTATAAATTTTGAAGCAGAATTATTATCTAGATGTCGCACTGTCTTTGTTTTAATCTGGGAGTGTGTTGACAAGGGCAGGACTAAATCAAATGTAATTAAGTAGTGATCGGAAATAACTTCATTTAATGGAGTGATATTTAAATTTTGAATTTCAACTTTGTAAGTTATAATTAAATCTAGTGTGTGGTTATGATTATGAGTTGGACCTTTGACAATCTGACAAAATCCTACTGAATTTAACAAATAAGTAAAACATTTGCTAAAAGTGTCAGTTTCCACATCAATGTGTACATTAAAATCCCCCATCAGTACTACGTGATCATAATTTATAGCCAAATCAGATAGAAGGTTGCTAAATTCAGTCATGAACAATGAATACAGCCCTGGTGGTCTGTAGACTAGCACTATAATTGTGTTGGAATCTGTTTTAATATTTAAAATGAATGCCTCAAAGGATGTAAAGTTGCCTAAATTTTTAGAAGTGATTTGCATTTTGTTACAATGAATTATTCCAAGGCCGCCTCCTCTACCAAAATCTCTAGACTTATGAAGGAACGAGTAGCCATCTGGTGATGCCTCAGCTAGGGGGACAGTGTCAAATCATTCCGTGGTATTGTTCATAACCATGTTAAAGTTACACCCCATTACAAGTTTAGATTTAGGGTATAGATTCAGTGTATCTCCTACATACTTTTCAATGTCCTCATAAAGATTAATATTTGCCATCATTGAATTATAATTGTACATTGTATATTACGAAGTAAAATGTAATGTTCATCACACTCAACAAAGATAATCAACCAGAGTTCTTTAGAATCACTGTGGAGTACTGATCTCCTGTAGTGCAATACCTCGGTTATTGTGAAAGCTTAAGCTCCTTTTTTGGTTGGGTACATGATGTCTGCCCATCCCTTTCACCATCTGTTTTGTCTTTAAGACCAATAACTGTCCTGAGATCTTTAGTACAGAATAAGTGTTCTCATAGCTGCTCCGTCTCTTTTCTTGTTTATTTATTTCAGAGATGCCTGGAGAGACAGATATGGAGGAGAGTGCCCAAGAGGTGAGATGAAAAAATGTGCGGTTGTTAGTCTTTTATGATGGAACTTGGGAGACACTAGAAGTTGTATAAATTTGGTGGATTGAATAAGATAATTGGAGCTGAAAAGTTCTTGGCTTGTTTCCACAGGCATTCTCCACTTGTTCCACTTCTACAGCTGACGAGACTGACACATTGCCAAGCCTGCCAGAGAATCTCTGTAAGTTGCCAACTTCATAATCTATTTAGTGAACTTGTGGGCTTTATGTTGACTTTGGACTAAAGGTAACAGTAGTTGGCAAAGGTCGGGGTGGTTCTGGGCTGGTATAGTAGTGAAGGGAGTTGAATAGAACATTACAACAATCTAGATTAGAACAGGCCTTTCAGGACAACAAAGCTCACTAGTCCTATCCCCTTAATTCTTCTAAAAAACCATTAAGTCTAGTTTTGAAAGTCCTTAAAGTCTTGCTGTCTACCATGCTACTTGGTAGTTTATTCCAAGTGTCTGTGGTTCTATGTACAAAGAAAAACATCCTATTGTTTGTGCAAAATTTACCCTTAACAAGTTTCCAGTTGTGTTCCCTTGTTCTAGATGAACTAATTTTAAAATAACAGTCTCGATCCACTGTAATTGTCACTCAGTTTGTAGCATGAAAGTGAGTTGCTGACAGAAATTACCTGATGGTGTCATGAGAAATTACTGTAGTTAATCAGTTTTCCCTGGTGGTCAAAAAGAAGCCTATTCTGTTTGAAAACCCAAGGATGATAGTGTAGTTAAATACCCCAGAGTGACTTATGAATTGTTGGACCTGAGAATCTTTTTTTTTTTTTTTTTCCCTTGCATCCCTCCCTTACTTCTGTCTCTCTTTAGCGGATGCAGAGGCAGTTCAGTTTCTGTGGGAAATGAAGATGAAGCGTCGGCGGCAGGCCCCCCAGCTTCCTGATACTGTGACCAAACTACAAGCAGAAGATGGAAGTCTAGTATACCTGGTAGGAACAGCTCACTTTAGTGAGAGCAGCAAGCAGGATGTAGTCAAGGTTGGTGGCTTATCAGTCCAAAAGTGCACTTCTGTCTGACTGTTAGTGGCTTTTGACTCTGGGATGATAAGGCTTTTTTTTCTTTCTTTTTTTTTAAATTTCACCAATGACCCCCCCCCAGACAATTCAGGCAGTTCAGCCGGATGTGGTTCTTGTGGAACTGTGTCAGTACCGAGTTTCCATGCTGAAAATGGATGAACGCACTTTGCTGAAAGAGGCTAAGGAGATCAACATGGAGAAAGTACAACAGGCCATTAAACAGGTGCACTTGGAAGAGTCATTATATTGGGTGTCCCATTGGGTTGTTGTCAGCATAAATATGATATTTGTGCCTTCTTAACTGCATAGAACAATATATTTGGTATGAAATGAGTCAACTTTCTTTTTTGCCTCACTTTACAGTGAGGCTTTTTATTAAAAAGAACAGGTCTTGTCAGGATCTTAAGTGTTTAGATGTATGCTGTAATGCAGTATTCATTCTTTGAAAGATGGATGCCATCTGTAATACACTAACCCTGTACCTGATTCCCAACTCCTCTTTTGTTACAGAATGGTGTAATGTCAGGTCTGATGCAGATTCTCTTGCTCAAGGTATCTGCTCACATCACTGAACAGCTGGGCATGGCACCAGGTGGTGAATTTCGGGAAGCCTTCCGTGAGGTGAGTGAAAAGTCCTAATGCCAATCTGCTACTTTCGTAGTAAGATTTTAACAACTTTGCAGTATCTGAAAAATTGGAACATTATTTTGAATATTCAGACGCAATACTGATTGTCTTGAACAGTGTGTGATTTTTAATTGTCGTATTAATTTTATATAGGGACCTATTAAATTCCAGAAGCAATTTGGAACCCTGGTCCTGGACAAATTATGTTCTTCCTACTTTCATTTCAGCTTACATCTTAAATACTGAATAATTCCCTTTTATTGATATTTGTTTTGTAAGATGCAAGCATTTAAAGTAACCTACAGTATAGTTACATTGTAATATAGATGAAATTAGCACCTTGGGGGTCTAATATTCACTGAATAACCTATTGTCTTTAAAACTTTGTTGTACTTTTTTTGCACGGTCACTAGGCCAAGTCTTTGTGGTGGAGTGAGGATCTTTACAATATAGCAGGAACTCGGAATAAAACCACTACTTTTTCAGGTTGAGGGGGGTGAGTTCAATTTGTTTGGGCATGAAATGAAGATGCTTCCTGGCATAGTCCATCAGGGTATAATCGGGGCAGACCTAGGACATGTTCAAGGGGACTCTTTTCTCTGCTACTCTGGAAGGCCTTTGGGATCCTGTTCGTTGGGACAGGGTGACCTGGTAGGTCAGTCTCACCATTTTGCAATTGGCTCTCTTACCAGCTTAAAAGAATGAAAAAAGTGAAGTAATGTACTATTATTTTTACATTTCAGTTTGAAATTATACTTTTTTTTTTCTTTTTTTTTTATATAAATAACATGCACTGGAAAGTAGTCACAACCTCTTTATTGATTAGTGATGAGTTCAGAACTGTTCAAGAAGAAAATTTTACTTTTGCACAAAAAGCAGGAAAAGATAAGTTCCTATTAGCAGAAAGGCAATAAATGTCAAAGGACAAAATGTGTGGGCATTAACCTCTATGTCCAGTCACTGTTCAGGAAGTGGATGTAGAGATAGTTCATTCATACAAGTACATCAATGACAGGTTGGACTGGTCTCATAACACAGAGGATCCGTAAAAGAGAGGGCAGAGTAGGCTCTTTTTCTTAGGAGACTGCATGCCTTTAATGTTGGAAGTGATATATCCATCACATCTTTTGGCATTTTGGTATTTGGTACACTGTATTAAATCTTCGACAACTCTGTGAAGGTCAGTGTGATTTTTTTTTCTACACTCTGGCATGCTGGTCCAGTAACATTAGTTCAAGAGAGGCCCACTGAATCAACAAGCCGATTAAAAGGACAGGCTCAGTTATAGGGTGCATTCTGGACCCCCTGAACGTAGTAGCGAAGAAGAGAGAATTAAAACAAAACTAAGTGCCATTATGAGCAAAGTTGCACATCCTCTCTCCTAACACACTAAGTACCGAACAAATGCTTCTGGAGCTCCTTTATATCAACAGCAATATCCCTGTATAATGCCGCACTGGAACTGTACCTGACAAGTCACAAGTTTTTCTGGTGTGGGTTCAGACATGTGTGTCTATGTGTATATATATATATATATATATATATATATATATATATATATGTTATTTCTGTCTTTTTGTCTGTCTGTCTGTCGATTTAAATAGAAAGAACTGTCTATCTAGAAATACTGTATTCCACATACATGGATAAGTCAAGTATCTGCAGATTCATACATTACATAGACAGTAAGTTCTGCAGAGTTTTGTATTAACAAAGATAAAAGGGTATTGTTTTCTGTTTAGGCCGGGTTGCATTTCATAATTTCTTAACTAAAACCAAAAGTTAGTCAAAGTATATGAAGTCTGTAGCCAACTCTAGCATATATACACTGTGTGCCATTTTAACTGTTCTGTTTGATAAAGGTCGATGGCACAGTTGTGCAGTGTTTGATGGTGCTGCCTCATGGTACCCTGGTCCTGGATTTAAATCTTTGCATAGACATCCACTACATAAAGTTTGTACATTTTCCCAGGGTCTGCATGAGTTTTCTCCTGATTCTTCAGTTTTTCCCCACATCTCAGTGATGTACAGGTTAGATTGCTTGACAACACCAAGTTGAACTGGTAGAAATGTGTGTGTGTGTTTGTGTGTATGCATGTGTGCGCATGCTCTGGTTCTCCAGATTTAGTTCTCCAATGTAGTCCAGATAGGCTCTGGCTTGGCTACTTACCATTAAAATGAATAAGTTTTGTTTTTCCAAAATTGAAACCATTCTACATAACAAGTTGTGTTAGTAATGCCATGTTACTTTTGAGCGTCTTCTTTCTATTTTAAAATTAATTGGCTAATAGAAAATCAATACTATTTCAGCTTTTATGGACTTTACCTGAAATAATAACACACTTTTTAGCATCAAACTTAATACAATTTTCAACTACTTGGTTGTTAGTAGTATATATGGTTAATAGTTTGTTGGCTTAGGTAGAGAAGAAAATAATGGTATTTGGTAATCTTTTACATTTATTATGCTGAGGTTTGTTACCTTTTTTGATGTGAATGAGGCTATTAAGTTGGCCAGGATGTAATTGCAAAAGTCTCCATGTTCATAGGCTGGCCGAGTGCCTTTCTGCAAATTTCATCTTGGTGATCGACCCATTCCAGTCACATTTAAGAGAGCCATTGCTGCCTTGTCCTTATGGCAGAAGATGAAACTGGCCTGGGGTTTGTGCTTCTTGTCAGACCCCATCAGGTACATTACGTGTATCATTTTTGCAGGCTATCAACTTTGCATACATTTAGCTGATAGTTGTTGTCTTCATTTTAGTAAGGAGGATGTGGAAAAATGCAAACAAAAGGACCTTCTTGAGCAGACTATGTCTGAGATGATTGGAGAGTTTCCAGACCTACACCGAACAATTGTGGCAGAACGTGACATCTACCTGGCCTACATGCTTCAGCAGGCTGCCAAACGGGTGGAAGTGCTTCCCCTGGCAGAGAGTAAGTTGGTCCCCATTGTCCAGATACAGTACAGATCTTACTCCAGTGTTGTTTGGCATGTGTGTTTTTTGTTTTATTCTTTGGCATGGGTTTGTATTTTACTCCAACCCCAGCCCCCACAGATTGGGGTGCTTTGTATTAATATCTTTCTTTCTATTCGTAGAGATGCCAGCTGTAGTGGTGGGTGTGGTTGGGATGGGCCATGTCCCAGGAATTGAGAGCAACTGGAATAAACCGCTAAACATCCAGGAAATCATGAGGTAAGAACACATTGATCTGGTTGGTTTTGGTGACTGATCGGATGCAAAATCTAGGCATGTGTTACTTTTCAGGTAGCATAGTGCTTTCGGTTTAATATATGTTCTTAATTGGTAACACAACCTGATAGCTACTTGGATTATAAACTCTTATTAAGTTAGGATGCAGGCATTTGTGCAAATCTAGGAGCCCACTTGTAAGGCCACCTCACTCGTATTGCCCTCTTATGTAAGCATTATAATGTGGTGTTTGCGCATACATTTGTGAATTTCCCATCGGGATTAATAAAGTGTCTGTCTGTCTGTCTGTCTGTCTGTCAGACAGACAGACTGTCTATCTATCTATCTATCTATCTATCTATCTATCTATCTATCTATCTATCTATCTATCTATCTATCTATCATACATTGGGGCTGACCTGTGCTCTGCTGGTTGACTGTTCCTTGTATGCCATTTTTAATTCCGTTTAACAGAGCCAATTTTTAGTAACATTCCTTATGTGTGACATTAAAACCTTTAACAAGATAGACGCCAACACTGGTATAGTCACATAACTGGAAATATATGTAAATGTTAGAAAAAGTGATGGCAAGAAATGATAACATGTAGTGTGTGTGTGTGTATATATATAATATATATATAAATTAGACGTTTCCAAGACAGCCATTACATTGGATTTTATGAACTGTTCTTGTTATTAAATTTGAAACATTGTTTTTAACAAAATATTTTTTTTATTTATCTCGTAATATAAATAAAAAACCATTGATTTAAAATGACATGCTCACTTTCTGAAAACTGCTGTTATTTGCTTAAACATGGTTAAGAAAGGATTACACTTATTCAGATCCTACATAAGTAATAGATCAGTACACTTAGTTTTATTTTGGCACTTAATTTTATATCTACATTCTGCCACACTGACAAACTTGTATCATGTTCTTGGAGCCTGACAGATACAGTGTCGTCTAAGTATACTCTAAGGACTGTGACATCACTATAACTTGTGTTTTGGCGTATACCCATGTAATTTAAAAATAAGATGAAAAGAAAAAATAAATAAAGTATCAAGTGTTCCTTTATATTTCTGATTTTTTTTTGTTTTGGTATACATGCTTTCTCATTTTAGAATAGTCCCACACTTGGTGTTTCACCCTCCATTTAAATAGTTTTTTTTTTTGTGCACAATACCTATATCAAGTCTGACACCTTGTCCTGGACTGGTTCTAACTTCATTCTCAATGCTGGTGGGATAGGAGCCAGGATCTCCTTAATCCTTGAAAGAAAATGGGTATGGTGAGTTGTGCTTTATCAAGCCCACTACCTATCAGTATTTCTAAACTGTTTGCTTGTATCTGAGGTGCTTTGCCAAGCCCTTTCCTACAGCTAATTTCAGTAGCTTTTTGTTTTAAATTGTTTCATTTTTAGTAAGTGAAATTCTAGCCCGATTATGATAATTGTCAGTACTATTTACAGGTCTATTTTGCGGGTCTAAGCAATGACCATAAAACTACTCTAATGCAACAGAAAATCCATTGTGAGTGTACAACATGCTGAAAAGTTTTGAACTGTCAAGACTAAGATCTTCTGTATACAGATGGCACAGTTAAGGCTAAATGGAGTTTGGGTCTTAACACTTACTTTCAGTTGCAATACATACTGTGATGGCACCCTTTTCTATGACCTGTGGGGCTTTTAATGATTCTCTGCTAACAACATTCTCTCTTTTCTGCTTACAGTGTGGCCCCACCTTCTCTGTCTGGCACTCTCCTGAAGACTGCGGTCAAGGGTGCACTAATTGGAGTGATGGGCTACTTGTGTTATCGTGCAGGATCTGGTGTCAGCAGGGCACTTATGTCCACGTCCATGATCCAGGCCTTCTTCAGACATTTCTCTTCCAAAGGACCCTGAATGACTAATTGGAACCTTCAGCTGAACTTGCTGGTACCCAGCTTGTGGACTTGGGCTCCTTTTTATGGCTCCTTAAATTTTAATGTTTGCCTTAATTCTCCTGGCTGTAGGGGACTCTCCTGTCTGCTGGAGAAAGGGAAGAAGTTTGCAGCAGTGTGCCCCTCACCTCCTCCCACTGCCTCCTGTCTATGGACTCGATGCAAAGAGCAAGCCATCCTCCCCTAAAATCTAAACTTCTTCTCTACCTCTGTGAATGACAAATCATTTTGAACTGAAATTTTGCAAGGGCTACTATTTTGCCCTTGTGATGCAGGACTCCTTTTAATCTGTGGGTCATTCTCTTACTTTCTGTCTGGGGCCGGCACCTGCTTCATGTCCTATTGTACGTAAGGTACCAACAGAGGAGCTTGCAGTCCCACAGCCTTATCACTACTGCCTTATGTGGAGGTCTTGGACTGTGGGTTGCTGAATCCTGTCTGCCTCTCATCAGTGTGAGATTATGTGAGGTCTGTGCATAATGAACTCGCATAAGAGTGTCAGTGTATGGTGTTTAGGTATCGCCTATAATGGGTATCCTAATTTATGAAGTTTGCCAGTAGCATATGCTGTCTGGCATAGACAACCTGCAACCCTGGTACCTCCATTGCCCTAATTGCTATCGTGAATAATTTCATTCTTTCCGTTAGAGTAAGATTTGCCAGCTATGCTCACTCATTAGAATAGCATAGGTTCTCGGGAGGGCTGACTCAACTTGTTGGGGTTGGGGGTTAAGATGGTATGTTATTGGGAAGCAGGCAGGTTTTGGGTGAACTGGTCTGGGAGAAGTTTAATAATGAGATATTGCTGCACCCTTGTTCTCCCTACCCACTGAGGGATGAGCAGATGGTGCTCTAGTATAGACTGGCAGTTATTGGTTGTCCGCTGTGCAATACTGGGTTGTTTTTTTCATAACCATGCACTGTCTGCAGCACCACTTAACTGCCTATTAGTTGAGAGACCTACTGATGCCTTTGCTGTAGTGTCTCTTTTAATTTGAATCATAAGAGATGCAATATATGTGGGGTGTGAGTTTCCCAAGCTGGGCTCCCCAACTTTTTGGTGCCAGTCACACATTTTCAGTCATGCCAAATAGGAAGTGTGACATGGTGACTTCTTTAAATAAAGTTTTATGTGATAATGCTTGTTGTTTTTTTGTTTATAGAGACGCACACGGGCTAAACATCAACTGGTTCTTTTATTTTCTGTTAAGATGAGGGTTTAATTGCAAGTGCATAAATTAATTGTGGCAGCCCAGGCTCTGACAACTTATGTATATTGGTGGGATATATGGGGAAAATGGAGGATGAGTGGATGGTCAAGTATTACAATTAATGTTTAAATGAATTTGGAAATAGTGCACTTCAAAAATACTGCAGAAAAAAACTTTTAAAATAATCAGTTTCAAAATGTAAAATAGTTAAAATGGAGCAGAAAAATGAGAGTCTAATTGGAGGACATCTGTAGTCCATTATACGGAATTGCATGGGAGAGAAATAAAATCCTTTAGAGAAAGTCTAGCTTGGTGGCTAAGGCTTTGCTTTCCTTCCAGTCTCTTGCTTTACTCATGTGTGAGCTGTGGCCAATGAAACAACACCTCAGCTGAAGGCTTCACTGCTCCGTGCTTTTGTTGTTGCTGGGGCCTGTTGTATTTGGCACAGTGACTGCAGTTTTTCATTTAATTTTTTAGTTAGAAAATCAATTATTGCCACAAATGGAACATTGATTGTTAAGTGGCTAAATGTGTGATTAGTTATGCCTTCCATTGTTAAACGGCTTTATTTAGAGACATTTTTTTTCTCTCTAACCATTTCTCCAAGTAATGAAGTGCAAATTACAATGGAAATGAGAACTGCGGCAGCACCATTTTCCTCTGTGTGCTTTTTGTAAATTCTTTGGATAAGAAAAGGTAACTGAAAAGTGCTTGTCTGCCCCGGTCCAAAACTATTTTAAGAATGGTTCTGAGAAAAAGTAAAATGTAAAAATACAGTGGAACCTCGAGATACGATCACCTCTGTATACGAGAAATTCAAAATACGAGGAAAGTATGAGCGAAAAATTCAGATCTAAATGCGAGCATTGGCTCGCGTAACGAGCCACGAGCCAGGCTGTGGGTATAGCTCGCAGCTTAGCGAGGGGGCGTGGTAGCAGTTGCGAGACGCGATCTGCGGTGTCTGCGTTTCTCACTTAAGTGCACAGGTGGGAAACTGCCCACATCCATGATTGTTCCTGTGGCTGATGGGCTGCAGCTGCCATGTCCTCCCCGCATATATAGAGAAGCGCGAGCCGGTTAAGGGGGAAGAAGTAAAAGAAAAGAGAGGAGAGAGAACGGAGGTTGCAGCGAGCGAGCGGGCGGGCGGGAGAGCAAGCGAGTGCAGGCTCGCGTGTAGCTAAACAGTGAGCTGAACAGGCGAGCCAAACAGCTGAAGCAGGACGGTGTAGAAAAGGTCAGCTGTATTAAGAGTGTCTCGCCTGTTGCAGAGCCCGCAGGTGAGACGCTAACAGAGAAGAAGCACCGGGGATTGTCATCTGTTTTTTAAAGACTGCATCCTTTTGACGTTTTAAACTCGTGTTAAAGGATTGTTATTCTTGTGTATTTTAAACCTCCACTTCACAACTGTTTTAAGGATTATTTATTTAAAGATTTATCGAATGCTCTACTGCACTTTGGACACCTGTATCGATTCTTTTAATAATCAGTTATATTATTTACCAGTGTTATTTATTAAAGGTAGACTACAGTATATATAATTTATTAGTGTTGTTAGGAAAATTGATTTTTATGTTAATATATTTGGGGTGCGGAACGGATTAACTGGATTTCCATTATTTTCAATGGGGAAGTTTGTTCTAGATACGGGAAATTCGCTATACAAGCTCAGTGCTGGAACGAATTAAACTCGTATCTAGAGGTTCCACTGTATTAGAAATGTCTGATGTGCTGGGATTAAGACACTAAAGGGTTATAAAATTGAATATACTTTATTAGTGATTGGCTTCTGAGTAAGAAAGTGGCTGGTGAAAAAACCTGTCAGCATTGTGGTCCTCCAGGACCTGAGACTTAACCCCATCTTCAAAGCATAGTTACTCAGGTTTTCAGTAATGGCTATTTCTGCTGATTCAGATAGGGCTGTGCTGGACAGTGAGAGTTGGAAATAAATATCTGGAAAGTGTTAACGGGACCAGATGAGTCTAGAATGTTGAACTCCACTCTGTTATACAGAACAGTGTTAGTGTGATTGGGGGCTTCCTGCAAAATACAATTTATAGTCACTATGTAAAATAAAGGATATGTATGCTATTGCATTATTGGTATTAATGCATATATTAAGTAAGCATAATTATACGGGAGGGCAAGATAAGACAAAGCAAGGCAATAGGATTTTTCTTAACCCACGCAAGCTTCATACTTGTTTTCCATCTCGTGTACTGACTTGAGCAAAGAGGCCAACAGATAGGAAGCAGATATCACCCTACTAAGGTACATGTCCCATCACCACTGGCATCAAGTCTCAGGTAGTCAGAGGTGCCCCCATTTCCCATTTGTCACTCTTTTCATGTTCTAGGAAAATCCATTTTGGAGGATTGTGCTTCAGAAATCTCCCCCTTGGCTTGAGCAGGGCAGGCAGGCCAGCAGTGTAATGGCATTTTACTTTCATGAGGACTCGGGTTGTTCTGGAGACACATTAACAAAAGGATTAACATGTATGGTTTTTCTTTTCCTCCCATATGATCAGAGCAAAAATCCTACAGGTTATGTTACTTTTCAGCTGCAGTAACCTTCACTTTGTTGTGCCCAGACTACAATTGCACTGTAAGTATGAACTTTTGGAAATTTCTGCTTTTAATGAGGTTCAGAACTGAAGCCGATACCAATCATGTCCACTTTTTTATCCTTTCAATGGATATTGTAAGCTCAAAATTTAAGTAAAAGGAACAGTTTTAGGAGAACAAAAACAAATTTACATGGCCTTAATAGCATAGGTGTGCTATCTTTTAACAACAGTGCCATGAAAAAGTATTTGCTCCATTACTGATTTCTTCAATTTTTGCTTATTCATAACGCTCGTTTCTGGTCTCCAAAAAAATTTAGTATAATACAAAAGACAACCTGAGTAACCACAGTACATGGTGTTTCTTTCAACATTTAAAATTATCATTTTAAAAGTAATACCTAACTCATCCATGTGCCAAAGTAATTGTCCCCCTAAACTTAATACCTGGTTGCCACCTTTAGCAGCAACAACTGCACTCCAGCCCTTCTGGTAATAGGAGATCAGGCTTTGGCACCACGGTGGAAAAATTATGGCCTACTCATTTCTACAGAATTGTTTTAATCCAGCCACATGAGAAGGTTATCGATTATGAACTGTCCATTTAAGGTCCTGACACAACAGCTCAAAAATCAGATTCAAATCAGTACTTTGACTAGGCCACTCCAAAACCTTACTTATTTTTTTATTCATTCAAAGGTAGACTTGCTCTTGTCCTTTTGGCTCATTGTCCTGCTGAATAGACCAACTGTTCATGAGCTTTAGGTCATAGACTGATAACCAGACATTTCATCTTCAGTACTTTCTGGTAGAGAGCTGAATTCATGCTGCTCCAAGCCACCCAGGCCCTGAAGCAGCAGACTCCTTACACCATCACACTACCACCAACAGTTTTGACTGTGGGCATGATATTCTTATTGTAGAAAGCTGTTTTAGCTTTATAGCAGATGTAACGGGTCTTGCAAACATTTCAATTTGTGACTCAGTCCACAAAATGTTATCCCATAAGTTTTGGGGGTAATCAAGGTGTTTTTTTGGGCAAATATTTGACAAGCCTTTATCTTCCTCTATTTAGCAGTACTCTACCATGGATACCATTTTTGGCTAGAGTCTTTCTAATGGTGGAATCGTGCTCACGGACATTAACTGAGCTAGAGTTTTCTATGTGCTCGGTTGGCCACTCTTCTGCTGATTTGCCACTGTTCCAAGTTTTCTCCATTTGGAGATGATGGCTGTCATGATGCTTTGTTAGAATCCCAGGGTTTTAATGGTTTCTTTTTAACACTTTCTGAATGATATATTTCTTGGTGTACTGCTTGTAGAGACCTTTTAGCCAACTTCACATTACTGGAAAAGTTCTATTGGGCCGTGTGTCCTTTCTTGATGCAGAACAGACTAGAGCCAACATCATCCCTTTTATAACCATGGCAGAAATAATTACATCAGAGAAATATGTAACAAAAAAAGATATAGGCATTTAACTTGCTTTAAAAGATAACATTCATTCCCAATGTAAAATCATATATGCATACATATTCAGGCCGGAGAGAAGCCAAGGTCCATCACAGCCAAGTGGGGTATTCTGTCCCATCCAGTGGATTGTCGATGGCATGGAGGTGCTTCTGACTTCGTGCTGGATCCTCGTCATTATAACCATTCACATATTTACATATTCATAGAATTCTTGTCAGATATGGGCAACTACCAGATGAGCTGTGTGCCAAAATAACGTCTTCCCCTGTTCTCATCATAGATGACTTCTGCAGACAGTGGCTTTGTTGTGGTCTAGCAGACATCAGCACGTTTAAAACAGCCTGCATTGTGTCCTTCACATCTCTCTTGCCTACCCTCCAGTTGTCATTTGTCCACCTCTCGGACATTCTATCTCTTGGTTTAATTGCATGACTTTGAAATAAACTTCACTGATTATATTGGCACAAAATAACCTTTTTGCTACATGTTTAAGCATACCCAAGATCGGTCACTGCCAGCCC
The DNA here is from genome assembly GCF_900747795.2 of Erpetoichthys calabaricus. NCBI lineage: Eukaryota > Metazoa > Chordata > Cladistia > Polypteriformes > Polypteridae > Erpetoichthys > Erpetoichthys calabaricus. Next base: position 174,924,985 of record NC_041394.2, read on the forward strand.
TATTGAATCTAGCCTAATTTAACCCATGATCATTTTAGTTTCGTTCATTTTGGATTGACTGTGTGACTTAGGGGGGCAATTAATTTTTCACATGGATGGTATAGACACTGGTGAAGTTTTTTTCTTTAATAAAGCAAAAGACCATTTAAAAACTTCATTGTGTTTCTTCAGACTGTCTTTGTATTATACTCCATGATGGTGGTATGATAATAGTGTGGGAATGTTTTGCTGCTTTAGGTCCTGAGCAACTTGCCATAATTGAGGAAAGCAGAAAGTACTAAAGGCGAATGTCTGATCATCAGTCCATGATCTGAAGCTCAAGCACAATCAGATCATGCAGTAGGACAACAATCTGAAGCACAAGTCCTCATCTGAATTGCTGAAAAAAAAAATGAAACGAGCAAAGAGTGTTCTAGTCAAAGTTCTGATTTGAACCTCATTGAGATGTTATGGCAGGACCTTAAATCATCAGTGAAAACCCCCCAATGTGGCTGAATTAAAACAATTCTGTAGAGAAGAGTGGGCTACAGCAATGCCAATCAACCGATCTCCTGTTACCTGAAGCAGTTGTTCCTGCTAAGGTGGTACAACCATGTTTAGGGGGCCAATTACTGTTTTTACATGGGTGATATAGATGTTGGTTTTTCTTTCAATAAATCAAAAATGGTGTATTGTTTTTACTCGACGCATATTATATTTGTTTGGAGGTCAGAAACAACTATGAAGAATAAGAAAAAACAGAGGAAATCAGGGGCACCTGTACTACACCTGTTTAGCACATTGTTTTGAGATGAGGCATATGTCTGTGACACTCTTTTCCAGCACTCACCACTGACCTTACAGTTCTTAGTAAGGTATATCACACCAAAGGAATCAGATCATATCAGTTTACTGAGACAGGGCAGTCATTATTGGTGCTGGCTCCATGACATTCTTTGGCTTTCCGAGTTATCTTATGTCTGCTCATAGAAGTGCAGGATTAGTCAGAGCTCAGCATCACAAGGTGTTTGTGTTCTTCATATTGGCATGGGACCTTAGTGCTTACATTTCATATAGCTACTACCATTAAGGTGGGACAGAGTTGTTTACAAAGATTTATGACTGGTTTCAAGTTGTTGCCATTCAAGTCTAACTAGCCAGACCTCACTACGTGTATATTCCATCTGAATGTTGGTAAACATTTTAAGTGATGGCAGAGTCCCTGCCATTCCTGCTGAGGTCCTACAGACCTGGGGCCTCATGTATAAACGGTGCGTACGCACAGAAATGTTGCGTACGAACCTTTCCACGCTCAAATCGCGATGTATAAAACCTAAACTTGGCGTAAAGCCATGCACATTTCCACGGTAACTCATACCTTGGCGTACGCAATTTCTCCGCTCGGTTTTGCAGACTGGCAGCACCCAGCGTCAAAGCAGTGCTACTGTTCCTGTGTGATCACCCTTTCTTTCTTAGACCCACATTCCTGACGCGGCTTTATAAATACACTGAAATTAACTGCATATTGTTTATTAGTGTAATGCATCTGATTGTAATTAACCTGTAGCAATATAATGGGCCAGGGAATAGCCATAGTATTCCAAATACCATAACTGCTTTAGCGTTGTTACGCTCACTACATCTTGTTCTTCTTTTTGCTTGCTCCCGTTAAGGGTTGCCACTGCGGATCATCTTTTTTCCATATTACTCTCACTGCACCACTCGGAGTATTTATATCACTGTATCTGAGTGTGAATCACAGCAGCAGATGATCAGAAAGAGAATTATCGGTATACAGTTTCAAGTACACACTACCTCAACCACGGCAAAAAGCGTCAAAGCCTTTCCTGTACGGACCTCGCGTTTCAGAAACAGTTTCATCCCAAGAACTATAAACGCACTCAATCAGTCCATCAAGTGCTCCTTGTAGAACTGTTTGTACTTATAAGTACAATCACCTCACTGTAAACTTACACTACAGTTATAATATTGCACAACCTGCGCTACTTTATAAAGCGCGTATGATGACAATATCATTTTTAAGATGAAATGCAGCAAAATATGTTGATTATAGTATACAGATAAAACTTTAACTTCATTTAAATAATCTGTATTGTTAATAATTAAACATGTGAGGACACGGTGCCGCAGCATATAGCTAGTTCAAGGATAGCTCCTGCCTTGCGCTGTATTCTTGCTGGTGCTGGCGTGACACTGGAAGGATAGACGAATAGAATAATGAAACATGTACTACGAAGATATTTCAATGTTCCTTCAAAGTTTTGAAGAATCGGCGTTCCAAGCTTACAAATGGCTTAACGTCTATTACAGAGTTGATTGTGTGGCGATTGGAGAAAGAAAAGTATGGACAGGAATTGGAGGTTAGTACGTTTGAAAGAGACAGTACTTCTGTAATAAATTATTTCATCGAAGGTCGCACATGGTGCAGCAAGCCTCTTGTGTGAGATATGAACAAGCACTGCGCCACCGTGTTCCCATGTTTAATAACATGCTTTCATTCCTATCATCATGAAAATGATATCACGTATACATCGCAGTATTTTAATTATTCAGAGAGCTGTAATATCTCGAATGTAATGCATTCTGTGTCCTGTTGGAGAAAGAGAAAGAACAGAAGCACGTAGTGATTCACACACATACTGTAGAGCACATAGAAGATCAAACACAGAACAAAGCATTTAACATGCTACTTGAGAAACTAGTAAAATAAACGATTTTAAGATGAAGTTTATGATGTTCTACTTTAATGGCAAAATAAACTACGTGATTAAAGTGGAAATTTCGAGATTAAAGTTGACATTTCGTGCTTTTTTCCCACTGTGTGCCTATGTTTTTTGTTTGTACCCTAATACGCTTTCATATGACACTCAGACGGTGGGCTAAGACTTGCCTTTTCACGGCGACTTTGATACATGATTTCTTTTTTATTTCGGGCACTGTGCGACTTTGTGAATTTGATCTTCGAGTTTTTCCGACACTCTGTCACTCGATCAACTTTCTTTTGTTGATTATACCACTGTTTAAACCAACAAATAGTACGTTTTTCCTTTGCCTCCACTTGGTATTCGCTGAAATTCTTATATTTTCCCCTGTGCTTTTCCCATTGTCTTTTCACAGAAGGCTATTTATATCGATTTGCATATTCAAAGAGGCGTAATTCTGGGAGGAGTTGGGGCGGGACAGAAGGTGCGTGCACGTGCGTTACTTTTCACGCTGATCGGGATTTATGTAGTGGAAGAACGTGAAAGTATGCATGCGCACAGATTTCTGCATCTGGATTTTTCTGTGCGTACGCACAATCCCGCTTTTGTGCTTACGCCATGTTATAGTGTGAGTTCTACGCACGGCGTTATACATGAGGCCCCTGGGGGTATTTTCCGTACGTCGCTTAAATTATCCGAGATCAGATGCCTGCTCTTGGATGAGTTAATGCCGGTGAAACTCATCCTGGATAAGTCGGTTTTTCAAACGCAGCCACGTAGTAGATTAGTTTAGTTGGGTCTAATCATCCGAGATAATGAGTGAGAAGCCCATATATATTGAGTCTAGAAAACATGATCAGCAAGTCCTTGATAGGCTGTAACAAAATGACAAAAGAACTGCCGCATTTTTTTTACACAAGCTGTGTGTGTGTGTGTGTGTGTGTGTGTGTGTGTTAGTTAGTTAGTTAATATGCACAAGGGGTAACACTGCAAAAGCAGCCCAAACCAGAAAAGACGGCAGGCAAAAAGTGGCCGACAAATTAAACGCGTGTGCATTGTACTTACTGAATGCAGCTTTTCATTTCCTATGTGTCAGATTAATTATTATTTAATATGTCATAATTCCAGATCAAATGTGAGCACAAGGAGAACATGGGAACAGGTTAAAATGAAGTACAAGAATATACTTCAAACTAGTAAATATTGGTATATAACTATTTAAAGAATTGTTGACATAAAGAATCATATATAATGTAAAGAACATTAATTTAAAAGCTAATAAGAAGGCAGACAAGAAAAAAACAGGTGGAGGTCCACGTGGTCCAGACCTAACCCCTGCAGAAGAGTTGGCTATCCAGCAAAATGCCCATTGCCCTGTTTCTGAGGGTATTTCAGGGAGAAGCTTCTCCTCAGAACCAGTGGCAGGATGCAGTGGTCACTTCATTTCAGGTAAAGGATGATCATTGCATATATTTGTCATCGTTGTGTGCCATAGGTATGTTCCACATAGCCCTCTTTTTTTGTTGGGTCAGTTGCAGGGAATGTCATATCCCTAGAACCTGTGCCTGACCAACGAGATATTGACGAAGGTCAAATATTGGATGAAGACACTGTGTCTGATTATTCATAAGGAGGAGAGGTACTTTTTTTAAATCAAGCTCCACTCTGATCAGTCCCATGTGCCCCAATCACATTTGGAAATCTTGGGTAATGAGAATGTTAGGCTGATTGTGAGATTCTTTATGGAACTGTGGGTGTTTTTACCTGTGTATTACCTACCTGCAATGGCATGAAATGCCTCTTTTAATGTCTGCACACGCAGGTGTCCAGGAAACACTATGAAAACCTGAAGTAAATATTTCAGAGCCAAACAGACTTTACGAATTGCCTGGCAAACTGCACTTTTAGTTAGATTTTCCACATCGCCTACAGTATATAAAAAAAGTGTCGCTTGCAAAAAACCGCAAAGCAATGCATACTGTCTGTGTGGTTATGAGAGCCCGACTTCGCCGAGTTTGACTTCGAATATAAGGTCCTAATAAATTTTTGAGGTACAATATTCCCCCTCGGCTAAAGCGGTATCTCTCGAAAAGAATTTCCTCCGGGAGCAATAAAGGATCTTGCTGATTGCGCAAAACCCTCTCTATATGAAATTGTCTTCTTATAATTTGTGTACCGATATCAGTTGGTCTCTCATTCATGTACGGCGAAGTCATGACTGAATGAATTCCACGCACGGACACTGATTAAGTGTGTGAGCTAATCCTTGTTTACATCGAACAAACCTGCTCCGAGCAAGTTTGAGGATTTGGATGTGTTGCTATGACAACATTTCCAGCAAGAGTTTCGAAAAACCGACAGATCCAGGATCAGGCCAAATCGTCAACAATTACATCCGGCTAAACGAGTAATCCACGTACGAAAAATACCCCTCTGTCCAACAATGCTGGAGCTACATTTGAAAGGAAAACTATTAACAGAAACAGTTTGCAGGCCATGCTGAAGTGGAAAAGCTGGTCAGCCTTGTAGTTACATCACTCCCAGCACAACAGTGCTTTGTGGGAACCAATTTTTCTTTGATCTGAGCAGTAAGTTTGTTTGGACAAGTCACTATCAATTTGGCGTGCCTGCTTTTTACAATTTGGTCACATTTTTCTTTGTAGGAGAGTTTAGGCTTAGTTATACTGTGAAGGGATCTCCCATGCACAGCTCTCTTTAAACAGGACTCCAGATGTTCTGTCAAACTGAGATCAGTGCTTTTATTTATCAAGCATCTCAGAATTACTCCTAGGATTAAAAATCAGAGTAGGATAAAAAGACATAAGATGTTTCAGAATGAACGACTTCACGGCACTCGGAGATGTAAAGTGGTGTTCATGACGATGTTCTGTTATTTTCTTGGAAATCACGATGATGCTTTGCAGTTTTCTGATACTAACAGTACATCTTCACTTCAAAGATAATAATAATAATAATAAATGAACAAGAAGAAGGAAACCATAAAAAGGCAGGATACTGCGCTAAGCTGCACATAATTGTTATCACTTTTGAACAGCAGCAAGAATAATATTGTAACAAATACCAAGACATACTCCTGAATGAGAGTGAAGCCCAGTAATGGGCACACTTAATTAACAATGAAAGACCCACAGCCCCGTACTTTCAGAAGAATCACCTTGCAGCTGTCATGGCCACAGGCAACGCCTTGTAAAAGAACAGTTTCTGAAACTATACCACTGCCTTTCTTGTGCTGTTTGTTAAGTGCTGTTCACTCTTTCAGTGTCCCTAGTCGTCTTCCACTTAAATTCTGCAAGGTTGCATTTATCCAGTGCCCTGGAAGCTTCTACCTGCCATCTTAAACCTTCCTGGGCTTGTAAAGTGTAACATGATTGCTTTCCATGGAATGCAAAGCTCAATGTGGTTGTGTGACGTTTCCCTGTCAATCACCCATTCTGCCTCTCTTGTCTTCAGGGTAATATGCTGGCTACACAATACAGCATGCAGTCAGACCACCTGTGTGGTGATACTGTGTGGTCACTTGTGATTCACTTGTGCGTCATCACCACACTTAGGGCAATGATCTTTATGTGTGTGCTCCATCCATCCATCCATCCATTCATCCATCCATCCATCCATCCTCTTCCACTTTATCTGAGATCAGGTCGCGGGGACAGCAGCTTGAGCAGAGATGCCCAGACTTCCCTCTCCCTGGCCACTTCTACTAGATCTTCTGGGGGAATCCCGAGGCGTTCCCAGGCCAGCCGAGAGACATAGTCCCTTCAGCATGTCCTGGGTCTTTCCTGGGGCCTCCTCCCGGTTAGACGTGCCCAGAACACCTCACCAGGGAGGCGTTCAGGAGGCATCCTGATCAGATGCCCGAGCCACCTCATCTGACTCCTCTCGATGCAGAGGAGCAGTGACTCTACACTGAGCTCCTCCTGGATGACCGAGCTTCTCTCGGAGACTCTACTCCTGAACTCCTCCAATTGGGACTGGATCTCACTCCCAACCCTGAGAGGGCACTCCACCCTTTTCCAGCTGAGGACCATGGTCTGAGATTTGGAGGTGCTGATTCCCATCCTAGCCGTTTCACACTCGGCTGCGAACCGATCCAGAGGGAGCTGAAGATCACGGCCTGATGAAGCAAACAGGACAACATCATCTGCAAAAAGCAGTGACCCAATCCTGAGCCCACCAAACTGGACCCCCTCAACGCCCTGGCTGCGCCTAGAAATTCTGTCCATAAAAGTTATGAACAGAATTGGTGACAAAGGGCAGCCCTGGCAGAGTCCAACTCTCACTGGAAATGGGTTCGACTTACTGCCGGCAATCCTGACCAAGCTCTGACACCGGGTGTACAGGGACCGAACTGCCCATAATCCCGGTGCACCCCCACAGGATTCCCCAAGGGGCACGATCAAAGACTTTTTCAAGTCCACAAAACACATGTAGACTGGTTGGGCAAACTCCCATGCACCCTCCATGACCCTGCCAAGGGTGTAAAGCTGGTCCACTGTTCCGTGACTAGGACAAAAACCACACTGTTCCTCTTGAATCTGAGGTTCGACTATCTGATGGACCCTCCTCTCCAGGACCCCTGAATAGACTTTTCCAGGGAGGCTGAGGAGTTTGATCCCTCTGTAGTTGGAACACACCCTCCGGTCCCCCTTCTTAAAGAGGGGGACCACCACCCTGGTCTGCCAATCCAGAGGCACTGTCCCCGATGTCCATGCGATGTTGCAGAGGCATGTCAACCAAGACAGTCATACAACATCCAGAGCCTTGAGGAACTCTTTGCATATCTCATCCACCCCCAGGGCCCTGCCACCAAGGAGTTTTTTGACCACCTTGGTGACCTCAGTTCCAGAGATGAGAGAGCCCACCTCTGAGTCCCCAGGCTCTGCATCCTCATTGGAAGGCATGTTAGTGGGATTGAGGAGGTCTTCGAAGTACTCCCTCCACCGACCCATAACGTCCCAAGTCGAGGTCAGCAGCGCACCATCCCCACCATACACAGTGTTGACACTGCACCGCTTCCCCCTCCTGAGATGCCGGATGGTGGACCAGAATCTCCTCGAAGCCTTCTGGAAGTCGTTCTCCATGGCCTCCCCAAACTCCTCCCATGCCCGGGTTTTTGCGTGAGCAACCACTGAAGCCGCTGGCTTAACTTCTTACCACATCCATAATGGCTAACATGGTACACCACCTTAGTACTAAAGTTTTTCGTTAATTCAAAATGCTGCAGCAATAATTATTACAAGAACAAGAAAATATGAACACATTACTCCAGTTCTTAAATTCTTACACTGGCTCTCGGTTAAGTTTAGGGCAGATTTAAAAAATCCTACTTTTAACATGGAAAGCCTTAAATGGCCAATGTCTGGCTTACTTATCTGAGGACATCAGTACTTGCAAACCAGAGCACACATTTAGATCTTAAGATACCTGTCTGCTTTTGATTCATATGATTAAAAAAAGTAAGAGTGAGAGGTTGAGCTTTTAGTTGCAGGGCTGTGGAATAGTCTGCCTTCTACTATATGAGATGCCTTTCAGTTTCAGTTTTCAAATCTCTGCTGAAGACTCACTACTTCAGTTTAACATAACCTGACTAGAGCTGCTGATTAACTGTACAGACTGCATCTCTGTTGTTAGTCATTAGCACTAAAATATAAGTAATAAAATATTTATAGTTTATTACTAACCCTCACCTATTCTGTTTCTCTTTTCGGTACTCAAATGTGGCAATTGGTGCCACTAGCCCTACTGCCAGGTTGTTTGCCAACCTATGGAAAAGTAATCTCTGATAGAGGAGCACTAGAATCATTGGGTAGAAGGGTCCTTTTATCAAATTGGCTGGACCGGTGCTGACTCAACTAAGGAATTGCCAGTAAGAGGGAGGTAGCGTGTTGGCCAAGGTTTACAGGACTCTGAACAAATATGAATCCTCATACAGGTATATCATGCAATCTGCTCTTGCATTTTGCTTTGTATTTGTACTATTACTATTGTACTATTGTATTGTATTTCTGAAGTGGCAATGATAGACAGGCCATCTAGATCTGTGAAGAGGATTACTTGTGTTCTGTTGTTTGTATTGTATTGTATTTACCTCATTTTTTGACACAAATTGCTTCCCCAAAGGGGTCTCTCACTTTAATTGCCTTTCCCAAGATTTCCTCCATTTTTTTTCCCTACAAGGGTTTTTTGGGAGTTGTTCTTGTCTTCTTAGGGAGTCAAGGCTGGGATGCTGTCAAAAAACAGGCCATGTTAAAGGCCATTGTGGCATTCCTTGTGTGATTTTGGGCTATACAAAAAAATAAATTATTATTATTATTATTGTTACTTTGCAAAAGACCTAACACTTGTATTTTTTGATTGTGAGATGGCACTTTACGTTCCCTCTTAGCTTTCCAGTGGTTGTGTTGATAAATTTTTTCACAGAAACAATGTGATGTGAAGGACCTCACAGTACTTTACAGTTGTCGCTTGAATGGCTTTTGTTTAGAGACATTCCTGGCAGCCCCTGCTGTTGTGTCCTTGTGTGTCCCAGTCAATAATAACAGTTTCTCAGGTTGAAACTTTAGTATCAGTGTACTGATCACCTAGAGGAAGTCCCTGTGTGTATCCAAGTCCTTTTGCTTTTTGGAATTTTTGGCTTTTTATTTTTTTCGATCCGTGGTTTGTTGAATATACAGATGTGCAGCCCGTGCACACGAACTGATTTACTGTGAATGTGTATGTAAGAGCCAAACCCATTAATTGAATGTCCCTGTGGTCCCTCAACAGCAGACAAGAAGAAATACTGAGGACAAATCTACTGCAATATCTCACACACTAAACACATGAAGACTGACTTTCTGTAATGGGAAGAATCCTAAAATTGTCTGAAATTTTAAAAAAATTAAACTCTCTTTGATGGAAAGTTGAAGAATGTTTTAAAAATTTTCAGTCATTCATTATTGGTATGGTAGAATGTCCTCTAATTATTAAGCCTGATGTAAAATAGAAAAAATATACAGTATGTGTATTTTCTGTTTCAGGTGACACACTCGTGAGTGCACAACAGTGGATGCTGAGCCTTGAGAGGCAAGTGGTGTGTGAGGGGCGAAGTTCTGCCACATCAATGTGAGTGCAACTGCAGACATCTTTTCAAGTGTCTACATTTTTATCTTTGCATACCAGGAAGAAGAATCATTAACCCTTGAATTTCTGCAAAGGTACAAAAAGAATATAATTTTCATGTCAATATTTTTGCTCTTTTAAGGGGTGCCAAAACTATTTAGTCTTCTTCCTTTTTTTGCTCTTTGTTTGGTTCATCATATTCTGTGTTATTCTCATGGAACTACTTTTTCTTATTAAAAGACTTGTTCATAATGACATGTTGTGTTACATGAAATGTAATTGTTTGGGAAATCATAATGAAAACCTCTTTAAGTAAAAGCATTTTTTTTTTTTAGTTCTTTATTTCGCCCTATACAATTTCTTGTATTAGGAATTTGGTAGTTTTCGCATACCCCTTGGGGTCAGAGCGCAGGGTCAGCCATTGTACAGCGCCCCTGGAGCAATTACAGGTTAAGGGCCTTGCTCAAGTGCCCAGCAGAGTAGGATCTCTTTTGGCAGTGACGAGGATTTGTTTGTAATTTAACAATTAGAGACAACAGTTATTTGTATTTATTTGATTTCATAGTTTTGTGACTTTGGCACGTAATTGTCTTCTGGGAATCAATCCAGAAAAAAGTTCCAAAGCCTGCCATGGGAAGCATGTCATTAAGCTATCTGGAAGAGTGGTCCCAATACGTCTGCAGCCCTTGATGCATGTGTGGGCTGTCCTCTCAGAAAACGTAAAGATTTCAAGTGGAGAGCAGTCTAAGAACGGTAAGCTTTGTTTTAGTAGAGCAAAGAATAGCAAAAGCAAAAAAGACTCTTATTGTCAACTCTCCAAGTTAAAATTAACAAATTTAACTTAATGTGGTGTTGTCCAGGTTTACAAACTTGTCTGTATGTAACGTATTTTTTCCCCTTCATGCTTGCTAACTGATGTCTTTTTTGCATTCATACTGTTTTACAATTTTCTACAAATGACAGTTAAAAGATATAACTTCTGCTAAGCTTGAACACATTTCCAAAGCAATTATCCCCATTTCTCAGGGTCAAAGTACTTTAGTAATCTCTGACATCATAGGGTGCTGGGCAGGGGACCCCCTGGAAAAGGTGCCAACTTTATAACAGGAAACACATAAACAGAGAGACACTCTGTGACACACACAACCAGTGTCACCTCTACATGTCACCTAACATCCATGTTTTTGGATTATGGAAGAAAACTCATGCAAGAACAAGGAGAACATGGAAACTCCACTCAGACCGCATTTTACCCATCAACTCTGGCACTAAGGAGCTTGAGTGCTAAGCAATACAGTACTGATTGATGTCACTGCCGACCCAATAAGGACTTGCTGAACCAAAAACAGGAGTAGTGATAATTGTTCTGCTTCCATTACTTTCACACATAGAAAGTCCATAAAAAGTGTTGCCTATATATCTTTATATTATTAGTTGCTAAATCGGTATTATGGAAAGCTAAATTGACACTTCATAGAATGTTTCAGAACTGCAATAAAAAGTACATAGGGGAAAAGGTGGCACAACATCTGCATAACAGGACCCCAGTGCATGGCAAAGCGAACCAAAGCAACATGCAGGCACAAACCAGTGAAGTCACAGAGCAGTCTAAAGAATGTCAGGTTTTTCAGTGTTTTCCTTGTGAATGCAGTGAAAACCTTGTTATCCACAGGTCTACTGAGTCACCTCTGAAGAAAGAAGATCTTTCTGCTTTCCTTGACATAACAGTGTTCTTGATGTTGAGGAAAACGTTATGTCAGCGTTTCTCAACCTATAAGTATTTGCGACCCGAGTTTTCATAACAGTTTTAATCGCGCGCCCCTAACGTTTTTTTGAAAGGAGCCCACTAATACCAATTTGTTCTTTTTTAATTAATGATATATTATAGATGCATATTTTATTATACTTACTTAACTTTTATCGACATTTATCTAACTCTAGATTTATTTTTCTAGTATCAGAATGTAGTTTAAGCTAATTTGTTTTGGTTTCAATAGATGTATTTTCATATTTTCGATTCTTGTTTTCTTTTTCATATCTTCGCGCCCCCCAGTTTGAGAACCACTGTGTTATGTGTTATATTTATGCAGACATATATGTTCTTAGTTTTATTACTGTTCCACCGATTTAAATCATTGTAAAAGTGTGTTGTTTTTGCACACATGCCAGCACATTGTCGAAGGTTTGAAATGTGCCGGCAGACGGCCGCTGAAGTTGTTCGACTCCAAACACGACGGGATTTCAGGTCAGCCCGATTTCTTAATTAGACATTTCGGACGAGCAGCATATTTGCGATCTCTCCAGGCCCTAACGGCATCTTTTAGTTTTAAAGTGCCGCACTTCGTGTTTGCAGTTGCGCTTTGTTTGACTTGATGCTCTTTTAATTATCCACGAGGTGGGCAGGTCGCCGTCTAACGTGGCTCTTTGACACCTGTAGTCGTTACTTCTGTTAGTAAAGTATTTGGAAAGAATCGGAAGAGCATAAATGTGAGGGTGAAGGCAGGGGTTCAGAACTGCTAATCATGCTGTGGTAAAACATTCCCGAGACAAAGAGCGATGTGATGTGATGCGGCCAAATTGACCAGCGGGCTCCGTTATCTGCGCTCTTTGATGCCTAATTCACGGCATAAATGAGACACTTGAATGCGGTTGCGTCTTGTGTTTTAGGATGGCCGCGTTACCCGGCTCTGCTTCTCCTTCTCTTAATATATTATGTTAGCCATACAAATAATGACGAGTTGAGCTTTTAAAGCAGACTTTTACAGCAGAATTCAACATCAGAGGACACAAACGAGGGAGGCCGGTGAAGTGAAAGGCGAACTTTGGCGTCAACAGTCTGACAAACGACAGCCACAGCTTTTCTTTTGGGAGTGGACTTCATAGAACTGTGGAGCACAGGGAACGGACAGGCTTGAAATCGCTCCGTTATGGATTCAAAATTGTTGGATATGCTGACAGGATGGATTTATGGACAATTGTTACTGGCGTTGTAAAGCAAGAAATTCGCAGCCCGTGCCGGTAGTGAATAAGAACTTGTAAGTACAGACCGTAAGATTCCATGGAGGGAGACCAAGCTTTCACTAAACAAGGCATGTCTGGTTTTATTTGGGGGTGGGGTGGCTTTATACTTATCGTTTAACATGGGCTTACTGGGACAGTAGCATGGGGACCTGAGGGGTATTTTCCGTACGTCGCTTAAATCATCCGAGATCAGATGCCTGATCTTGGATGAGTTAATGCCGGTGAAACTCATCCGGGATAAGTCGGTTTTACAAACGCAGCCGTGTAGTAGATTAGTCGAGCTGGATCTAATCATCCGAGATAAATGCGCGCGCCCACGCTGAGTGAAAAGCCCATATATATTGAGTCTAGAAAACCTGATCAGCAAGTCTTTGATAGGCTGCAACAAAATGACGAAAGAACGGGCGCATTTTTTTTCACACAAACTGTGTGTGTGTGTGGGTGGGTGTTAGTTAGTTAGTTAGTTACTCGAAGGATTTCAAGATTTAATATGCACAAGGGGTAACACTGCAAAAGCAGCCCAAACCAGAAAAGACGGCTGGCAAAAAGTGGCCGACAAATTAAACGCGTGTGCATTGTACTTACTGAAAGCAGCGTTTCATTTCCTATGTGTCAGATTAATTATTATTTAGTATGTCATAATTCCAGATCAAACGTGAGCACAAGGAGAACACAGGAACAGGTTAAAGTGAAGTACAAGAATATACTTCAAACTGGTAAATATTGGTATATAACTATTTAAAGAATTGTTGACATAAAGAATCATATAAAAAAAGTAAAGATTAATTTTAAAGCTAATAAGAAGGCAGACAAGCAAAAAACAGGTGGAGGTCCACGCGGTCCAGACCTAACCCCTGCAGAAGAGTTGGCTCTCCAGCAAAATGCCCATCGCCCTGTTTCTGAGGGCATTCCAGGGGGAAGCTTCTCCTCAGAACCAGTGGCAGGATGCAGTGGTCACTTCATTTCAGGTAAAGGATGGTCATTGCATATATTTGTCCTCAATGTGTGCTATATGTTTTTTCCATATAGCCCTCTTTTTTTGTTGGGTCAGTGGCAGGGAATGTCATATCCCTAGAACCTGTGTCTGACCAACGAGATATTGACAAAGGTCAAATATTTGAAGAACACACTGTGTCTGATTATTCATAAGGAGGGGAGATACATTTTCCAAATCAAACTTCACTCTGATCAGAACCACGTGCCCCAATCACATTTGGAAATCCTGGGTAATGAGAATGTTGAGGCTGATTGTGAGATTCTTCATGGAACTGTGGGTGTTTTTGCCTGTGTATTACCTACCTGCAATGGCATGAAATGCCTCTTTTATGGTCTGCACACACAGGTGTCCAGGAAACACTATGACAATGTAACAGGTGTCTGGTCACACTTACAGGTAATCTAATTTAGACACCATTTAAATATCCGACTACGCCACCCAGTTTTATTAAGAGACTGGGAACTCTTGAAATTTACTGAAAATAGCACACAGGTTTCTTTAAATTGGGCAGTGAGTAAACACACAATGAAAGACACAACAGTAATTTCAGAAAAAAAAACACAGTAAGTTCTATTACACAGGACAATATAAAGTACATTAAAAAGATAAACGAACATAACAAAATCTAAACATATCAGGAACAAATTTCCTTTTTTAAAAAAGGAAAACACACAGTCCACACTCTAAAAGTCTGTTAAAAACAAAAATTGGAGGATACAACCTTTAGTGGTGCAGAGTCCAAGTTGCTCACTGTGTTACCCCAACACTTAATCGTTCAACTGTCCATGGATGCACTCTGTTCACCAGACACTCGTTTCCCAACAGAAGTTTTGTCAAAACATTGAATCCCTGTCAGCGTCTCTTCGTCGTTCCTTTACTTTCCAACTCTGGGCTCCTTGTGTTGCTGTGACCTAGGCACGCCTCATTTCTCATCTGCCAGCTTTGCTTGGTCCTTTCATGCGGCTTCCCTCTCTCGCTGGACCCACAACCGGCATCTCCTTGTGGAGCTGTCTCTTCCTCCCTGGAAGTGTTGCCGTCCTTGTGCCTCACGTCGTGCCAACCACGTACCCTTGTCTGCCTGCGAGCCCCTGTGCTCTGTCCAAATGTCTTGGCAGCGTTTTCTGTGGACTGTCCCCTGCTCCTCTTCTCCTGCCCAGGAGTTTAAATCTCCTTCAGTCCCTGCCATTATCAGTTCATGAATAAGTACAGATATGCTGATTAGAAATCAATAGTGTCAGACATGTATTCTCCAAGTCAGGTAAATACACACATCCTCCAAGGAAGGAGCAGGTCTGTTCATCACAACTTGGTATTGTTTGTATACTCAACCAGCCAGACTTCAAAGCGGTGACTCCTTTGCAAGACAGCAAATGCCTACATCCTGCAGACAACCCTGACACAATCAGTAACTGGATTATCCAGGAAATCGAAAAACAAGGTCCCCTTCCGACAAAAACCTGAAGGAAATATTTCAGAGCCAAACAGACTTTACGAATTGCCTGGCAAACTGCACTTTTAGATAGATTTTCTGCATCGCCTACAGTATATAAAAAAAGTACCGCTTGCAAAAAACCTCAAAGCAATGCATACTGTCTGTGTGGTTGTGAGAGCCCGACTTTGCTAATAAGTCTTTGAGGTACAATATTCCCCCCTGGCTAAAGTGGTATCTTTCAAAAAGAATTTCCTCCGGGTGCAATAAAGGATCTTGCCGATCGAGCAAAACCCTCTCTATATGAAATTCTCTTCTTATAATTTGTGCACCGATATCAATTGGTCGCTCATTCATGAACGCCAAAGCCATGACTGAATGAATTCCACGCACGGACACTGATTAAGTGTGTGAGCTAATCCTTGTTTACGTAGAACAAACCTGCTCCGAGCAGGTTTGAGGAAGTGGATGTGTTGCTATGACAACACTTCCAGCAAGAGTTTCGAAAAACCGACAGATCCGGGATCAGACCAAATCATCAAAAATTACATCCGGCTAAACGAGTAATCCACGTATGAAAAATACCCCCCTGGTCAGTAGAGAGCCCCCAAAAGCTGTTTTTGCAGCAAACCAGGGTCATCTTAATGCATGGGAATGCTGGGCAGTTGCATGGGGGGCCCACGAGCATAGGGGCACCAAACTACTCTGTTTGTTGTGACTTGCTGAGTGGTTGTGTAGGTAGGGGCCCCAGTGCACTGCTTTGCCCCAGGGCCTTTAATGCCGTTAAGACAGCCCTGCAGTAAACCTGGTGGGTTTGGTGGCAAAATTTTTACAGAGTTATTTCCTGAAAATTCACCATTCAGTCAACTTAGGCACACATTATTTTTACTCCTGATGGTTTGTGATGCTAGTGTGACATATGTTGAGTATTTCTGGGTAGTATTCTGAGATAGATTGTTATAGCCATGGCCAACAACTGCCCCAAAACCACAGACAAACGTGTCATTGTGCCAAGGTGGTAAATTTTTTAAACTTTTTCATGTTTCCTTATAATAGTTATTTGTAGATTCCTTTAAGTTCCAATGTATTGGGGGGGGGGGGGGGAAAGAATATTAATTGTAAGAATAATGGTGATCAGTCCCTGTAGTCTAGCCATAGTGATAGAAGGCCAAGGGATGAAGGGTTCATACTAGCAAGGGTCCCCAACTCCGGTCCTGGAGTGCCCCAGTGGCTGCAGGTTTTCATTCTAACCCTCTTCTTAATTTAGTGTACTGTTTTTGCTCCTAATTTAACTTCTTTTGAATTTTATTTGACTTACTCTAGAAGACTCGGACCCCTTAATTGTTTCTTTTCCTTAATTATTAGCCAAATAATAATATACGAAATGAACCAAAACATGACCAATATTGTTAATCATACAATATCTGAAAATAAAGATGAGGGTCTCGGGAGTACTGATCTGTTCAGGACCCCAAAACATTTTAATGGTGCTTTTAGAAAAGAGAAAATCAACAATTTCTGAAGTGTATGTCGTTGCACAATGAGAGCAGCAACAAGCCATGAAATGAAAGAATGAGTTTAGTTAACAATGAGAATCAGCACCTAATTAAGCAATTGGTTGCAGTTTGAGGCCCTGACTTAGTTGGTCTTCTGTTGGCTCACTGACTTCACATTTCATTTCTGTTTGGGTACCATTTAAGGAAAGAAATGAAGAAATTCAGGGAACAAATCTTAAAAAAAAACCAAGTCAATTAAAATGTATTCAAAACAAGTTAATTAGCAGAAAAAACAGGTCACTAAGTGTTAGAATGAAAACCTGTGCAGTAACTGGACTGGAGTTGGGGAGCCCAGGTTCATTGTGTACTGCTGTGCTATAGGGGTTGTGTGTGTGGTGTTTTTTTTTTTCTTTTAATATAATATGTATAAAAGACGCATATTTTAATATCACTGTTCGGTATTCTCCCAAGTAGTGTGGTGTGTTTCACTTTATTAACACAGCTTGTTGCTTATTTCCCCCATAGCGCTCCTTGTGATACGGGTTTAGACTAGGCAGTAATTGTATTTTATCTTTTGGTATTCCTTCTATTTTTCATTTTTTGACAATAGTCTTGCTCTGGGCAGGTAAGTTAATTCAGTACTAACCTCTTTACATTTAGAATGAAAAAGAAACACTTTCAGGACGTATTTCTGAACATAGACGATATTTTCAGGCTTTTCGTGGTGTTGTCTGTCACAAATGCCGTGCTGAGTGATTGTCATCCAAGCTCAAGCTGGTGAAGAATGGTCTCAGACCTCCATGACAGACTGAATCATTTGACTCCGATGTCCAGAGAGTGACCTGCTTTTGAAACCGTGAACTAGTCGAGGACTTTGTCAATTTTCTTACCTGCTTAATCCAGACCAGGGTCTTGGGGGGTGGGGTGTTGTGTTTGGTTTGGGGGTAATGCTGGAGTTTATCCCAGCTGGCACATTGCTGCAATTGTGTAAAGCAAGCCTTGTGTTCCTATACAGTGTTTGCCATTCCTGCTTTTTGTAGGTATTTACAGTTGGGTCTGTAGTGGGCTCTTCAAACCTTGGTTTGTAACGTCATCTGTGCAGCAATGGCTAATGAAGATCTTCACTTTGATGGAGCACAGATTGTCTCATTTTTGGAGAGGAAGTACTTTATTTATTATTTTAGATTTTTGCCATTAAATTTTACTTGGTGTGATTCTGAGACCTTGATGTCTGGAGCACTCAGTGTTTTGGGTAGGTGGCTCCCCAAAAATGCATGTAGCCTAGGAGCCCTCAAATCTACTTAATGCAGCTTTGAGGACTTCTAGGGTGTCTATGGAAATGGTTGTTCTGTGTGCATTAAATTCACAGCTGATGTTTTTGTTCCATTATGGAAGTGGTGATTTGGTTGTAATTGACAGGGTTTATGAATGAGAAATATCAGAGATATTTTATATTCAGTAAGTAGGGTTTTTTTTTGTATTTAAGAGGACCCTGTTGCTATGAGACAACCCAGCTCCTCTTAATTACGGTATTTATTTTCAAGGTATATTGTATTTGATTCCTTTGGGTTTGTGAGCATCCTTAAGAATACATTTCCTGTAGCTTCTCATCTTTATCACATGATCTTGTATGGCCAGCATAAACTCTCCTGTCTCTCCAAACATCCTGTTGCCTATTAGCCAGCTGTTGGATGCCATATCATATCCACATCAGGCTGGATATTTGAGGATGTCTGTCTTCTGATATTGACTGTGGTCTACTGAAACTTGTGCTATGTGTAGTCTTGATGTCTGCTGTTTTGTGGGAAAAGAAGTTTCTTAAATTATGAATCTGTTTTGGGTAAATTAATGATATCTGAGACCCCCCCCCCCCCCCCCGCCTCAGTTCTATGGCAGCTTTGGTAGGCTACTGTTGGTATTTTCCTTTTGGTGCTGTTGTATGTCTGTTTGTGACCAATGTAGGACTCTGAAAGAGTAGATGAGGACTGGTATGCTGTGTGTGTTGATGGCTGTGAGTAGTAAAAAAACGTCACCATTATACATATCAAATTTTGACCGGGTGTATGTCCCGCCCCCCCTGGCATTTCTGGTACCCACCTGAAGCTGCCTGGTTAATGGGCGTTCCCACGCTCTGGTCTCTACCCGTTGTCGGGCGATGTTTGACAGGCATTGGACCTTTTGTCAGTCGTCCAAAAGGAATTGGTCAGCCAATCTTGGCCATGGCCATAAAAATGGGCTGGTCAACTTTGTAAGCTGAGACGGACCTTCGGGAACCTGTAAGGTTTCAAAAGGTAAGTCAGCAATGGGGCGGAGCAGGCATCCTGCTCCTATATATGTACAGTGCCGGTATATACAGAGTACAGACAGTGTGATAGACAGACCCAGAGAGAGGATGTACAAGAAGGCTTTAGAGATAATCTATTACACACCCAAGAAGCCTGGCAGTTTTGGTGGTATTAACAGCTTCTTGAGAAATGTATCAAGTCGTGGAAAAATGTCACGCGAAAAAATGTGTTGGAATGGATGAGTGGACAATATACTTAGTGTGCACAAATCAGCACGGCTGAGTTTCAAGAGAAACAGAACAATTGTTTCAACGGTCGATGACTAGTGGTAAGCAGATTTGGTAGAGATGTCTCATTACTCAAATTTCAATGATGGATATAATTTTATCCTCGTGTGTATCGATGTGCTCTCAAAATATGCTCGGGCTGTGTTATTAAAGGCCAAGACAGGGAAATAAGTTTCTCGGGGTTTTAGTTTGATCTTTAGACAGGGTAGAGTTCCTAAGCAGCTACAGACAGACCAAGGCAAAAAATTTCATAACACATTGGTACAAAAACTACTAAAACCATGATAAAATGTACAGTATTGTTCTAACAGTGATGTAAAGCAAGCATAGTAGAACAATTCAATAGGACCTTAAAGTCCAAAATGTGGAAATATTTTACATATGCAAATACTTTTCAGTATATAGATATCCTGTCAGACTTTCTGCAGAGTTATAACCACAATTTTCACACCACGATTAAAACAAGACCTGTAGATGTGACTCCAGAAAATGCTGAGTGTTTGCACTGCCCTGCCATAGACTGTTTTCCAAAGAAAATCTACTCCGTGCACATTGAAAATAGGTGATCACGTCAGAGTTTCAAAATTAAAAGGTGTATTCGAAAAAGGCTATGAGCAGTCGTTTACAGATGAAATATTTATTATCGTGGACTGTTTTAAACAACTCAAACCTGTATATAAAAGATTATACAGGTGATGAAATTCAAGGAACATTTTATGCAGAAGAGTTACAAAAAATAAACCCTGATGCTAACCAGGTGTACCGTGTCCAGAAAATTCTAGCCACTCGCGGATGTGGTAGAAACAAGCATGTGTTGGTAAATTTAACAGTTGGGTCAAGGCTTCACAACTGAAAGACATAAGGAGTTGAGAAAGCAAGTAAAAATGTCTAAAGTCAGAAATGGATTTTATGTAACAGTGCTGAGTAATTCATCAGCCAGGACTTTTCCTAACAACACGATAACATCATTCACCGTTCAGCTAGCCAAGACAATAGAACTGTCCAGAGACTGGGAAGTGGCATTGGTGGAACTGACTTACCCAAAAACGTTCAATTCCATCACTCAGGAAGCATAATTTACACTACACTAATGAATGAGGAAACAAGATCAACAAATTGGACATACTTTAAACAAAGGCTATTTCAGGAATATAGAAGCATTGTTGTTTGAAATTAATCATGTCACATTTACATCAGCCCAGGTAAGTAGACAGCTGAGGAGACTTCATGCCAGAAAAACAGTGGGTCCAGATGAAGTATCGCCACGACTGCTGAAGGCCTGTGCGTTGGAGCTGGGGAGTCCTCTACAGCGCATCTTCAACCTGAGCCTGGAACAGGGGAGAATCCCAAGGCTTTGGAAAACATCTTGCATCACCCCCAGTCCCAAAATATATCACATCCTAGTGAGCTGAATGACTTCCGGCCTGTTGCTCTGACGTCACATGTGATGAAGACCATGGAGCGGCTGCTGCTTCACCACCTGAGGTCACAGGTCCGCCACACCCTTGACCCTCTGCAGTTTGCATACCAGGAGAAGGTGGGAGCGGAGGATGCCATCATCTATATGCTACACCGATCCCTCTCTCACTTGGACAGAGGCAGTGGTGCTATAAGAATTATGTTTCTGGACTTCTCTAGCACCTTCAAAACATCTAACCTCTGCTCCTTAGAGACAAGCTGACAGAGATGAGAGTAGATTCATACCTGGTGGCGTGGATCATGGACTATCTTACAGATAGACCTCGGTATGTGCGTCTCGGGAACTGCAGGTCTAACATTGTGGTCAGCAACACAGGAGCGCCGCAAGGGACTGTACTTTCTCTGGTTCTGTTCAGCCTATATACATCGGACTTCCAATTCAACTCGGAGTCCTGCCACGTGCAAAAGTTCGCTGACAACACTGCTATCGTGGGCTGCATCAGGAGTGGGCAGGAGGAGGAGTATAGGAACCTAATCAAGGACTTTGTTAAATGGTGCGACTCAAACCACCTACAACTGAACACCAGCAAAACCATGGAGCTGGTGGTGGATTTTAGGAGGCCCAGGCCCCTCATGGACCCCGTGATCATCAGAGGTGACTGTGTGCAGAGGGTGCAGACCTATAAATATCTGGGAGTGCTGCTGGATGATAAATTGGACTGGACTGCCAATACTGATGCTCTGTGCAAGAGAGGACAGAGCCGACTATACTTCCTTAGAAGACTGGTGTCTTTCAACATCTGCAATAAGATGTTGCAGATGTTCTATCAGAAGGTTGTGGCGAGCGCCTTCTTCTACACGGTGGTGTGCTGGTGAGGTAGCATAAAGAAGAGGGACACCTCACGCCTGGACAAACTGGTGAGGAAGGCAGGCTCTATTGTAGGCACGGAGCTGGACAGTTTGACATCCGTGGCAGAGCGACGGGCGCTGAGCAGGCTCCTGTCAATCATGGAGAATCCACTAAACAGTGTCATCTCCAGACAGAGGAGCAGCTTCAGCGACAGACTGCTGTCACTGTCCTGCTCCACTGACAGACTGAGGAGATTGTTCCTCCCCCACACTATGCGACTCCTCAATTCTACTCAGGTGGGGAGGGTAAGATCTATCAATTTTTAAACATGCTTGTAACAAAAAACTATGGAGATCCACGCACCTACATAACTTATTACAAGACACAAGCTGAGAATGGTCTACCAGGGTTTCATGGGCTCCCTGTCCAGTACGGTGCAGGTATCGGTGGTATTTTTAAAGTGTTCTTCAGAAAAGCAGTACCTCTGTTTAGGCAAGGACTATAAATTGCTAAACCTCATGTGAAGTCTACAGTGAAAAGCATTGCTAATGATGTCATGAGTCAAGTGGCAAGTGCTGTAATTAATAAAGTTACAACACCCCAACAAGAAGGTTCGGGTATGATTGTTATAAAGAGAGGTGTTAAAAGAAAAAGATGCACACCACATCTAGCACTGCTGGGGCCACCTGCACTGCCCAGGAAGAGAGCAAATAGGAAAAAAGCTTGACATTCTGCCAAAAGAAAAAAAAGTCAGCCAAGAGATCCCCAACTAAACAAAATTCTGGTGATTATATTCTAATATATAATCTGTGCGTCAGATGAATGTGCAAAATCAGAACTGGACGTATTTCAGTTTGCGCCAACACAAACCAGTATTGAAAAAAGCTACTATGTCGAAGTCCCGCCTCTCACAGCATTATCAGAAAGTGCTCCACTTGAGTTTTCGACTGTCGGAAATGATCAATACCTGGACCTCAACAACACACTCCTCTACCTAAGCTGTAAAATAAATAAAAATGATGGAACAAATCTGGCCGCAGATGCATGTGTTGCCCTTGTAAACTACCCAATTGCTTCTCTGTTCAGTCAGGTGGATATCACTGTCAGGGACAGATTGATCAGTCAGAGCAATAACTGTTACCCATATTGAGCATTTATTGAAACCATACTAAATTAGAGATGAGACCCTGAAAACACAATTTTCAGCTGGACTGTTCTATAAAGACTCACCCGGTCAACACGAAGCCACTGCTCTGGATGGACTAAATTTGGGATTCAATAAAAGGTCTGCTTACACGGCCAGAAGCCACAGGGTTGATTTATTGGGCCACATCCATGCAGGTCTGTTCTTTCAAGAGAAACTGTTAATTGGGTTGATGTAAAAATAAAGTTTTTACGAAATAAGCATGACTTTTGTCTGATGAGCAATGGTGATCAATTTAAGGTCAAAATATTATCAGCATCATTGTTTGTGAAAAGAGTTCAAGTGAACCCTGGAGTCAGACTGGGCCATGCTGAGGCATTGATGACCAGCAACGCAAAATACCCAATTGACCAGGTTCAAATGAAGGTGTTCAGCATACCTATCGGTAGTCATGTCTGCAACCAGGAAAACCTGTTTCTGGGACAGCTGCCAAAATTGTTTTGTGTTTTGTTGACAATGCGGCTTTCGGTGGCAACTTTACACACAACCCCTTTAATTTTAAGCATAACAACATCAACTTTATGGCTTTTTACCTGGATGGAGAGCAGATACCCAGCAAGCCTCTGCAGCCTGATTTTGCTAATGGTCACGGTGTCAGAGAATATTTTCAACTGGTGGAAACCGCAGACAAGAGGATGAAAGATAAGGCACTGTTAGTCGATCGTGAAGAGTTTGCTAAAGGGTATTCACTTTTTGCATTCAACCTAAGCCCTGATATGGAATCCACAGGACACTATTCACTCATCAAAACAGGTAACCTCAGAGTTGAAATAAGATTTGCTGAACCGCTGCAAGATACAGTGAATATGATTGTGCATGCGGTTTTTGACAACATCATTGAAATTAACATGCATCGTCAAGTTATTTACGACTACAGTTAAGCCGCAGACATGTTTAGACATGCAGCCGCTGGACACTGTGGAACTTGGGACCACCCTTGCATCTGGACCAGTGACACGTGTCCATTTTGTGGATGTATTCCCTTCAGATCAATTGCCCAAGGAGAAGCTGGCTGCCAGACCTCTGTTTATGATCATAAACACAGACCCCCATGATAAACCCGGAAAGCACTGGATTGCAATTTACCTTGCTGCTCATGGAAAAGCTGAATTTTTTGACTCGTATGGAATTCCCCCAGAAAAATTTCCTGAAGTTATTATGAATTTTTTGAAGATTAATGCAAACTGCATCACTTATAACAGTATTCAGTTACAGGATTTTCTCTCCACCACCTGTGGACACCACTGTGTTTTTCTACTTGAATCAAAAAAGCAAAGTACTTACCATAAAGCAGATATTGGAGTTGTACCCAGCAGATGTTCATCTAAATGACCACATGGTTGTTAGATATTTCATCAAATTAAAAAGGGGACAAACTGGATATGTTTACCCAGAAATCAGAAATAAGTCAGGCATGTGTTTGCTTTTGCTGAATATTATATGCAGAAAAATACAGTATAATATATAAAAATATAAAAAAATATGTTGTAATTCTATGCATTCCCTTTGGTTAAAAAATAAATAAAAATGAAATATTAAGCAACATAAACGTGTCTGTGGTTATTATAGTGGATAATCCAATAATCAGACAGAGAAAAATTAAGTGTGTGTGTGTGATTATGTGTGTTCATTTCGGCCATAGCATTAAAGAATAAATCCCAGCCTTTTGGTTTTCCATCCTCGTTTAAAGTTCATGTTTGCGCAGTGACCTTGATCAGATCAACCATATTTGTGCCAATAACTGGTGTCTTTATATGAAAATTCCCCTCTTTCATTCCAGGACGTTGTGGATGGGTTTTGTCATTTTCTGAATTAGCATTTCCGTATTTTTCCGGTGTCTATGAGAGACGGATTCCAAAACATCTCTTATGACAATATCATCCCTTTCAGCAGTCGGGTGCAATGACGTGATCTCTGACAGCGTTTGAGTTTCTGGCAGAATCAGAGTCAATGTAGACTTCTGTGATTCCCGTTGTCTCAAGAGACTCGGATATCGCTGCAGAGTATGAAAGTACAGTTCCACTTTTTCATTCAGTGATAGGGCACTATTTTGTAAAATACTCCTCATTTCATGATCAAGCATTTGCATAGTGTTTTTTTTTTTTTTTTTTGGTCATATCTGTTTCTTCACCGGTGGATGTTTTGATCTGCTTTGGTTGTTTTTCTGGTACAAGGTACATTTTCTCAGTGTACTCCATTTTAACGATTCGCAATTAGTCCGGTGAATAACAGGATCACTATGCTGAGTAGTTGACCGATAAATCCACCAGACTGATTTATAATATGTTTCTTTTGTTTAATAGTAACTTTTTTATTGCACAGATTTTTTGTAATAATGCTGTTGTGATGTAAGATTTTGCATATAACTTGATAAATATTGTGTATGTCTTTATTTGTAATTTAGGCAAAGCAATGTAATTTAGTGTTTACCCCCCCACCCCTTTAGGAATGGGTCTCTTTGAATTTTACAACAGAGTTTGGGGGGGGGGGTGCCTTAAACCACATTGGCGAGTGTTTCTCTGCTAAAGTCTTTCAACCCCCGCAAGAAAGCCATAAAGGCATATGGTCTTGGGGGTGGCAGGTTTTAAGATGTTGTATTCCCCCATTGGTCTGAAGTATGGCTGTTTGGAATTGGCTTCTATCAGAAGCTTTTAAGTACCATGATGTCCTATTGGCTGTAGGGGTTAGACAGAGAATCTATAAATCTGCTTGTTCAACCACATTCTCTCTCTCTTACTAACCAACATATGATGAAGTATCTCTCTTACCAAACTGATGAAGACCATCACACCATGAACTGAAAGAACAACACAACGGAGACCACAGCTTAGCAGCCATATTGGAACAGGCTGTTCTGAAGAAAGCTGAGCACCAATGATGCCTTAACTACAGACATTTTAAATAACTACAAGTCTGTGTGCTGCCTGAAACTACACATCACCATTTAATCAGGTTGTATGGTTGCCAATATTTAAATGTACTTTGCATATTGTTATTATTTATGATTATTATCAATAATGTATTATTTTATGTATAACTTAACTCCTGCTTGTCTTTTTACTACACCTAATTGCATATAGATATAGAAGGGATGGTGGGGATAAGTCATATACTATATAAACAGTGGTAAGTCTGTGAGATTAGGCATTTTGACAAAGGCTACTTATTAATAATACAATAGGGGAAAGTAGAACAATATATTACTCTACCAAGACAAAACAAATGCGTTTCTTTTTAAGAATGCCAATCTGCCTGGCATTTAAAGGTAAGTTACCTTTAATTGCATTGAGTGCAATTTCACAAATGGATAAATTGTCAGAAGCTGCACACAAAATGGACTTTCTCTGTTTTGGTCTTGCCTTTATAAGCAATCGCAGGAGTTGTAAATTTCGTTTAATCCTGGATGACATGGTGATTAGGACGGCGTCTTTTGCAAAATGACACCGGGCCAATAAAATCTAATTTTTTTTATCCTTGGGCTTTTTAAACACGTAAGCCACCAGGCGCTGCGATGGGTATATGGATGCTCTGATATGAAAATCATCCGGTGTGTTAGTATTTAAATCAATCAGTAGAAAGCCAAATGCTGGCTTAGTGGCATCCTCCTAAGCCTCGAGAAAGTAGCGCCACTTTGTGGGGTACATCTGACGGGCCAATATTGATATCTGTTGCTTGTCTCTCGGATCTTAAACAAAACAATGTATTTTGCATTTAATGCTATAGTACGGCTCTGTTTTCCCTGGCAAAAAATTTTCTGAACAATATAGATTATGCTCAAATTTCTATGATGAACATACTTTGTGAATGCCAATTCCACCGCATTACTTTTACAGGCAGATTGCATGAGATCATCGACTACAACTAAGTTTATTTCATCACGGGGCAACAACCTGTCGTCATTTAGGGAGTCAGGGAGACCTTTTATAAATTTTATACATCTGAATTTTTTCATCAATTCTGTATAAAGGTTGCCAAACGGAATAACAATACAGGATATTTTGTGGTTGGTGAGACATCATTTTCGTCCCCAATTCTAGTAATGTTTTCACAAAAAAAAATTTTTCCACAGTTGCTCTGCCCGCTTAAGATACAAGAAAACGGGTGTTGTAAATGAATGTCCATTATTATTTATTTTATTTTTCTCAGAATCAATAGCCAAAAGGTAATGACGCAAAATGTTTAACACACGCTTGTCATACACAACTTTGTGTTTTTCTATATGCCAGCTGCATTTTACCCTTACAATACCAAGATCTTCAAGTTTTAATATCTTAATGTTATGAGGACACGTTTTATATTTTCTGCTTAGTCAAAGACCAGTTCTTTTAAGCTTTCAAAATTAAGAACTGCGAAAAGGTGAACATTTAATGTTGTATACCTTTAACTTTTAGACAGGTTTCACCGCTGGATAACTTGTTGCTATAAGTTTTGGGCCCACTGCTTACAAATTCTGTGATGTATTCATTCGTTGGTAACTCGCTTGTCGATTCTCCTAAAGAACACCCAAGTTCTGGTTCCCATTCGTTTGCTCTGGAAATATAAAGAATTGAATCCATGTCATAGTATAGTATTCTTTCGTTCAGTTTATTTAAGATTATACAACTCTATTCTTGCATAAGCTGTAGTAAAACTTGCAATAAATATGTTTACATTGGACGGTGTGCTGTATCAATCTTTATCGTATGTCCAAGTCACACACACACATTCATCAATAAAATCACAAGTAGATACCTCATAGTTTGGGGCAAATAATAATTCAAACAGTTTTTCTGGATCCGTAACTAAAGATGTGTGAGGCAAATTAGGTCTTTGTGCAAACTTAACCCATAAGGACTTTAAAAAAAGTTTTGTAATTTGCCTTCTGGCTGGATTTTTTTTAATTAGGTGCTCGCTTAATTGTACACCTTCCTTTTCATGAAACATGGATACATACTATTTACACTCTTCTGTGTTTCGACAACTCTCAGGATAAAGCGAAGATTCTTGCTTAACTTTTAAATGGGCATTAATATACTCTGAAAAAAGTTCGGTAGAGCTTTGTTCAAAATGCCATATCTCACATATGCTTTCAATTTTGTACCCAGGCTGAATAGCTGCAAACAATTCCGGAGTCATCCAGCATCCACTAAGAGCTCTCTCCTCTTGAGTGTGTGCGCATGGGCTCTGCTGCTGTTTAACAGCACAAGTGTGGCAAAGTGTAAAGTATAATTTTTTGTTTGTGAATAGAAGATTTCTGGGCGGATACACTGTCACCCAGGCTAATCCAAAATACGTTTCTAACGGTTCAAAATCCTTATAAATAATTTTTGGATGACCGATTGGATATCTTTTGGTTTTATTCACATAGGAATATTAACTCATGAAATTGCAGTAATGGATTTTTTCTCCAAAGCACACATTGTAATATAAATGTGCTGCATTTGTTCTACTGCCAAAGGGAGGTTCAAAGCCTGAGGGAGATGTGCTGTTTTCAGAAAATTCTGCACACAGATGTTTTCACAAACCAGACGCTGCCAATTATGTCCCCAGCTTTGATGCACCTGAAAACCCTGCATTTTTAAGTAATTAACTTTTTCCATAGTTCTTGAATAAAGCAAACCGATTGTCGTGTTTCAAACGCTATTCCATGATTTTTTTCACTTTAACATATATTACAACCATGGTAAAAGCATCCGTTAAATTCAAAAGCCATCTTTATACCGTTAATTTCTGCAAACCTGTCTAGATAATATTTTCCAATACACATTTCACCTCCGTGTTTTAGCACGTGCCGAATGTCTATTTTTTCTTCGGACTCTAAATACATGAGCCATTGAATGGACGGAGTAGAGTATCTCTTTTACTGGCGGTGATAACTGTCTTGTAATGGCAAAACTATGGTTTGCTCACGCAGAAATTTAAGTCTAAACATAGCCATACAAACGCTCGCTAAAGTAACATGTTGAAAAGGATCAATAGACCACATTTTGTATTTGACCTGAAACTGCTCGTCTAAATACAGGCGTGTCGTTTTGGTTATGCCTACAACCTCTTGCCTGAACAAGATACAAGCCGACCTTAGAATCTCTACATCTAAGCGACAGTACATTTTTAATTCCTTTTGAAAATCAAATACGTCATTCTTGTGTTTAGAATACCATAAAAGAAATTCTGTCTTCTCGTCTGGCATCATACTTTCCACACCATAAAATTCTACAGCAGGTCTAGGTCCCACATAATTTTGATTTTCATCAGTGTTAAAAAAATGAGGAAAGTACCCTTTTCCCCCTTTTAAAACCCGAAGCCTCCGGTAATTTATGCAATTTTGATGCTTAAAAGTTCAAAGAGTCTATGAATCTGATGTTTAAACCTTTCACAGTTAGCGACATGATTTTTCCACCAAGAATTAACAAATCAATTTTCATTTTTTCTTTTATTAATTGACTAATTACAAAATAACTGTCATAGGATTTTGCATTGTGTGCAATAAAAGTGTAATTCTTAAACTTTCTATGTATAAACGTTGATTCTAAATTTTTGAACACAATCGTTTCCAGCAAACTCCCAGCTCGTGTTACCATTCATGTGTAAAGCGTAAATGTAATTCAGTTCGTGTATACCCGTGTCTTGCCGACATTCAAAATCATAAAATATATTTTTTGACACCGGGCTCTTTAATAATGGTTGCATATAACATAGGTGATTGTCACAACTTATGATTTGTTTCAGGCCCGGTCTTAGGTATTATGGAGCCCTAGGCGAAAGGGGGGTCCAGGGGCCCCCCTGGAAGCTCTGCGAAATGCGTGAAAATTAGACCAAGGAGTCGATCTGGGGCCCCCCGGACGCCGGGGCCCTAGGCGGTCGCCTACTTCGCCTATGCGTAAGGCTGGGCCTGTTTGTTTCTTTACAACTCGGACATATCTTCGGCTTGCAACTGTGACTACGAGGTGTGTAACACTGGCAGTAAGAACAGTATTTTATCTTGCAGGATTTTGTTTTTGTGTTTCTTGTGGCATTCGTTTGATTGACAGATGATTTTGGATATCAGGCATCTAATCAAACAGCCTCTTACTTCAAAGCAAGAAGCATCATGGCAGGCCCTGCATGTATTAACACACGTATGGCTGTCTTTGTGAGAATAAGCTGTGTGGCAGATTTCACAATAATAATTAACCCCTACAAATTTCTTCACGTCTAAAATGCCAAAATAATGTTCGCTGTGTAATAGAAGAAAAATCACTTTAGAGTTTGGTGGAGTAGGACCAGTTGTGAAGTATTTCCATGTACTTTCATGCATGTATAGCACCTTTATAGAAACATCTAATAGTCTAATAATAAAAATTTCACACTTTTTTTACATCTGAAAAAGATATTTTCTTGTCTTCTGAAAACCCCAATTGCTTATGCATTTGTCTAGCTTTTTGCAGAATTTCACTATCCGACATGTCTTTCTGAGTAAGCGACACACACTACCTGCAAAACACAAACTGCCCCAATGTGAGAAATCCACTAATAGACGTTGTTTAGTGTTAATAGTTTTACTTAAGAGCACTGTGTTAATTCTAATCCTTGCTCCACCTTGCATGTTTTTCACAATGGTTACTACAAATCAGAGAGACGAATCTGTAATAATTTCTGTATTACTTTGCAGCATCTGAGACACGTAGTTTAAAAAGCTTATAGAGTCAAAACTGTCGAGATTCTTTTTTTGGGAATAAAGATTGTTTTGCAAACTCTGGGAAATAAGTTGCAATTGAACATAATCACTTTGTGTAATATTCTGGGATAATGCATCTAACATACCCTGAATACCTTGATGAACAATGTTTATGGCATGCATGTATGACTTAATTCTATCCAAATTGATAAAACGGGATTCATAGTTATGCTCTGTAGCTCAAAATCTTTTCATTTGTCTTTCAGATTCCCTTACAATTTCAACATGTGCATTAAGAGCCAAAGAATCTGTTTGATCTCTTGTCCTATTATCCATATGGCCCCTGGAACATTTCAGTTGCCTTTTCTGATAAGTCAACAACCGTTTGTATTTCTTTTTGATCTTTCTGATCACATTTAAAAATGTGTTATGAGGCTTCATTTTATGTTGCTTTAGTAATATAGAATTTGTACCTGAACTTGCACCCAGACTTGTACAGTCTTTTAAGATTCTTCTTTCCAGCATATACAATCTTTGGAAAGCTGTCTGAAGTTCGTCTACTGGTATGTGTTCTCCAAAAATGGATAAAATGGACGTCAGAAGATATTTCTTTAAATGATCACTCTGAGGACATATCTCCTCGATAAAGTTTACTAAAAACTGTACACCTTTGTCTGTTGCAGAATTAATGATTCTTATAGCACACATCAGCCATTTCTTGATTAAATGATAAACACTTTTATCTACTTTATCACGCGAATGAATGGTTTGTTTTCCAGACTTGGTTGTTGCTTTCTCTGTTTTCTTTCCTTTGGAAACGCTACAAATGGATTGCCCAAAATCTGAAAAAAATTAAATGAATCACAATCTTATTAGGTATTATACAATACTAACACGTAGGCCTACATCCATTCATCAAGCTCCCAGATCCCGACAGGGCCTCAATAGTCCACACACGCCCATCCTTTTTTCTATACCGTTTGCCCAATGTGAGGCCCTTGGTCAGCAAAGATCTTATCGAAGGGTTGCACTTGGCGCTAAGCAAGGAACAGCTGCCCCATGTGAAGCCCTTGGTCAACAAAGGTCTTATTGCTAGGGTGCATTGAGCGCTAAGCAAGGAAAATAGGCCCTGGACAGAACAGAGGCTCCATTGCTTGTTATGTGAACACAAAAATACACACAGCACCCAGATCAGTATTAACAACGAAAGGATTCATTAAACAACAAATTTTTTTTTTTTTTTCGTACCTGTGGTCTGCCGAGGTGTTGACACAGTTGCTATTAAGGTCGTTGAGACACGTCTTGGTTGCTTTGTGGTGCTCTTTTTCGGCGAGGCAGTCGTTAGTCAAGACTCAAGCAATTTCTCATGTGCTGAAAATCATAGTTAAAAAAAAAAAAAAGTAGTGGCTGTATTTTAAAATAAACGTTGTACATACAAATAGCATTATATCCCATTAGGGAGCAAATTAGTAGATTTTTTTTTTTTTACTAATTATGCACGAATATATAATATACAAATCTTACCAGGCGTTTTGTCGCTAATTCTATGTTGATCAGAAAGGTGTGCATCAATTTCATCTGAATATAAGAAGTGAGCCATAACGCTCCAGAAATGCAAAATGCATTAAAATATTTAATGTGTAATTCCTTCCAAGTCAGTTATATATAATAGACCGATAACCATCTAACATGACATAATCAAACGTTATCGTTTATTGACACAGGGGTGAAACATAGCTGTAAAACAGATGTTACAATTAAATTGAATCATTTATTTTATGTAACCGAGTACCTCTGGCAGGTTCCACCGTTATCACTTATAGACACACGGTGAAACGTATATTACAGTGAATTGCATCATTTTATTCTATGGGTACCTCTAGAGCACAGGTGTCAAACTCCAGGCCTGGAGGGCCGCAGTGGCTGCAGGTTTTCATTCTAACCTTTTTCATAATAAGTGACCAATTTTCACTGCTAATTAACTTCTTTTCTTTAGCCCT
This sequence comes from Erpetoichthys calabaricus, assembly GCF_900747795.2. Classification (NCBI taxonomy): domain Eukaryota; kingdom Metazoa; phylum Chordata; class Cladistia; order Polypteriformes; family Polypteridae; genus Erpetoichthys; species Erpetoichthys calabaricus. The sequence continues at coordinate 174,957,433 of NC_041394.2, forward strand.
GTTTTAAGGATTCAGTCCCCTGAATTGATTCTTTTCTTCGTTAAATGACAGCCAAACAGAATTTTGACGTGAAACGAGCCAACAGATTATCAATTAAACTGGGGATTCAAACTCCAACCAATTTCACTCCAACCAGTTTCTTAATGAGATGCTGATTCTTGTTGTTAATTGAACCCGTCATTTTATTCCATGACTTGTTGCTCTCATTCTGCCACAGCAGACATTTCCAAAACTGTTGATCGTCTGTTTTACTAAGACCTTCACCCTTCTTTATTTTCAGCTATTGTGTGATGGGCACAGGTTGGCTGGTCATGTGGCTGCTTGTTTTTTTTTATCTCATTGTTTGGCTGCTAATTAAGGACAAAGAAACAAGGGGTCCAAGTCACGTCAATTAAAACAAAGGCAAAAGAAGTTAATTAGCAGCAGAAACTGATCACTAATTAAGGCGATGGTTAGAATGAAAACCTGCACCCACTGCGGCCCTCCAGGACTGGAGTTCGACACCCCTGCTCTAGAGTGTTCCATCAAGGCCCCTACATGTTTCTTATCTCAAAGGGCCGCAACAGATGTTCAGTGTCCCCGTGACGAATGTTAATTTTGTAAAGAAGACTAGAATTCCATTTTACCATTTAGTTTATTGGGCTATAGTAGACCAACATACAGTAATGCACAATCATAATAATATAAACATTTTAAAAGTACATGTCTTACTTTTGCTCTTCTGCCCGGATGCGAAATGAAATCTCATGACTTAGAAAATGACAGCCCAAATGCGTGAGCCGTCGGCCAACACACCGATCAGATGCGCTGCTTCTTTTTTTCTTAACACATCCTAGTTAATTTATAAATGATTGCTATGCACCAAAATATTGCTTTTTTCTTCTTCTTCTTTTAAGGCACAAGTTAATCATTACAGGGATAAAAAGACTAAACGTGTACACTATCATGACGTATAGGCGTATGATAAATTAAATTGTTTGTATTAAGAATGACGAGCATTCCATTTTACCATTTACTTTAAAGGGTCTATAATAGAATAACATACAGTAATGCAAAATCATAATATACACATTTTAAAAGTACACGCGAACTGAAATCTCATGGCTTAGAAAACGACAGCCCGAATACCCGCTCCACCATTGTATGTGTTATGTTTTTGACTGTTACTGTTTAATTCATATAATAAGTTTTCCTTGACGCAACAGTTCATACATTTTTTTTTTCAGTCACGCCATATTGTCTTTCAGCCATAGACATTTCACATTCTCGCCGCCCGGACTGTATCCTAATTGGCTGTTCTGAACTTGGGAAGTGCTCTATGCACTCAGCGCACGCCCAAACCAGCATGGTGTAATCCCATTGGCTAGCCTAACATGCGGCATGTGTTTGTTGATTGATTAAAAATATGTTGGCGGGTTATCTTAAAAAATCTTATCTTAAAACGTTTTGTTTAGCCCCAGCGTTGTAAAGGCCTTGCCCAAAAGCATATTTAAAGATGGATATTTGGACCGGAAGGCAGGGTGCCTGAATGACCAGAATTGGGTATGTTGTGGTTAGCGCGGGTGGCCATCTCCTTATGACCGAGCCCGAGTCCACCGCTCTCAAAGTCTGAAAGGGGACGCCAATGCTTGTTTTACAGCTAACATTTTGTTTTGACCGAGCTGAAGTAGGTTGGCTGAGTCTACCACTTTGCAAGGTTTTAACCGGCTACGCTAACCACAGTCTGTGTGTCACTTGCTTGGTCGAGCGTTCTTGCTCCTCCTTCTCGGAGACACACCATTATCTGTTTTCTTTTACTAGAAAGAAGCAAAACATGGATTCTACAACAACAAAACATACTGCTAAAGAAGAGATCGGTGTCATTATTATAGAAGATTACCAGTCTGTAGAACGTGAACCTGAACCAGAGAAATCTAAACCGGTAATTGAATGTTTAAAAACGTTCTTGGCTTTTCACGCTATTATTGCTTTTCTTGACTTTCACATCTATTTACTTTTTCTTTAAAGGAGAAGCCAAAAAGAGAAACTCGCCAGTCCGTGAAAGACTGAAACACCTGTTGGAGACAGCATGACCTTCGATATGGCGAGTCTGGAATTTAAGAAAATTCTGTTAAGTCTATTTGCATGGTCGTACAAAATAGGTTCTCATTTATTTTATTTTAACTTGACAGATTGCATGTGGGGAGCCCAAGTTTGATGCGAAAGTACTTTCAGCAGCTTTGAAAGGCCTTATCGATAAAAAGAAAGATGGTTTAAAACCAGATGTTAAAGAATTAAATCGTGAGATTGAAAGTCTTGCTGAAAGAATGCCTGGCTTAGTGGAGTGTTTACTTTTTTCGGACAAAAGGGCCGATGTAAAAACTATAACGGCTACTTCACGTGTGATTAGATGTATCTATAGATCAATCGGGAATACCGTACCTGTAATGACACGTGATACATTTTTGTCTTTTTAAGACGTGTGGCTTATATCTTATTCAACAGTAATGATGATTCTGTTGAGAAGGCTATCCTGTTGGCTTCTGAAATGTTGTCCAGAATAATTTTGTTGTACTGCTAGCTGCTTAGGAATATGTATTTTTCGTGTGGGAATACAACTTTTTTCTTCCCATATTAGAGTGACTTTAAGATGGCCGGCGAGGTATAAAAGATTGTTCATCTTCAAGGCTGAAGTCTCAAGACCTGTGTATAATTTCTCAAACACTTGTCAGTCATCTCAGTCACAGAGCCGGATTGATTTAAATGAAGCATTGTGTAAAGTCTGTTGTAGCTTACGTGGTCAGTACCTGTGTAAGAGATATATTAATTGGGTCTTGTTTAGCATGCCGGTTTGGGTCCCGAATCTCGAGATGACACTTGTCTTTTACTAGAATCTGATCCTGAGGAAATACACCCAGTAGCGTAGCGTGGGTGTCAGCCGCCCGGTGCGGATGAAAATTCCGCCGCCCCCTTATTTAGGTATGGTTCAAATTTTTACAAGATATTATTATTATTTATTGTGAAATTTTGCCGACCCCTAAAAGTGCCGCCCTGGGCGGGCCGCCCCCACTACGCTACGCCACTGAATGCACCCTTGTGTTTCCAGCATCTGTCAACAGATCAGTATTAAAAGATTAATACACATGGTGTTTTATGTGGTTAAACCCATGTGTGGATTAAGAATTGTTAAATAGACTAAAATTCATACTCTTAACTGTCTGAAGCTGTTTGTTGCTGAAGTAAACACTTTTCAGCTTATGCAAAAGATGCACTGTGCAACAAAGTCCAAGATTTGGACAGCAGCTTTTGAACTTGTCTCTAATCACCATTTGTTATTTTTTAAAACCAACATCGATTTACAGAAACTTAAATAAGATGCATTATCCATTCTAAACAAGACCGGTTTGTGTTATATTTTCTGTTGGTTAACTGTTGTATTTTTGTTTTGTTTCTGTTGTCGAAGGAACAAAGACTCAGCAGCTAGAACAAGGGAAACCAGGTCCCTGCCCAGCGTGACACGTAATACAACCTATAGAAGGATTTCTCCTTATTATATCTGCTAAAAAAAAGATTCCTTATGACAATAATTGGTCACTCTGTCGTCTGGGCTTATGTGTTTTAGCTCTGTTGAACATTTAGGGGAAAAATGTACTGAATGTCAAGAGAACAAATACATCAGATGGACACATTTGTAGTATTTGTTTCACTAAACCAATTATTGCATATAGACATAACTTACTTATGATCCAAAGGGCTAGAAAGGATAGACTTGTGTCCAGCGTGCGTGCTATGCTAAAAATGTATAATCTCCCTTGTTTTCATAAATCTATCAAGAGAAATGTGGATGATGTTATAGCGGAGTTTGAGCAGGGAGAGACACCCATTGATGCTTACACACAACTGATTCAGCCTGTGAAGACCAGCTTTTTCTGGTCGGCTCCATTCCAAACATAGAAAATAGGTTTGCATAATTTAGTGAAGTACAAATATATAAAACGTGCTAGCTTAAACACTTTATTTAGGGGTATTATTGGCTCACTGATGGGTTTGGACCTGGTTTGCAATTTGATTGTGTTCTCATACTTGTATAAAATTCTTGTGTTTTTGTTTCTTTTCAAATGGGTTACTGATCTGTATAAAAAATAAGCTTGTGTGAATATTTTCCTGCTGTTTCTCCTGCTTTATTCATACATTAAAATGGTTTAAAAAGTAACACACACAGTGTGTAACTATGAAAGTGAAGACCACGTCTTATTTGCTATGTTTGGAATTTTGCTTCAATAAAACTTGTTGTTTTAAACCACCTTGGTATCTTTTTTTTTTTTTTTTTTTCCTCTCCTTTATGTATCATTTTATAACAGATGGGTTGGGTAGGATCATCAGATAAAGGATGCAAACTGTGTCCTTGAATCATTCAATAAAGTTATTGTTTTTAAGACACCTTGGTATCTTCTACTTGATGATATATTTTATAAAGGGTATGGTTTGGAAGGTGGGTGAGGTAACATGGTGTGTTTGGGCTGTACTGCTAGACTCCTTGGGTGTGCAATAGATTCTCTCTCTAAAGCCTTCTTGTACATCCTCTCTCTGGGTCTGTCATTCATGCTCTCTGTACTCCGTACATACCGGCGCTGTACACACCTAGGAGCAGGATGCCTGCTCCGCCCCATTTCTGACTTACCTTTTGACACCTTGCAGGTTCCGGAAGGTCCGTCTCAGCTTACAAAGTTGGCCAGCCCATTTTTAGGACCACGGCCAAGATTGGCTGACCAATTCCTTTCCGACGACTGACAAAAGGTCCAATGCCTGTCAAACATCGCCCGACAATGGGTTGAGACCAGAGCATTGGAACACCCATTAACCAGGTGACATCAGGTGGGTACTGAAAATGCCGTGGGGGGTGGGACATACACCAGTGAAAATTTGATATGTATAATGGTGACATTTTATACTACTGCTGTGATTGTGTGATCTTTATGTTGGTGTGTTTTTTAGTATTTGCTTTTGTGTAAGGTTACACTTACAGTAACTAGGTCTAGTGACACAACCACAGAGTCATAAGGGAGTCTTTCTGGATGACCCCTCATCTTATCTGCATTGAGTCTGTATGTGTGTCATGTACTTCGTGCATCCCGTTAGTGTTTGTACAATAGACACCCCATAATAAAGTCTAATTGTAGCCTCATTTGTCCAAGGTTTCCAGAATTCTGCAGCTTCAACTTACAGCACAGAGTGATCCAGGCAATAAGTGTGATGTGTGTACAAGTAATTGCACAGTCAGATTATCTTCATTTTTAAAAGTATTAGTAAAATTCAAAGTAAAAACTGTTCACACTAAAGTTGGTGTTTTTTTCTGAAGAGATGGACTACATCTGCAAAGGCCAAGCACCCAGGTCCTCTCAAACAAAGTGAAGGTAATTAGTCAGTTTTGTCTCCTTAAAACCCATAGAAATAGTATGTTAGTTCAGCTACCAGTTTGGCTAAATTTGAATTGTCTAAAGAAAAGTTTTATATTGATTCATGTTCACCGTCTAATTGATATTTCTGTCATTGTCTGGTGGACTAATGCCAGCCCATGACTTCTAAACCGTCCTTAAATTGCTTCAGTGCTATACCTTTTGGAAGGATTAAGTGTATAGTACTGGTGAGCTTTGGTGGCTGAATGGTCTGTTCTTGTCCAGATTATACTAATATTCTAACTAGTCATTCATTCGGTGTTTAAGAGTGATGATGACAGTGATGCTGATGTAAACAATCTACATAGCTAGAGTATAAACCTCTGTTAGGATTTGACCTATGGATGCACCTTCTGTCAGTGCTATACTAACACACCAGTCTGTGTAAAAGGTCTGCACAAAGCAGGATAAGCGTGAATGACTTTGAGCAATTTAACACTCCTGTACATGCCATACTCTTCTGAGCCCTTAAACGTGAGTTTACTAAATATTGGAGCGTTAACCACTTATAAGATTGTTAATGTAACAAGTCTAAATGTTAGGAAAACCGACTGTTACATTGGGTCAAATGTGGCTGAGTAGTGACTGTGGAGCAATGTTAAGTGAAGTAGTGCCCGCAAATTAGTTTTGTTCATTCTGTTTGCTGAGATAAAGGCAGTGCTGTAGTGAATGTTTTCTCAAGCCATTTAAACTAAAGTTGCCCGCTTTTGTTTTGTGTCCTTAGAGGATCTTGTCTTAGTTTTTCAAGGAGTGACATAGTCTCTTGTATTTACTGTTAACATTTCAGAGGTCTATAATGCATCTTTCATTGCTCTGTCCTTGAACTGGGTATCCATAAGAACTAATTACGATAGGCTTTACAATTAAAGGACTATTTGAACAAACATAATAAGTTTGATACACGAAATATAAGTTTCAGTCAGATTTTTAGAACCAGTCATAGTAGAGGAATGACACTGGTTAAAATCATAAATGACCTGCAAGTTATCGATGGAGACCATGGATCTGTTCTTGTTCTACTTGAGCATAGCATTTATCACCATAGACCACTGTATTCTTCTAAATCATCTTAGTCAAAGGATAGGCCTCTAATCTTAATATTCCCTTTAGTGCAAATTATCTCAAAACATAAGGTGAGCTGCCACAGCTATACAGATGACCCACAGGTTTACTTCTCTGTAGCACATAACCCTGATGCTCGCTCACTTAATGTTGGTCTGATGTTTCTGATTGGTTGAGTATTTCTTTCCTTAAACTAAATGAAAAAACAGAAATCTTAGTAGCTTTTAAAAATGGCAATAATGAGGGTGTTAGAAATAAGCTTGATCCCGTAGAATGAAAAGTCAAGGCGCAAGTAAAATATCTAGGTGTAATCCTGGACTTTGACCTCAATTTTAAATCACATATTAACAGGACTGCATTTTTCTATTTAAGGAACATTGCAAAAGTTAGGCCTCTTAGAATCTTGTAAGATACTTAAATTGAAATAAGTTTTTGTTCTTTGTCAGCTAGATTACAGTAATGCACTCCTAAATGGTCTACCTAATCGACACACATTGACAGTGCAGTAAATTTCAGAATGCAGCAACAAGAATCTTAGCCAGAGAAAATGAAAAATCTGAGCACAACTTACCAGTGTTCGCATCACTTCATTGGTTATCCATGTCTTTTATAATTGACTTTAAAATACAACTAATGATATATAAAGGCTTAAAAAATCTTTGATCCTCCTTATACTTTGGCGTGCCTGCCCCCCCTACATTCCCATTTGTGCCTTTGGATCTTCTAATAGTTGTCTGCTGATTATTCCAAGAGTCAAGTATAAAAAGTGGTAAGGACACCTTTTGCTGTTTTACATCAACAATCTGGATCACTTTACAAATCGAGAAATGCCAGGATAACACTAGATCATTATTTAAAAAAAAAAAAAAAAACCTAAAATTCTCTAATTTAGGGTGGTTGTTACCTACATTTTAGTTCTACCCTTAATAAAGTAGATATGGATAGAGTTAAAACTCTTAAATGCATCTGCAGTCTTTATTGATCTTTTCTGTTTTCTTTTCCAGTTCTTCTATGGTGGTGGTTTGTACCAATACCACTTGATCAAAGTTCTGTGCAGCCAGCTCTAATGACCGAATTAAAGCAGATTCCCCAACCTGCCACAAGCCCCCCTGCATTGAATCATTGAAGATGAAGCCTAAAAACCAATAAGGAACAACTTGAGAAGATTTCTGTTAGGTAGAATGGCTAGTTAGAGCTAGGTGGTCGTTTGCACCCAAACACTTGAACCTCTGCACTCACACCCCCCACCTTTATTCTTATTCTTCTTTAACTTTTTTCTGTCCACCATGGCCATCTGAACTTGTCATCAGGCTATTTAGAATCTTAATTCTAAATTTAAGGACTATTTCTGTTAAATGTCTATGAAAGTGTGCATTATTAATTTGTTCTTTACTATTTATGCATTATGCTTAATTTTAATTTGTTTTTCTTTAATTCTTTTGACATCATCTAGAGTAATTTGAATGCATTATTTGTATGAAAATGAGCGATAGAAATAAATGTCATTTTTTGTAAACTTCAAAGCTGTTAACATTATTTTTATCCCAGAAAAAAAAAAATTAGTCAAGACCAAAACCCAGTGTGTCTTATGGGTTGTGTTTACTGTCCATCCATTTCTCTGCAAGTGGTGAACCTCTTAAACCAGAACTTGTAACTTCCATCCACGTCAGAGCCTTACAGCTTTGTGTTCTCCTCATTATTCCTGTGAAATCTGTTCTGGTGGTTTGTGTGAAGTGCCTTGGCACTAAACTGGCTGTGTTACGTCACTCCTCCTCGATCCAAGCTGTGGAACCTCATGAGAGCAGAGGGCAGACCAGGACTGTGGTTGGTTGTCCTGTTCTGGTGTCTCACTGTTGTGGTAGTCAGTATGTGTCTGTATGAGGTTTTCATGGTTTTCAAATAGTTGTGGTGTTTTCATAGGGTGCATAATTTTGTACTGTTTTAGCTTCTGTTTTTTGTTTGTGTGTTTGTCTTTGTTCGTTGTGCTTTTTGTGTTTCATTTGTCTTATGTTATATTTTGAAAGTTTTTTTTGCAGTTTTGTTTGTCTGTTCTTGTACTGTGTTTAATATGTGTAAGTTACATCTGTTGTTCTTAATCTGTTTTTTATTCGTTGTTGCCAGGGAGGTTTCCTGGGTGGGTGTGATGTTCTCGTGTTTTTATTCCAGTGTGGGTAATGGTGGAGACTACAGATGCCTTTGTCTGCATCTGTGCACTTGTTAGTGTTTTGAGTGTCAGTGTTGTGGAAATTAATTTTCATGAATGAGTTTTTGTGTTCAATACCTTTTATAAGGGAACACTCACTGGGCACCGTCCCCTCGTATTGTATAAATGTCAATGTCCTCTGTCAGTTTGTAATATGATATAGTCCTTGATGGATGGCGTCTTGGTGGGTTCGTTGCCAACTGTGTCTGAAGTGTCTGTGGTTTGCATTGAGTGTGTTATCTGTCTGTGAGTTGCACAACTCTGTGTTATTTTCTGTTTGTGTCTCTAAGTTAGCAATAATGTCCTGTTTTTTATTTGTTTAATTCTTGTTTGTGGCATGAGGTTATGTGTTTGTTTTTAGAATTTGTCACTCATCTGTGATTTGTATGTTCTCTCTGTGTAATGAGTTGTTTCTAATTCTGGAATTGTATAATATCCATGATGATTTTCTTAGATCTTTTTGTTTGCTTCGTGTGCTGCTTCATCTTACCTGCTTTGGTAGTCTGGAGGATGGAGGGACCCCTGGATCAGCTATAGCAGCTTTGGTCTGGTGGTCCAACCCACCACTGCTTGGCCATTGCAGTAGCCATACTTGAGCTAGTGCTGCTCTCACAGTGAGTAGCCAAGGGAGATTGTGAATAACTTTTCAAACATTGGACTCTATCTACATTGGGGGGAATAAGTATTTGATCCCCTGCTGAATTTGTAAGTTTGCTCACTTACAAATAAACAGTCTCTAATTTTTATGGTGGTTTTATGTTAATGGAGAGAGACAGAATATCAACCAAAAATCCAGAAAAAACACATTACATAAGGTATAAATTGATTTGCATGTCATTGAGAAAAATAAGTATTTCATTCTCTACAACCCAACCAGAAATCTGGCTCCCACAGATTGGCTGTTTGCCCATGTGGCACACAGATTACAATCGATCAATTACAGATTCTTCTGATCTGAACTAGTTATGTGTATAATCAATTTTTCCCCTTACAACCTCTCCACCACCATGGGTAAGACCAGAGAGCCGTCAAAGGATGTCCAGGACAAGATTGTAGACTTACACAAAGCTGGAATGGGCTACAAGACCTTAAGTACGAAGCTTGGTGAAAATGTGACAACTGTTGGTGTGATTATTCAGAAATGACCATTAATCTCCCTCAATCTGGAGCTCCATTCAAGATCTTGCCTCATGTGGTGAGGATGATCATGAGAACAGCATGGTAACACACTATGCAATAATGGATTGAAATCGAATGTTCACTGGCAAATCTAAGATAGGCCTGTACATGTGCCTTCTTGAGCAAGGGGACATTGTGGGTGCTAAATGATTTCAGTGCATTAAAAAGAAAAAAGTTACCTATATAAATATAGTAAATGTATATTTTAACAGCAAAAAGCTGTAGTGCAATTAATGATTTAAAATGATTAAAACCTTTAGGTATATGTTTTTACGTTTAAGCAGCATTTAATTGCCAATATCAATAGATTGTGTGGGAAAATATCTCTGTTAGAGAAATGGTAAAAACTTATTTTTTTTAATCCTTGTTTCAGGCATATTACGGAAAAAGTAAACAATATGACAGCCATAAATTGAGCTTTTTTCTTTTATGCCATGTATATTATGCATAAATATTTTTGTACATAGTAAAGTATGTTGTGGCCTGCAGAGGGCGCTCCTGCCACCCAAACCCTACACAGACAGATGCAGGTCAACTCTGCAAAAACAACGACATTTATTTATATAGCACATTTTCAATACAAATAATGTAGCTCAAAGTGCTTTACTTGATGAAGAAGGAGGAAAAAGACAAAGTAAGAATTAAAATCAGAGAACACTAATTAACATAGAATAAAAGTAAGGTCCGATGGCCAGGGAAGACAGAAAAAACAAAAAAACTCCAGACGGCTGGAGAAAAAATAAAATCTGCAGGGGTTCAAGGCCATGAGACCGCCCAGCCCCCTCTAGGCATTTTACCTAACATAAATGATCAGTCCTCATTGTATTCAGGGTTCTCATGGAAGGACTTGATGATGACGGTCACATGGACTTCTGGCCTTTAATCCACAGCACACGTTTTTATTTTTTTTTCCTGTTGGGAAATGTCTTCCTCCAGTAGTGGCAGCTGACTTCTTTTATAGAGCACCCGGAAGTGCTCCTGGTGTCCAGTGATCTCCTTTCCGGCGGCATTCCTGCCATGCAGGGCTCTGCTGATCCCACAACTTCCCCTGGTGGCATCCACGGAACCCAACAGGGTTACAGCAAACTCCAATGCCCAGAATGCCCTGTGGGAATCCATGGAGCCACAACAACCCAGGGGGCCTGCTCTCTAACGTTCCTGGAGAGATAATGTCCTGAGCCCACTCGCTTCCCCAGTTATTCCAACACATAGGCAAGTGTCCTAGCTGTCCACCACAATGTACAGGGTGAGCCAAAATGAAGTACCACATTTCTCAAGGTCATTGCATGAGATAGCGGTAATCAAATGGGTTTGGGAGGGGGTCCTTTGATAGGCGATCCCTTGTAGTTTTCAGTCATTAACATGCCTTAGTTTGGTGCACACCGTGCTTTCACTGTTGAAGCATTCTTCAAAAACAACATATCCATCATCATTACGCAATGCACCTTTCAAACGCACTTCAGCATTCCTCCTAAAGGTGATGTCCCAAATCGGAAAACAATCCTTTGGTGGGCAGCTAAATTTAGACAGACTGTTACAACATTGAACAGAAAATCTCCAGGCCGTCCTCCAAGCTGTAAAGGCATCAATTTTGCAGTCCCCTAGATGTTTAGCGCACAAATATGCTTCTGCCTTAGGCATTTCCAACATGTCTTTGAAGAGGATTTTGCATGAGGACCTTCATTTACACCCATACAAATTGATGGCAGTGCAGGAACTTGCTGAAAGAGACTGGGAGAGCCGTAGAGAGTTGTGCGTGAACATTCTGCAAACCGTTCATTGAGATGCCACCACCAGGGAGGGATCAGGAACATTTTGGTTTGACCCTTCCATTGTGGATCCACAGAACCTTGTCTTGGGTAAACTTTGTCAAACTTAATGCTGGCTCTGTGTGAGAGAGAGAGAGAGAGAGAGATGTCCGAACACACGGTACCTCGCAGCAATCAAATGGGCACCATTTGTAAGTATTTTCAAATTTGTGTGTAAGTTTTAACCTGACTTGTCTGTATTTGTTCTATGTTTTTTTTCTATATGTTATTGGAATCAGCTGAGAAGGCACGTTTAAAGTTTTCTTGTGTAAACACAACAAAATAAAAAACATTGAACTCTGTAGTTCATTCTATGCAACTAAAAGCAACTCTATTTGTTGATGTAGAAGGGCGACTGTCCCTACCATCATAGGGTGTTTGCTTTTTAAATGCACTCATTTCAATACATTTTTCAAACTTTTCCTTGGCAAACTACACTATACTGTTACATGTAACAAAATAAATAATAACAATCAAAGAACAGTATTAAACAATCTGTACTGGATATGATAAGCCCAAAAGAACGTAGAATGGACTTTAAGAACATGGGTGGTAGACAGCAGATGAGCTGACACAGATATTACAGTACTTTGCCAGCAGACAATATGCTAGGAGCTTCAGAGAATTCAAAGATGATGCACAAAGTGCGCTTAGCGAGTGAACGTTAACTTAGATCGAGATGCGGGCTTATCTGAGTTAGTTTCAGTTCCACTACTGAGGATTAGGGCAAATCGCGCTTGGTAACTGAGGTCAGTCTGGTCTGTATAAAGCTAAAGATGAAGCTTAGTGGAGTGTTAATTGAGGCTTCATAAAATTTGTGATTGATGAGAAAAAAATCTCAGGGAGATGTTCTAAGGCTTTTAATTATTATTATTTTTTTTTAGCATATCCAATTTTGCTGAATTCTGGTTTAAATTAATCATACATGTCCATTACAAAATGGTGAAGCACTGAAATCTGAACTATCCATTGAAAATAAATGACATTATTGCATTCATTGCAATGTTTTTGGTAAGTGATATCTGATATGTTTGCTGCAAAATGATAAACTATTAATTACTATACTGTTATATTGAAAATGACAAGAATTAAAAATATACCACGTTTATGATTACGGCATTCATGCCTGTTGATCTTTTAAGTCAGCAAGAGACAATAGGAAAAGATCTAATAATAAAAGTAAGTCAAGATGGTGAGTTCCATAATTTTAAAGTGGGCAGTTATAAAAAGCCCTGATTCTAAGTCAGTAAACCTCAAACACTAAAGTAACAGAAAATGTCAATGTTAAGACCCTCTAGGATCAGCACTGGTGTGCTGCTGTCTTTGCTGTTCTTGCGTTCATTGTTGAGCTTTTAAAGTAAAAACTAAAAAAAATTAATAGAAAGAAAGCCGCTGGTCATTTCTGAGGTAGGACATGTGCTGATAATATGAGGATGTGTAACCTTTTATGATTTTATGAGGTTTTTATCAGCTTTGTCCTGAGTGACACAAACATATGAGGGACAAGTCAGCTGCTCATGGTCATTAACAGGTAGGTGCCATCCATATGATTCTCAAAAGCACAAAGAGCGATGACATTTTTCAGACTGTTTCTTGTACTTCTCTGTTGAATGTGAACTAGTCAAGCAGGATAAAAGAACAAACACATTTATTTCTATAGCACATTTTCATACAAAGAATGGAACTCAAAGTGCTTTACAAGATGTCAAAGAGAAAGTTAAAAGAAAAGAAATACAAATTAAGCAAGAATATTAATGAATAAGTAACAAATAAAAAAAAAAATCTATATGATCTTAAAAACCAGATATAGAACTAGTAGAAGAGTACCATCCTTGCATACACTATCATTATGTAAGTCTCTAAAGATGAATCGGAGTGTTACAGCAGCTTGAAGTGGTAATTAAGTTATTCGCATTTATCCTGCCATGTGTGGATTTTTTATTAAATAATTGCCCGTTATTATAGTGCTAATACAGTGCACATCTATGAGTGAAATAATAATTTAGTCATTTGCATTTATACTGCTCTGTCCAGGTTTTTTTAGTTCGACAATGTTCTGTTATTATAGTTCTAATAAGTGCATATCTATAGGTGAACCAACTACAGAGTTATCACATTCTAACATGGGATTATAGTAAACATTAGGACTAAAGATACATAGTGAAAAAAAAAAACAATTGCCTTTGAGATGGTGTCAAAGAGTACCCGGGGACTGAATCTGTTTAGATACAGGGTTTTATGTCTGGAAAAAAGCAATCTCTCTCAGAACAGGTTCCCGTTCTCAAAGAAGCCAATGTTTCGTCTGCTCGCTGTTGACAACCAGGGGACAAACCAGCTACCCAAACCGACACAGACAGGAAAAGACACAAGTGCAGGTGCAACGCACGTTTATATTTCCCTTTTTTCATGGAAAAACCTTCCCCACATTCCCACATGCACAGCACAGTTCGGCACTACACAAAAGCAGAAACACAGTTCTTTATTTCTTGGCCTCCACTCCTCATTCAAGAAGTTTCGTTCTGTTCCACCTGACTCTGGCTATGGGAGAAGTGCTTATTATCATCCCAGGATGACAACTTTGATATAATTTTGGAGCCAGTTATACCTCCATTAAAGGAAACTAAAGAAAGTTGTCTGGCTGTTTCATTGCACCAGCAGGAGAAAACTATTTAGGGCTATTTTGTTTTGCACTCCCGTCACATGTCATCCTTTTTTAAGCATTAATGTCTGCGTTTACTCTAAAGAGCTAGAACCCAGAGCTAAATGAACCCATTCCTGCTGTTGAGCAACACGTCTCCTCTCAATTAAAGGCTTAGTTTTAACGGTGAAGTCGATTAAAGAAGCGGAGCGTTCCTAGTAGTGTTTAAGGGATAAGTGCTGTGAGACTTGAAACGCAAGTGTCTATTTCTGTTTCGCAGAGTACACAACTGCCCACAAAACACCGGGGATGACGTGTTTGGTTTTATTTTGAAGCCAGTCGTGCCTGCTTTAAATCGAACCCACGCGTTTGGTTTTATTTTGAAGCCAGTCATGCCTGCTTTAAATGTTTGTGGTTGTTTCGATTCACCAGCAGGATGAGACTATAGGGGGCTATTTTTTTTTCTTGCACTCCCGTCACATTCCATCCTGTTTTAAGCATTAATGTCTGCGTTTACTCTAAAGAGCTAGAACCCAGAGCTAAATGAACCCATTCCTTTTGTTAAGCAACATGTCTCTTCTCAATTAAAGGCTTAGTTTTAACTCTGAAGGCAATTGCAGAAACCGAGCCTTCCTAGAAGTGTTTAAGGGAAAAGTGCTGTGAGCCTTGAAACGCGAGTGTCTATTGCTCTTTCGCGGAGTCTAGTACTGCCCACAAAACACCGGAGATGACGCTTTTTTTTTTTTTTAAGCAAGTCATGCCTGCTTTAAATTGAACCCAAATAAATGTTTGTGGCTGTTTCGATTCACCAGCAGGATTCATGCATTTCTTTTTTAGTAGGGCTGACTACTGCAATGTGCTGATCAATGGATGTTCAAATTGTTCTTTAAACAGCTTCCAGTTAATCCAAAATGCTGCTGCAAGAATTATTACAAGAATAAGAAAATACAAGCATATAACTCCAGTTCTTAAATCCTTACACTGACTTCCAGTTAAGTTTAGGGCAGATTTCAAAATCCTACTTTTAACATATAAAGCCTTAAATGGCCAAGGTCTGGCCTACTTGTCTGAACTTATCATTACTTACAAACCAGAACACACATTAAGATCTCAAGATACCGGTCTGCAAATGATTCCAAGGATTAATAAAATAACAGTGGTAGGTCACTGGGCACTGCAGGGCACTGTGGAAAGGTCTGCCTGCTACCGTAAGAGATGCCCTTCAGTCTCTGCTTTTAAATCCTGGCTGAAGATTCACTTTTTCAGTTTAGCATACCCAGACTAGAGCTGGTAATTAACTGTGTAGACTGCATCTCTGTCGTTAGTCATTAGCACTAAAATGTAAGTAATATGATAGTTGTAATTATTTATTAACCATCACCTAATCTGTTTCTCTTCTCGGTACTCAAATGTGGCACTTGGTGCCACTGCCCTACTGCCAAGTTATTTGCTTGCCTAAGGAAAAGTAATTTCTGATGGAGGAGCATTGAAATCATCAGGTAGAAGGGTCTTTTAATCAAATTTGAATTGTCTTTCCCAAGGTTTTTTCCATTTTTGTTTCCCTGAAAGGGTTTTTTCTTTTCTTCTTAGAGAATCCAGGCTGGGGTGCTGTCAAAAGACGGGCCTGTTAAAGCCCATTGCAGCACTCTTTGTGTGATTTTGGGCTATACAAAAATAAATTGTAAAAATAATTGTAATACTAAAATGGACAACACAGCACAATTACATTATATTAAACCAGTATTATAGGGTATGAGTTATGAGTTATGTGAAAGACTGAAGTCAAAAATATTTTTAGTAGAACAATGAATCCCAGTGGATTTAATTTGTCCTTTATGACACTGATTAGTATAAAAAGACGTTTCAAGCTCAAAGTAAATGCTAACCTCTGTGAAGGGGTCTAAATGGATTACAATTATAAAACACAAAATAATTGATGGGGCGGCACGGTGGCGCAATGGGTAGTGCTGCTGCCTCGCAGTTGGGAGACCTGGGGACCCGGGTTCGCTTCCCGGGTCCTCCCTGCGTGGAGTTTGCATGTTCTCCCCGTGTCTGCGTGGGTTTCCTCCGGGTACTCCGGTTTCCTCCCACAGTCCAAAGAACTGCAGGTTAGGTGGATTGGCGATTCTAAATTGGCCCTAGTGTGTGCTTGGTGTGTGGGTGTGTTTGTGTGTGTCCTGCGGTGGGTTGGCACCCTGTCCGGGATTGGTTCCTGCCTTGTGCCCTGTATCCACCCCTTTCATATGACACAGCAAAATCATCAATGGTGCAGCCTGTTGGTTTTAGAAGTCACATGATTTGTTTAAAGGAGACCACCTGTCTGGAGTTTCAATTGATTGTAGTATAAATGCACCTTATCTGGAAGGTCCAGCTTGTTGTCAGTCAGTATCATGGCCTAACCTGCACAATGAAGACAAATGGAACACTCCAAGTAACTTGGTGAAAAGATAGATAGATAGATAAATAGATAGATACTTTATTAATCCATCCATCCATCCATTTTTCAACCCGCTGAATCCGAACACAGGGTCACGGGGGTCTGCTGGAGCCAATCCCAGCCAACACAGGGCACAAGGCAGGAACCAATCCCGGGCAGGGTGCCAACCCACCGCAGGATACTTTATTAATCCCAAGGGAAAATTCACATACTCCAGCAGCAGCATACTAATAAAGAAAATATTAAATATTAAATTAAAGAGTGATAACAATGCAGGTATACAGACAGACAATAACTTTGAATAATGTTAACGTTTACCCCCCCAGGTGGAATTGAACAGTCGCATAGTGTGGGGGAGGAACAATCTCCTCAGTCTGTCAGTGGAGCAGGAAAGTGACAGCAGTCTGTCGCTGAAGCTGCTCCTCTGTCTCAAGATGATACTGTTTACTGGATGCAGTGGATTCTCCATGATTGACAGGAGCCTGCTCAGTGCCCGTCGCTCTGCCACAGATGTCAAACTGTCCAGTTCCATGCTTACAATAGAGCCTGCCTTCCTCACCAGTTTGTCCAGGTGTGAGGCGTCCCTCTTGTTTATGCTGCCTCCCCAGCACACCACCGCGTAGAAGAGGGCGCTCGTCACAACCGTCTGATAGAACATCTGTAGCATGTTATTGCAGATGTTGAAGGATGCCAGCCTTCTAAGGAAGTATAGTCGATATAGATATAGATATAGATGATTGGAAAATACAAGTCAGGGAATGGAGACTTGAAAATATCCACTGAATATCCAGTTAAATCAATTATGAAGAAACTGAAAGATTGCAGCATAACTGTAAATCTGCCTGGAGCAGGCCATCAACAAAAACTGAAGAAGATGAATCACAGAGGCCACCAAGAAATTTCTGGAAACTCTGAAGGAGACACAAGCTATAGTGGAGGACATTGGAGAGACTTTGAGATGAAAACTGTGCCTGGGTGCTTCATCAGTTACAACTTTATGGGAAAGTGGCAAAATATAAGTCACTATTAAAAAAATCCATATGACATTTCATCTAAAGTTTGCCTATATGGCACATGGGAGACTCTGAAGTGAGCTGGATGAAGGTCATAGGTTTTAGTGGTGCCAAAATTGAGAATATTGTGTCTCAGACTAACTGAACTCTGACTGAACTTTGCCCATTTTCAGAATCATACTCTCCTTACCATGAAGCAAGATGATGGGGAGCATCATGTTGTGGGGATGCTTCTTTGCAGCAGACCCTGGAAGGCTTGTGAAAGTAAAATTAATTCAGGAAAATACAGGGAACTTCTAGAGGAAAACCTGATGCCATTCTCCAGCAAGAAAACAACACCAAGTAAAAAACCAAAGCTATGCTAAAATGGCTTTAAACCAACAATGTGAATGTCCTAGAGTTGCTGAATCAGAGTCCATATTACAGTCCCATTAAGAATCTGTGGTGGGACTTGAAACATGATATTCACTCAGAATCCCCCTGCAGTCTGACAGAGCTCGAGCAGTTTGGCAAACAAGAATGAGGAAAAATGGCAGTGACCAAATCTGCAAAGCTAATAGAGACCTAGGCATTAGGGAATCCATTCCCGGGCTCCCGGTAATTGGGAATGAAACTGCTGTAATTCTCGGGAAAATGGGAATGGCCAAGCTCGCATATAGCATGTAAAAGTGTAAAAATCAATCAAGAAATAACAGAGTTATAGTTGAAAATAATTAAGGTGGTGCCATTGCTGCAGCTTGCACTTCATCAGCCAACAGCTTTGAACAGCAACTTGAAATTGCAATGCATCAGTCTGTTGCATCCGCATTATCTGTGCCAAGAAACTTGCCAGCACAGAATGATGACAAGAAACTGGATGCATCAGTAAAAGCTGAAATGGCGGTGTTTCAGAGCAACGGCAAGCGCGGGCGTTTTTTAGAACAAGTGTATCAGTATCTGATGATTGTGCCGCCTACTTCAGTGGAGGCAGAGCGTGCTTTCTTAGCGGCTGGCATATTTCTGCACAAAGGTGCGTTCTTGCCTGGACAACCGCACACTGGACACGTTAATAATAATAATTAATTACATTTATATAGCACTTTTCTCAGTACTCAAAGCACTATCAACACAGGGAGGAACCGGGATGCAAACCCACAATCTTCCACAGTCTCCTTACTGCAAAGCAGCAGCACTACCATTGTGCCACCTGTGAGGACGTTGTGCTTTCTATGCTCTTATTACCACAACTAAAGATACATGTACTTATATGACAGCATGAACTGCTTGTAGATAAGGTTAGTCTTTTATTTGTGTCAACATATTGCAGTAGTTTTATTAAAAATAAGTGTCGGTCGTTCTAAAACTGTTCACATGTGAAATGCCCGTGCACTGTGTCATCCCCGGGAGCCCAGGATTCCCGGGAATAAAATGTGGGATTCCCAAATTCCCGGGAATGGATAAACCCATCCGAGAATGGATTCCCTACTAGGCATACATACTCAAGACTATCATGGCTGCCATCTGCTAAATACTGACTTGGAAGATCAATTATTTTGTGTTTTACATTCATAATTAATTTGGAGCACTTTGTAGAGATCTATTTTCACTTTGACATTAAAGAGTCTTTTCTGTGTATTAATGTCAAAATAGCCAAATTAAATTCAGTGTGGCTCAATGTTTTATAACCAAAAAATGTAGTAGAAGGGTGGTGTACCATATCAGCCATTATGGATGCAATCAGAAGTGAAGCAAAATTACACCTTTTATTGGCTAACTGAATAGATTACAATATGCAAGCTTTCGAAGCAAGTCAGGCTCCTTCTTCAGGCAAGTTATAGTGTACTGACTACACATTAGAATTTCCCAAAGTGGACAAAGCTAAGTACACAGCAGTTATGGCAAAGTTGGAGCAAAATTGCACACCAAGAAAAAATGAAATCTATGAACTGTATATTTTTTGTAACAGAATGACAACAACAGGCTTGCACTTAAAAAGGCAGTCATGTAACTTTGGTATGCTGTGCGGCTTAGTGATAAAAAATCAGATTGTCATTGGTGCTTTAGACAAATGAGTAAGAATGCAGCTACTCAGAGAAACTGAACAGAGTCTTAAAAAAGGCAATTAAAATTTGCCAGGCCTTAAAAAGCACTAAAATGCAGCTAAAGACATTTGACCCTGACTGCGAGTGTGTAGCAGTGGGTGCAGTACAAAAAATGCAGTAGAAAAAGTCACACAAATGTAAGCAGAAAACAGACAACAGCCAGTTGTGTCCACTGCAGAACCAGGCATGCACTTAAGAAATGTCCAGGTTATGGCAAAAATTGTCAAAAACTGCGAAAAAAAATCACTTTTCAAAGTGCTGCTTCTCCAAGATACAGTGCTAGATGTAGAACAAAGAAACAGCACCAGCAACAAGGATAACATTTGTTGTAGAGGCTGTGACTCAGAGGAGCAGCAACAAGGAGGAGTGGATTGCAAATGGCTTTCAAAATAGACATGGGTGTGCAGGCAAATATAACGTCAATGAAAAACTATAACAGATTATGCAGAAAACCTAAAATGAAAGAGGAAAAGATAAATTTAAGAACTTACAACAATGAACCAATTCCTGTTTTTGTACTGGTTGAGATCGATGGTAGGCAATACAACTTTCAAGAAATAGGCTAATCAGAAGGGTCAATGTAATTGAGAGCAATCAAGTGACACCTTGAAAGTCATTCAAAAAATAAAGTGATTCAAGAGAAGTGAATATACAGGAGCTAGTGAGCAAATAAAGTGAAGTATTTAAAGACATTGGCCACTTACCTGGTCAGTACAAAATCTTAATTATAATGTAATTCCAGTAATTCACCCCACAAGAAAAATGCCAGTAGCTCTTAAAGCAAGACAGAAGTCAGAGTTACAGTCCTTAATTAAGGCAGGCATAGTGAGTGTAGCCACCGAAGTATAAGGCGAGATCAAGCATGGGTAAAACGCGTGCCGAAAAAAATCTCTTTTAAAAATATTTAGTGAAAATTAAAAGCAGTAATCCACACAAGAATAAAAGAAAAAATAGTTACATGCATAGAATAAAAGGCAAAAAAGGGAAAAATGTATCTTCTCTAAACTTAGCTTTTCTTGAGAAATTTTAGTTATTTCTGTACTTAAAAGTTCTTAATTTCCTCTTCTGTACTTAGAGTCTTAACTTCTTATATACTTAAAGATTCTTAGCTTCTTCTTCTGTACACTATAAGCGTACAGTTCTGCACTTAAATAAGTGCTGTTTTACAAGTTACTTACACACTCAAAAGGCCCGTAGGCCCGTTAGCACGAGCACGTGCACAGGCACGGTTTAAAACCATATGCCTTCTATACCTTACACATGGCAAGGCTGGTCACTAACTGAGAATAAGGTTTAGTCAGAGCAGATAGAAATATCTAGAATATACCAATTTTACTCAACTTATGGGGGTTATAGGAACCTCCCATAGAGCAGATAGAAATATCTAGAATATACCAATTTTACTCAACTTATGGGGGTTATAGGAACCTCCCATAGATTATGCTTTGTCATCTAGTAAAATATTTATGAATCTTATATAACTAGGAAAATGGCTCTTACAGTGAGAAAAACAGAGAAGACTACAGACTGGATAAATTATCTTGTTATGGGAGAGAAAATGAATGGTGATATAATATTCTGCATAGATCCGAGAGATCTGAACAACTGGATCAAAAAAGAACACTACAGACTGACAACAAAAGCAGACATACTGCATTTATTTGTTTATTCTCTAAACTTAGATGCATTCTCAGGTTTCTAACAAATAGTCTTGGATGAAGACAGTGCCAAATTAGGTACTTTCAACACACCATTGGAAGACATTTCTCCCTCCATTTACCTTTTGGAATTTGCTCAGATCCAGAGGTACTTCACAGAGCAGCGCAACAGTTGTTTGAAGTTTTTTCTTGATGATATTGTTGCATGGGGGAAAACAAAACACAATGAAAGGCTGTGTAGAGTGTTAGAACAAGCAAAAATGTGAATTTCAATTCTGAAAAGAAGAGGGCTATAGTTGAAATGCCAGTGCCTAGAGACAAAACTAAATTGCAAAGGGCTTTAGGTTTAGTGAATTATATGAAAATGTTTATTCCAAATCTTTCAGCCAGTACAAAGGCTTTGTGTAGTTTATTGGGAAACAATCATGAATGGCAGTGGAAACATGAACATGCCAAAGAACTGGATATGCTAAAAACTAGTCTGATCAAAGAGCCAATACTAAAAATTTTGATAAAAACAAACCAGTAAAACTGACAACGGACAAATCTAAAGATTGATTGAGAGCTGTATTGTTTAACAGCATGGCACAGAGTGGTTCCCTGTAGCTTATACTTCACGAATAATGACAGCAGCTGAAATAAATTATGCACAAATCGAAAAAAGACACATTGAATGCAACTTTTGTCTGTGAATAGTTTCATGAATATGGCAGGAAAAATGTATTTGAGAATGATCATAAACTGCCAATAACCATTTTGAAGCTCCTGGAGATGCGCCACCATGCATTCAATGCATTTTATTTCATCTTCAAAAGTATAATTTGACTTTTGAAATCACTCCATGCAACACTTGATTGTGCCAAATGCCTTAAGTAGAGAAAGTTTGTGTGACACAGGATCAAGCAACAGTGAACAAGAGGTACAGATTCATGTGAACTGTGTAAAAGTCCATTTCCCTGTGTTTATAGGGAAATGGATGCAGATTGCAAAGGCAACGGAGAATGAGAAAGAGTTGCAAAATGTCATTCGGATAATTACTTCATCACGAGAGAAGAAGATGCTTAATCCGTACCGACACTTCTGTGATGAACAGTGTGTAACTAATGGAGTTCTCTTGAAAGGTAACAAAACATACCTACCACAATGAGAACACAAATGACTATGCCTGTTCATGAAGGCCATTTAGGCATTGAGAAACGTACAGGTACTGTTATGTTTTGGCCATTTATGAATCGATATTGACCCTCTTGTACAGTAATGTGACATTTGCCAACAGGATAGGCACAGATAGTCCAAAGAACCACGTTTGGCTAATAACAAACCAAATAAGCCATGGAGAAAGATGGGAACAGATTTGTTCCAGCTAAATGGGAAAGACTGTTTAATTATAATTGAATACTACAGAAAATACCCAGAATATGCATTCTGGCAAGATACTGTACAACCACAAAACAGATAATTTTACATTCTATGGTTATCTTTTCAATGCATGCATTCCAGTTACTCTAGTGAGTGATAGTGGACCACAGGTCAGTAGCCAAGAGTTCAAAGATTTTGAAAAACATGTAACCTCTAGCTCATTATGCCCACAGTGTAATGAACTAGCTGAAAAAAGGGTGTAGATTGTAAAACAACTAATGAAGAAAGCAGCAGAGTCTACTGAGGATCCATATATTCCTCTCCTAAATAATAGAGCATCCCCATTAGAATGTGGCCGATCACCAGCTGAGTTACTTATGAACAGAAAGTTAAGAACAAGACTACCATCAGCTGAACATCTTCTTCAACCTGCAGAACAAAACTCACAGAGGTTTTACCCCCATTCTTATGACAAAACAGTATGACCTTTAAGTCCACTGGAGCAGAGGACCTAGTCTTATTTTTTTCGGCTGCTCCCATTAGGGGTTGCCACAGTGGATCATCTTCTTCCATATCTTCCTGTCCTCTGCATCTTGTTCTGTTACACCCATCACCTGCATGTCCTCTCTCACCACATCCATAAACCTTCTCTTAGGCCTTCTCTTGTTCTCCTGCCTGGCAGTAGGGTATCCATTCCCGGGAATGAAAATAATTAAGTGGCACAGTTTCTTGGCCCATGGTGTAGTGTGTTCAGTCAACAACAGACAGCAGCAGTCAGTCTCCCGGCTGACTGAGCACTGTGGACTGGGAGGAGTCTGCACTCTGCAGCTCACAAATGCCGGGATGGAGCAGAGTTCATTGACGTCTGTGCTGTTGACAGCTTTGAACAGCAACTTGAAATTGCAATGTGTCAGTCTGTTGCATCCGCATTATCTGTGCTAAGAAACTTGCCATCACAGAATGTTGACAAGAAACTGGATGCATCAGTAAAAGCTGAAATGGCGGTGTTTCAGAGCAACGGCAAGCGTGGGCATTGTTTAGAACAAGTGTATCAGTATCTGATGACTGTGCTACCTACTTCAATGGAGGCAGAGCGTGCTTTCTCAGTGGCTGACGTACTCTGCACGAAGGTGCGCTCTCGCCTGGACGACCGCATGCTCGACACGTTGTGCTTTCTACGCTCTTATTACTGCAACTAACTAGATACATGTACTTATATGACAGCATGAACTGCTTGTAGACAAGGTTAGTCTTTTATTGGTGTCAACGTATTGCAGTAGTTTTATTAAAAATAAGTGTCGCTCGTTCTAAAACTGTTCACATGTGAGATACCCGTGCACTGTGTCATTCCCGGGAGCCCAGGATTCCGGGGAATGACATGCGGGATTTCCGAATTCCCAGGAATTGATAAACCCATCCGGGAATGGATTCCCTACCTGGCAGCTCTATCCTTGGCATCCTTCTCCCAATATACTCAGCATCTCTCCTCTGCACATGTCCAAACCAATGCAATCTCGCCTCTCTGACTTTGTCTCCCAACCGTCCAACTTGAGCTGACCCTCTAATGTACTCATTTCTAATCCTGTCCATCCTCGTCACACCCAATGCAAATCTTAGCATCTTTAACTCTGCTACCTCCAGCTCTGTCTCCTGCTTTCCAACACATATAACATAGCTGGTCTCACTACCGTCCTGTAGACCTTCCCTTTCACTCTTGCTGATATCCGTCTGTCACAAATTACTCCTGACACTCTTCTCCACCCAATCCACCCTGCCTGCACTCTCTTTTTCACCTCTCTTCCACAATCCCCATTACTCTGTACTGTTGATCCCAAGTATTTAAACTCATCCACCTTTGACCAGCACTACTCCTTGCATCCACACCATTCCACTGACCTCCCTCTCATTTACACACATGGTTTCTGTCTTGTTCCTACTGACCTTCATTCCTCTCCTGTCTAGAGCATATCTCTACCTCTCCAGGGTCTCCTCACCCTGCTCCCTACTATCGCTACAGATCAGAATGTCATCAGCAAACATCATAGTCCACAGGGACTCCTGTCTACTCTCGTCTGTCAACCTGTCTATCACCATTGCAAATAAGAAATGACTCAGAGCCGATCCCTGATGTAATCCGACCTCCACCTTGAATGCATTCGTCACTCCTACTGCAGACCTCACCACAGTCACACTTCCCTCGTACATATCCTGTACAACTCTTACATACTTCTCTGCCACTCCCGACTTCCTCATAAAATACCACAACTCCTCTCGAGGCACTCTGTCATATGCTTTCTCCAGGTCCACAAAGATGCAATGCAACTCCTTCTGTTCTTCTCTATACTTCTCCATCAACACCCTCAGAGCAAACATTGCATCTGTGATGCTCTTTCTTGGCATAAAACCATACTGCTGCTCACTAATCATCACCTCACTTCTTAACCTAGCTTCCATTACTCTTTCCCATAACTTCATGCTGTGGCTCATCAATTTTATCCCCCTGTAATATTACTACAGTCCTGCAGATCCCCCTTATTTTTAAATATCGGTACCAGTACACTTCTTCTCCACTCTTCAGGCATCCTCTCACTTTCCAAGATTCTATTAAACAATCTGGTTAAAAACTCCACTGCCATCTCTCCTAAACACCTCCATGCTTCCACAGGTATGTCATCTGGACCAACGGCTTTTCCATTCTTCATCCTCTTCATAGCTGTCCTTACTTACTCCTTGCTAATCCGCTGCACTTCCTGATTCACTATCTTCACATCATCCAACCTCCTTTCTCTCGTTCTCTTCATTCATAAGCCTCTCAAAGTACTCTTTCCATCTGCTCAACACACTCCCCTCGCTTGTGAGTATGTTTCCATCTTTATCCTTTATTACCCTAATCTGCTGCACATCTTTCCCAGCTCGGTCCGGTACAGGTCCATTTCTCCCTCTTTAGTGTTCAACCTCTCATACAACTCATCATACGCCTTTTCTTTAGCCTTCGCCACCTCTCTCTTCACCTTGCGCCTTATCTTCTTGTAGTCTTGTCTACTTTCTGCATCTCTCTGACTACCCCCCTTCTTCTTTGCCATCCTCTTCCTCTGTATACTCTCCTGTACTTCCCCATTCCACCACCAGGTTTGCTTTTCCTCCTTCCTCTGTCCAGATGTCACGCCAAGCACCCTTCTTGCTGTCATCCTTACTACATCTGCTGTAGTTTCCCAACTGTCTGGTAATTCTTCACTGCCACCCAGTGCCTGTCTCACCTTCTCCCTAAACTCAACCTTGCAGTCTTCCTTTTTCAACTTCCATCATTTGATCCTTGGCTTTGCCCTCACTCTCTTTCCCTTCTTGATCTCCAACGTCATCCTACAGACCACCATCCTATGCTGCTTAATTACACTTTCCCCTGCCACTACTTTGCAGACTTCAATCTCCTTCAGATCAACTCTTCTGCATAGGATGTAATCTACCTGTGTGCATCTTCCTCCACTCTTGTACATACCCTATGTTCCTCCCTCTTCTTAAAATACGTATTCACCACAGCCATGTCCATCCTTTTGGCAAAATCCACTGTCCTCTGACCTTCTTCATTCCTCTCCTTGACACCATACCTACCCACAACCTCCTCATCTCCTCTATTCCCTTCATCAACATGTCTATTGAAATCCGCTCCAATCACCACTTTCTGTCCCTTGGGTACACTGTTCATCACTTCATCCAACTCACTCCAAAAATCTTCTTTCTCATCCATTGCACACTCAACTTGCGGGGCATATGCACTAACAACATTCATCATCACACCTCCAATTTCCAGCTTCATAATCATTACTCTGTCTGACACTCTTTTCACCTCCAAAACACTCTTGACATACTGTTCCTTCAGAATAACCCCTACTCCATTTCTCCTTTTATCCACACCATGATAGAACAATTTGAATCCACCTCCGATCCACCTGGCCTTACTCCCCTTCTATTTAGTCTCTTGCACGCACAATATATCAGCCTTCCTTCTCTCTATTATATCGGCTAACTCTCTCCCCTTACCAGTCATACTGCCAACATTCAAAGTTACTACCCTCAGTTCCACTCTCTTTACCTTCCTCCTCTCCTCCTGCCTCCAGACACGTCTCCCCCCTCTTCTTCTCCTTCTTCTTCTTCGGCCAACAGTAGTCCAAATTCCGCCAGTACCCTGTTGGCTAACAGTACTGGTGGCGGTCGTTGTTAACCCGGGGCTCGACCGATCCCGTATGGAAATTTGTATTGTTGTCCGCATATTGATTTGGCAAAATTTTACACCGGATGCCCTTCCTGACGTAACCCTCCCCATTTATCCGGGCTTGGGACCAGCACAAAGAAACACACTGGTTTGTGCATCCCCTGTGGCTGGGTTGCAGAGGACCTAGTATGAGTTAGATACAATGGAATATGGGGGCAAATTGCAAAGGTTCTCAAACATGATCTTACATTTTTAAATTAGAATTACATGTTGCTGACACTGATGTAATGCTTGCTCATATGAAATGATTTTATAAATACTGTTTATGAATGCAGAAAATGTTATCTTCTTTAGAAAAAGGAGGATGTACTGACTGAATACAGTAGAGGACATTCTGTTATGGGCGGCACGGTGGCGCAGTGGTAGCGCTGCTGCCTCGCAGTTAGGAGACCCGGGTTCGCTTCCCGGGTCCTCCCTGCGTGGAGTTTGCATGTTCTCCCCGTGTCTGCGCTCTGGTTTCCTCCCACAGTCCAAAGACATGCAGGTTAGGTGGATTGGCGATTCTAAATTGGCCCTTGTGTGGGTGGTGTGTGGGTGTGTTTGTGTGTGTCCTGCGGTGGGTTGGCACCCTGCCCGGGATTGTTTACTGCCTTGTGCCCTGTGTTGGCTGGGATTGGCTCCAGCAGACCCCCGTGACCCTGTGTTCGGATTCAGCGGGTTGGAAAATGGATGGATGGATGGATTATTCTGAACATGTGGTTCTCATGAAAAATCGTATTTTCTTACATCAATATGTGCAAAATACATGTATATTATGCAGTGGAGTAGCTAGAGGCTCTATACAATTAATGTGTAAGCAGCAGGATTTGGAAAAATATCACCCATGAATGAGAAAAGTAAAATTCTCAGATTTTTATCCACAAATGCTTCAAAAATAATTTACAGACTGTCCTTCTGTGACGGCATCAGACACAGCAGTTGAAATTTATGAGACAATAACAAAAATAAACATAAAAATTACACTGATAATAATTTCTAGGAAGATAAACAACTAATTTACAATTTAAAATTTCATTTTGCTATCAATCCGAATGCATTCTTGCTCTGTGCAGAAAACATCCCCACCCATCACTTGTACACTACACTGGTTCTGGTTTTCGCAGCACAATTATATTAAACTAATAATAAGAACACGGCTTATCAGTGCGTCTATACTATATTCTTGTCTAATTGATGCTTACAAATAATTATTGTGAAAAATTATAGCTATTTCTCTATATATGAATAAATCTATGTAAAACTTATCTTAATTTTTCTCTATATGTCATTTTAATTTTCTATTAAAATAGGTTAACATATTCAGATATGTTGAAGGGCGGCAAATTGAAGCACCACCCCGCCCCAAGTGGTACGAACTCTAGCTACGCCGCTGATATTATGTGGTATATTGTTAAGATAAATTATATACTTTTAATATAAATGACTTACTTTTTTTAATCCAACTGTGGAACAGACAGTTTGCAGGTAGCATGGAGCCAACTGAGACCAAAGGTAACGGGAAAGGCAGAAAAAAAATGGCACATAGGCGGCAGCCGATGATAAAATGTACAAGATTGATTTTAATCAACAAGTCAGTTAACAAGAAGCATATTTAGAATGAAAATAATGATTGCATTTAAAAATACATTTCAAGTCTTTTGAATACTCATAATTGGACAAGGACAGCACGGTGGCGACGCCATCCGAGCAGCCATGAGTCGAGGTAATTCTTGGTAGCGAAAACCAATCAGATCGCTTTCTGCTACCAAGATTCTACCAAGAATTGGAGAATTGAAAGCTCGGGCCAATCGCGGCCCGTATCGGCTACCAAGAATTGACCATTCACAGCCCGGTTCGGCTACCAAGAAGTGGCCAATGACGGCTCGGTCGGCTACCAAGAATTGGCGAATCACGGCTCGTGTTGGCTGCCAAAACGCAGAAAGGGCGGGACAGCCTCTTGTCAGTTAATGTATTCGGCAAAAGCTTATTCGAGTCTGCACACAGACGCTTTGCGATTTGCGTTTCATTTTGAACTTTCTAAAAATGTTACTCACGAGTGTCGGTTTATGCTGGGTTTATGTCAAAGTGTCTGTTGATGGCTTTCTCATTTGATAACCAGGATTCGGCCAGCTCTCTGGCACTTTTAGTACTGGCCTTAAATCTTACTTGTACATTGTCCCAGTTAAATGTACAGTATGTCCTGTTGATTTTGTATGCCTATAGATCTGTGATCGTGAGTCCTTCCTTCTGACGGCGTTGCGATGTTCCTGTATGCGAGTTGCAATTCTTTTTGATGTTTGTCTCATGTATACCGCTGGGCAAAAACTGCATGGAATGCTATAAACTTCGTTTCGTGTTTCTGCTGTCGATTTCTTGTTTTTTGCGTTGAAAAGGGACAGTGCGCAGATTGTTCGCGGGTTTGTGTGCTATTCTGATGCCTGATTTGGCCAGGATATATATATATATAATAGATGATCCGCTGTGGCATCCCCTAACGGGAGCAGCCGAATGAAGAAGAAGAAGATATATATAATTAGCTAAATGGTGTGTGTGCTGTTTACTATAAGTATATAAACATTTCCCTTCGCAATATTTCCAAATATTTATTTTTACCTACTTCAAATTAATTAAATGTCAGCATCAACTAGAATATATTACTTCCCAAATTTTATAAATACATAGCCTACAAACACAAGGCTGTGAACTATTATTTATTCATTCTTATTGTGCTTTCATTTTTATTGTACCCCTCTTGATTATCTGTGCGGCCGTCTGAGACCATGGTAAAGGTGCTATATGAGTAAGTGAAATGCGTTATTATTTGTTATAATTATGATTCAATAGAATTTGCAGGCAGTTTGTTTAACTGTGATTTTAACTATGCTTGTTGTCCATGTGTTCCTTAACAAATCAATCTTTCATTAAACAGATTTTGTTTAGTCAAAAAATAAAAATAACTAAATCTGCAAAGTAGAATTCAAAGTTTTAAAAATATATATATTTTAGAGATATATTCTTTCATTCAGCAATGTGCCATGAGCGGGATTCGAACCTGGATCTCTATGATAATTCTTGGTAGGTCGTCTCTCAAGAATCGCAGCTATACCTCGACTAATACGCGATATCCTTGGTGCAGTGGGTAGCGCTGCTGCCTCGTAGTTAGGAGACCTGGGTTCACTTCCCAGGTCCTCCCTGCATGGAGTTTGCATGTTCTCCCTGTTTCCGCTGGGTGCTCCGGTTTCCTCCCTTCCTTCCAAAGACATTCAGGTGCATTGGTGATTCTAAATTGTCCCTTGGTGTGTGTGCGCCCTGCCTGGGGTTTGTTTTCTGCCTTGCGCCCTGTGTTGGCTGGGATTGGCTCCAGCGGACCCCCGTGACCCTGTAGTTAGGATATAGCGGGTTGGATGATGGATGGATAATTAGACAACACAAAATCAAAAACACACATAAAAGTACACCCTACTGTGTCATACTCATAAAGGAAATCAACAAAAAAAACCCCACAATTTCCTCTGCACAAGGTCTCTTACCCAGCTAAGCACTAAAAAGTGAAATAAAAGTTTTGCCCAACTTTAAAAGAAACAAACAAACAAAAACAACAGCTTATGTCAGCCAACCAGTAAATCTTCTAGCCAAAATAATAAGAAGCCAAACCTGGCTCATAGGAGTTCCCTCACAGCTA
Source organism: Erpetoichthys calabaricus (assembly GCF_900747795.2). NCBI lineage: Eukaryota > Metazoa > Chordata > Cladistia > Polypteriformes > Polypteridae > Erpetoichthys > Erpetoichthys calabaricus. The sequence goes on from NC_041394.2 coordinate 174,988,237, forward strand.
CCAGTCGCTGAGGCACTGCACTTCCACTTGCTAGCTCTGCACTACACAAAGCAGTCTTCGATTAGCCATGTACTTATTTTGTTTAAAGGTGGTTGGCAAACCAACTTAGGGTGCATTACTGCTACCAACTGGACTGTACTGTGATGCTAAAAAGGGGGAGAAAAAAATGTTTAAACTCTTTCCTATACCTTAATAAATACTGCAGTCTGAAATTTAGTTCCCAGAGATTTAAAATATATATTTAGCTATCTCTTATTGATTACAAGACCTACATACTCTTGGGTGATGCTGTCCTATCTTGAATAGTGTATTTAATCTAGTGTGCCTGATTTTGAGGCATGTTAATATAAGTATTCCCTTCTCATTTTGCCCCGTTCCCCAGGGATCCAGATTTTTCGAGTATTCTATACTAATGACTTCCATTAGTGTCCCACATTTTTTGCCACATCTCATTAATTTTCAATGTCAGCAATCTTAATTTTTGATTTACTGAATGTTACCTCTAAATCAACTAAAGGATGTTTAGTGCTTTTTATCATCTACTATTTTATTCTCTTTGACACCTTTATGTACTGGAACACAAAAAACTGACATACAAACTAATACTCTACAACCAATACAATGCTTAATTCAATTCCAATAGTAAATCAGGCCTTCATGAAGAATGACCCGTTATAATGCTACTTAAAACAGCAAAAGAATCTGAACAGATACTGTAAGTATCCTATTTGAACAAAGTTCCTCAATCCATTGTAATGGCTATTGGTTCAATTATAAATACTGACAAATAATCAGACATTCCTTTTATACACACATGTAATTCTGGAAAACAAAAAGCAGAATCTGTATTTCCTGTCAAACTGTCTTTGGATCCGTCAATAAAGATCCTTAATATTCCATAATACTTTTTATTAATATACTGTATTTACTATAAAAATTTCAGACACACCTTGATTGTTTGCTCTTAATAAATAATTAACCCTAAAATCTATTAACCACGAAAAAAATAAGGTGGGGTTACCAAGAGTGCCACTGTTGGACTAATTTGAAAATCCATTAATCTCATTTTTCCAGCATGTGCTGATTCCACCCACCTAAAACTAATGTAAGTGTGCTGGAATGACATGAGGCAACTGGACTTCAGAAGAGCAAGTCCAATATATTGCAACACTAGAGCTTTTACTCAGATTCTTCTGAACAAGTGAGAGAAAAAAAAAGAAACATTACATCCTCCTCTTTTCTCTTCCACTGGGGATCACATCCGGACTCTTTTTCTTTTCAAGGGAGAATGTGTGATAATTCATGGGCACTGAAGCAACAATTAGGGTTTACACTTCTCCCCCCATCAAAAAAAAGTCCTAATTTTCTCCCAGTGAATACTGTGTCATTAAGAAAATATGGAACAAACGTGCATTTTTTTTGTTTATACTGACACAGTGTTGCAAGTAGAATGAAATGCTCATCTAGTCAGAAATAGACAGAGAAAAGACAGATAAAAAGAGAGCAGTGCCAAATTTAAGTTCAACAAATTGAAATAGGTGTACTAGCCTGTTTTTACATTGATTAACTTTAAGCAAGTTATGCTCAACAACATTTAGGTAACAAAATCCTTCAAAAAGCCAGGTAACTTAATATTTCTGCCATATGAAGTGATGTGCTGTTTGCTTGGCTGGTAAATTTTGACAGTGTCCTGTCTTCCACCAGCCCAGTCATTTCTAACTTTCCAAGTTCCAACTTTCCTGAGAAGATGATGCTGGGAATGCAATATTAGGTGAAGGTATTAGAGGCATGCTGTCTCTAGTGGCAGGTGACAAAGGCAAAGTGTATGGCCTGAGCTTAATGTAATGAACACTCTGAATGTGACTATCTGGGTCCAACAGGCAGTGAATTTAAAAGGCAGTGACAATTTCACCATTTCCCATGCCCAAATGGTGTTTTATTTGAAAGGGTCTTCTCCAGTGAGAGGCAAGTTTTAATTTACTTTCTGTAGGAGTACTCAACCATACTCGCTCACCTGTTGTAAGTCTAGTGGTCTCCAGTCTTTTCGGCGTCGTGGGTTTGAATCCCGCCGCTGCACACCACCGCTTTAGTGACCTGAGGCAACTAGCATTGAGAATAGGAAGAATTGCACAGAGTCTAATATACAGCAACACTAGTGCTTTTATTCACACTCTTCTAAACCAGTGAGGAAAAAAAACATAACATTTCCCTCTTTTCTCTTTCTGCCAGGAACCACAGGCTGGAAACGGCTTGGTTAAGACACAAACAGTGGACATTTAAGCATTCGTCTGTTTTACTTTCAATTCACTGCAAATTAAACCCTACTAGTCAAACAAACAAGACCACTGTTATGCACAGGGGAACTCATGTGCACAACAGCAAGCACTGCCTCACATCTGTTTATACCAAAGCTGTTTAGTTGGCAAGCCCAAATGTGAGGTGCTGTGACACCCTTGGCGTCACACTCCTGCAAGTGGTTTACTTTTATTTACTGTGCACAGTAATGTTCATATGACTAATAAATGAACATAAAAATCTGCAGAAATATAATTTTTTACAGTTATTCTGCATTAATGTACAGTAAACATTAACTCAAACAAATTAATGAGTGTTTTTAATCATTCAGATAATAAATTAAAATGGTTTAAATTCCTTAAGTATTGTTAAATTTACTTATAAACAATTTTAACTGACTAATAGTGTAATTATAGTTTAAACTCAGTTATAGTAAAATCATAATTTAGAAAACATACTATGACAATTTATTTATGGATATTTAAAGCACATTTCCCTAAAAGTTTACCCTAAACACTTCTACTGCAGGAATGGGAAGCTCACTACAGGCCAATGACTGATTCAAGGATTGCTCTTCGCTACACTCTCCAGTACTGTTGTTCAGCTAATCGAATTATAACAACTGCCAATCAGAAGAGATGGGGATGAGCAGGTGACCCAAGTAAGACAAACAAACACCTTCATCTAATAGTTCCTCCAAACATGATGGTATTAGCTGAAAAATGCATAACAATAATGATTAAAGAAACCTGGAAAACAAACATTTTTAACACTTTGTTGTACAAGTTTGAAGAACAGTAAAATGCTTAAAAGTATAAAAGTTTAAAGCTGTCTTTAGATTTATAGAACATATTTAACTTATTTTTGCAGTATACTTTGACAGTGTGCACATCCATGCCACTTAAATGTTACTGTTACATGTTTACACCAACTGTTAATGAGGAGGCCTTTTGCCCACAAACTCACAGACAGGTGCAAAGTTTTCCATTTCAAGGTTAATCTCTTTGACGTCCAAGCAGCATGCAAAGTGATATTGTGCTTAGTATAGTACAATACCTCCAATATATATAATTTTTAAGCATCTTATATTATTTCATGCACTTTAAGCATAGGAAAGGAGCTATATAAATAAAATGAATTATATGCCTTTATATGTGGACAGTATTTAGAATCTTCTGTTGTACTGCTGTAGACCATCGACAACTGGACTTCATTTAACAAAGCTCTAGCCAGACATCTAAATGTGAGTTGTGTGTTTCACTTTATATAATCTTAATGTGGAATGTCCTTTTATGATATTCAAACAATGACATGAAGTTTTATTTTTAATTATGTTTAAAAAACTACAACCTGATAAAATGTAATTCACTGCACAACATTTTTTTTAAAAGTCTTGCTTCCTGAGACATTTTTGCTGATTGTGACAGGTACCTACTGGGTATGCACAAATATAGTTTTGGTTTTACTGCATCACGTACGAACTCTGAGAAATAGACATTTTTATGTTTACTGAGAATAACGTATTTAGTCACGTTTATGTTTCACATAAGCTATTAAATTCAACAGAATTAAAAGTGTTTTGCTCCTGATTTTCTTTTGTATTCAATGTCTGGTGCATCACGTTGCAGTGTCCAACAGTAGTCAGAAAAGCATTGACGGATTCCAGTTGCCCTGGTATCGTTTCTCTATCGTAGCAATGTCCTGGTGAAACTTTTCACCATGTTCGTCACTGACAGCACCGAGATTTGAGGGGAAGAAGTCCACGTGTGAGTGGAGGAAATTAATCTTGAGTGACATGTTGTACTTCACTGTCTTGGAAGCTTTGAGATGTTTGTCTACCAGCTGAATGTAGTTTGGGGCTCTGTAATTGCCCAGAAAATTGTCAACAACATCTTTGAAGGCTTTCCAGGCAATTTTTTTCGGCCCAACTAACAGATCTTTAAACCACTTGTCACTCATAACATGTTTGATCTGGGGACCAACAAAAATGCCCTTTTTGATCTTGGCGTCAGTTATTCTTGGGAACATCTGTCTTAAATAATGAAAACCTTCGCCTTCCTTGTTCAGTGCTTTCACGAAATTCTTCCTGAGTCCCAGTTTTATGTGAAGAGGAGGCGAAAATATCTATGCCAGGTTGACAAGCGATTCACGTGCCACATTTTTCTGTCCTGGAACTAACTTTTTACGGAGTGGCCAATTCTGTCGAGAATAGTGCGAATTTTGGCACGGCTGTCCCATTCACAGATGAAACAACAGTACTTTGTATAGCCGAGCTGCAGTCCTAGTAATAGAGCAACGACTTTAAGATCTCCACAGATATTCCAGTTGTACCTGCTATACGTGCTTCAGCAACAGTTCCATATTCTCATATGTTTCTTTCATGTGTGCTGCATAGCCAACAGGTACTGAAGGATAAACATTGCCATTGTGTAGCAGAACAGCTTTCAGGCTTAACATTGACGAATCAATGAAGAGACGCCACTCTTCCGGGTTGTGATCACAACCCAAGGCCGAGAACAATCCTTCAATGTCACAACAGAAACAGAGACTGTCGACTTGTGCAAAAAATTTGGTTATATCATGATGTCGGCCTTGAAACACAGACATTTTTGTACCTGGTGACAGCAAACACCATTCCTGCAGTCTCAAACCGAGCAGCTCGGTTTTTGCTTTTAACAGACCCAAATCTCTGACCAAATCGTTCAATTCAGACTGTGTTATCAGATGTGGATCGCCTGATGAGCACGGTTCAAAATCCAGGTCAGTGTCACTGTCAGCACCCTGCATTGCAGTTTCTTCATCTGGTTCGTCTAAGGTCCAATCCTCTGGTGGTTTTGGAATTGGAAGACTGTCATCATGTGGCAAGGGTCCCATTGCTGAAGGCAGATTAGGATATTCAATTGACTTCTTGTTTTTGGCAGAGAAACCAGACACATTAGTCAAACAGAAGTAACAGTCCGTCGCATGGTCTTTCTGTTCTCGCCATATCATCGGAACAGCCAGGCTCTCAGACTGACAGCACATGTCGCTCAGCAAATGTGAGGCGCCCATTCCTTGTCTCGATCACCAATGTTGCAGCCGAAATACAGATGATAAGCTTTCTTCACGAGCAGTCATCCAACATCTCTGAGGTGCAAGTGAATATTCACCACAGATATAGCAGAATGTATCGCGGCTGTTACGACATTGATGAGACATATCGCCCGACACCAAAACGTCTATAGCATCAAGCTTACTTACTGCTATAATGCTACAGACACTATACAGTACTTTACTATACTGATACTATACATACACACTGACTGACTATCTATATTAACCAAATCAGCCGGATCGGTGTATGCAAGCCGCCTTTATAGCATGCTAAGACAGCGTCAAGCTCGTTCAGACCTGCCCAGGCATGCCCAGGATGTCATCTTCCACAGAACAGCTTCCAACCTGGCCTGATTCCATGCCTGGACATGCCCAGGCTGCACAAACCATTGTTGATAAGTCACTTACGGGAGTGAAAATGTTTGGATACAAATATAAGAAAAAATTATGACAAAACTGAAGATTTCTCTGAAACGGTACGTGATGGGTAAATTGATATGAAATTCGTGATCAGCACCCAAAAATCTATAAGAAACACCCAACAGTGTTCAAGAAGCAAAACCTTTGTTGTGCAGTGTTACATATTGAATTACTTTAAGCATATACTGAGTTTAACTGTCTGTTTAACTATCAGTTCTTCAGACTCCCTGAAGGTAATAATAATGTCAATGTCAAATTTATTTATATAGCACATTTAAAACAACATAGGAATGCTGTGGCCAAAGTGCTTTACAATAAGTAGTGAAGGAGAGAATTAAAACAAAACCGAGTGCCATTATGAACAATGCTGCACATCCTCTCTCTGACACATGAACACTGTGGGCTTTCAGCCAACAAATTATTCAGCAGATGTGTGTCAAGAAACGTTACTGGGGTTCCTCTACACCTACAACAATACGTCTGTATGATGCCTCACTGGGACTGTGATAGCCAAGTCAGAACTTTTCTTTCTTTTGAATTTTCTTGCTTTATAGTCCTTCCAGTGTGTTTTCTGAAGAAAGTGTGTTTATGTATTTATTTGTTTGTTTGTTTGTTTGTTTACTTACTTATTTATTTTGTGTATTTATATATTTAACAGCTTCTGTAAAAAGCCAAATTTCCACCAGGAGACAAGTAAAGTTCTATCTATATAGTTTTAATGTGTTTGAAATATACTGCAGTTCTTACATATGTACCAGCTGCAAGATAAACTGATGCAGTAGAATTAAATACAATGTTTATGAGTTTGTGTTTTTAACTACTAAGTTATGAACAATTGAACATCATTCTGTAATAACTTACGGTGACCTTAATTTATTCTTTCTCTGTACTATCAGACTGGGGACTGGTGTCGCTCCACCCTATCTATATACAAACTCAACTCTATAAATCTACTTCTCAAAAATCTAGATTCCCATGACAAATGAAAATGATAATCCTACTGAATAATCAATTTGTCTTAGTGAGGATTGCTAATGCATATTTTTAATCAGTTTTAGTGTCGTTCAATGCCATATAAGTGGAGACCTCTGTGGCTCTTTAGTAACCAATCGGGGGAAACAAAGTGAGATTACTTTATTACAGTTATATTTAAGAAAAGAATAAACATATAAACAAACTAACCTTGAAATATGCTATTTTAAATTAAAAAAAGGCGCATATGCTGTCCAACTGTACTTATGATGTATGAACAAAGCAAGTTTATTTTATCAAAAAGAAACATGAAAAAATACCAAACATCAGTTTTTTATATTGGAACTTTTGCAAAAGTCTTAGGTATCCTAGATTTTCTTAATATAAATTTTGTCCTAGATTTTTGTCTTGTGCAATACTGTGTATGTAGAAAGGAGCAAACTTTAGATTTCTACATTTTGAAAAAAAAAGAAATGTTACTGATAATTTTTTTCTTCTCCTTAAATATAGGAGCTGAGTGGGATTTCTCAAAAAATGCCCAGTGACACTGGGAGAAACTGCAAAGCCACACAGACAGTGACTGGACAAGGATGTGTGCCTTGGACTCTTGATTTCAGTGGCAGTAGCCTTAACCACTGCACCACACTGCCTTTTAAAAATGTGTGTTGTACTTTTTGTAATGTTGCCTAAAGATTAACAAAAAACATTGCAAGACTTACTTTTTGAAATCACTAATCCAAATATTTTATCACATCTCAGCCAGCCTACTCTCTATTTCATCTGATTAGCTTCATGCTGATTCTTTTTGCCCCATTTTTATTTTAGTTGGGCAGGAGAACAACTTTCTAGAATAAAAAAACACACAAAAAACTGATGTAAATGAAGAATAGAGGAACACAGCTCAACTGCTGTCTGAGTGAGAAGTCCCAGTTTGTAAGCTTTTAAGTTCTGAAAAGGCACACTAAAAGATAGATAGATAGATAGATAGATAGATAGATAGATAGATAGATAGATAGATAGATAGATAGATAGATAGATAGATAGATAGATCTTTATTGTCATTGTCACTTTTACAAAGGAACAACGAAATTGAAGGTGCAGTCGACTCAGTGTGAGGCATAAGAGTTAAAAAGACAAGAACAGAGAAAATAATAATAAATCGAATAGTAATAAAAGTACTTTACAAAATATACAAATTGCATTGATTGACTTAAGGTCTATATTGCACATTGGGAGAATGATATGGAGCAGTTTTATTCTGAGTTCGGGGCCATGATTGCTTTTGGATAAAAACTGTTTTTAAGGCGGTTTGTCTTGGTTTTCATTGCTCTGTATCTCTTGCCCGATGGCAAAAGCTGGAAGAGGCAATGACCAGGATGTGATGAATCCTGTGAAATGTCTATGGCTTTTTTGCAGCATCGGGAGGTGTAGATTTGTTGCAGAGTGGGGAGGGTACAGCCAATTGTTCTCTCCGCTGTCCTGACGACCCTTTGGAGCGCTTTCCTATCTGAGGAAGTGCAGCTGCCGTACCACACACACAGTCCGTACGTGAGCAGATTCTCGATGGAACAGTGATAAAAGGCAAGGAGCAGATTTTTGGGGAGATGGTTCTTTCTGTGGATTCTCAGAAAATACAGTCTTTGCTGTGCCTTCTGTAGCAGCTTCTTGGTGTTGGTGCTCCAGGTCAGGTCATCCTCAAGCTCAATGCCCAGAAACCTGAACACCGGGACCCTCATCACACAGGCCCCGCCAATGATGAGTGGCTGGATGTCAGTTTTGTTTTTTCTAAAGTCAATAAAAAGCTCCTTCGTTTTTGTGGTGTTGATGAGCAGGTTATTAACTCTGCACCACTCTGATAGCCGCTCCACCTCATCCCTGTATCCCAGCTCACCCTCCTTGCCCGAGATGAGTCCGACCACCGTTGTGTCATCCACGAACTTTATGATCTTGTTGCTATGGTGAGTGGGGACACAGTCATATGTGTAGAGGGTGTAGAGGAGCGGGCTGAGCACACAACCCTGCTGTGTCCTGGTGTTGAGGCTGAGAGCAGTGAATGTGTGGAGACCCAGCCTGACCCTCTGGGAGTGACCAGACAGGAAGTCCAGTATCCAATTGCAGGTTAGTGATGGAAGTCTCAAATCTGCCAGTTTGGACACCAGTCGTTGTGGGAGGATGGTGTTAAACGCTGAGCTGAAGTCTACAAAGAGCAGTCTGGCATAACTCCCCTGCTGCTTCAGGTGGGTCAGGGCAGCATGAAGGGCTGTGGCCACAGCATCCTCCGTGGATCTCTTTGCCTTGTAAGCAAATTGAAATGGGTCCAGGTCTGCTGCCAGGCAGGTGATGATATGACTCCGCACACACTTTCTCAAAGCACTTCATGATGACAGATGTGAGTGCCACTGGGCAGAAATCATTCAGACTGTTCGTTATGGATTTTTTCAGCAGCGGAACAATGATGGAGGACTTGAGGCAGGATGGGACGTTGGCCTGAGACAGGGACTGGTTGAAAATCCTAGTGAAGATTCCGGCCAGTTGATCTGCACAGTCTTTCAGCACCCATCCAGCCACACTGTCGGGTCCTGCAGCCTTCCTCGGGTTCACCTTCCTCATCACCCGCCTCACCTCACACTCTTCCACCGTGAGTATGTTGCTGTTGTGAACAGGTGGCTGTGATGGAGCTGCTATTGGTGTCTCCTCAAAGCGGGCAAAGAAGATGTTCAGCTCCTTCGCCAGAAAAGCATCTTCTTCAGCGGCTGAGGAGTTGCAAGATTTGTAGCCGGTGATGTGCTGGACACCCTGCCACACCTGCCTGGTGTTGTTGCTCCTCAGATGGTCCTCTATCCTCCTCCTGTACGCTGCCTTGGCCTCTCGGATGCCTCTCTTCAGGTTCGCTCTGGCTACACTGTAAAGAGCCCCATCCCCAGACCTGAAAGCAGTATTCCTAGCTTTCAGCAGACTCTGGACATCCCTCGTCATCCAGGGCTTCCTGTTGGGATAAATCCTTATGCACCTATCCCTGGTGACGTTGTCCGTGCAGAACCTGATGTAATCCAGGACTGCCATAGTGTGGTTCTCCAAGTCTTGGTGATCGAAAACCTCCCAGTCGGTTCTCTGGAAGCAGTTCTGCAACTGTTGGGAGGCCTCCTCAGGCCATATGGTAACAGTCCTGGTCATAGTGGGAGCTTGTTTCCGGAGGGGGGTATATGCAGGGATCAGAAGCAGGGACGTGTAGAGTTGTGGGGAACCCTCTAAATATATATGTAATGTTTTGTGAAAATCCGGTATATGTACTAAGGGTGTTGGAGTGGAAAAAACACAAAATGTTGTTGAAGGTGCAACACAAAGGAAGGATGGCCTGGGAGAGACTAATGGGCATAGAATGGCACCAGTAGAGGAGAGGAGAATGTATGTGACCATTGTTGTGAGTCCCAAGCATCACAAAGGATAAATACAAGCATGATTAGGAACAGAAGCTACCACCCAGCTACCCCTCCATTCAGTACATATACAGTGCATCCGGAAAGTATTCACAGCGCATCACTTTTTCCACATTTTGTTATGTTACAGTCTTATTCCAAAATGGATTAAATTCATTTTTTTCCTCAGAATTCTACTCACAACACCCCATAATGACAACGTGAAAATAGTTTACTTGAGGTTTTTGCAAATTTATTAAAATTAAAAAAACGGAGAAATCACATGTACATAAGTATTCACAGCCTTTGCTCAATACTTTGTCGATGCACCTTTGGCAGCAATTACAGCCTCAAGTCTTTTTGAATATGATGCCACAAGCTTGGCACACCTATCCTTGGCCAGTTTCGCCCATTCCTCTTTACAGCACCTCTCAAGCTCCATCAGGTTGGATGGGAAGTGTCGGTGCACAGCCATTTTAAGATCTCTCCAGAGATGTTCAATCGGATTCAAGTCTGGGCTCTGGCTGGGCCACTCAAGGACATTCACAGAGTTGTTCTGAAGCCAATCCTTTGATATCTTGACTGTGTGCTTAGAGTCGTTGTCCTGCTGAAAGATGAACCGTCACCCCAGTCTGAGGTCAAGAGTGCTCTGGAGCAGGTTTTCATCCAGGATGTCTCTGTACATTGCTGCAGTCATCTTTCCATTTATCTTGATTAGTCTCCCAGTCCCTGTCGCTGAAAAACATCCCTACAGCATGATGCTGCCACCACCATGCTTCACGGTAGGGATGGTATTGGCCTGGTGATGAGCGGTGCCTGGTTTCCTCCAAACGTGACGCCTGGCATTCACACTAAAGAGTTCAGTCTTTGTCTCATCAGACCAGAGAATTTTCTTTCTCATGGTCTGAGAGTCCTTCAGGTGCCTTTTGGCAAACTCCAGGCGGGCTGCCATGTGCCTTTTACTAAGGAGTGGCTTCCGTCTGGCCACTGTACCATACAGGCCTGATTGGTGGATTGCTGCAGAGATGGTTGTCCTTCTGGAAGGTTCTCCTCTCTCCACAGAGGACCTCTGGAGCTCTGACAGAGTGACCATCGGGTTCTTGGTCACCTCCCTGACTAAGGCCCTTCTCCCCCGAACGCTCAGTTTAGATGGCCGGCCAGCTCTAGGAAGAGTCCTGGTGGTTTCAAACTTCTTCCACTTACGGATGATGGAGGCCACTGTGCTCATTGGGACCTTCGGAGGCCTACAGACAATTCCTTTGACTTCATGCTTGGTTTGTGCTCTGACATGAACTGTCAACTGTGGGATCTTATATAGACAGGTGTGTGCCTTTCCAAATCATGTCCAATCAACTGAATTTACCACAGGTGGACTCCAATGAAGCTGCAGAAACATCTCAAGGATGATCAGGGGAAACAGGATGCACCTGAGCTCAATTTCGAGCTTCACGGCAAAGGCCGTGAATACTTATGTACATGTGCTTTCTCAATTTTTTTATTTTTAATAAATTTGCAAAAACCTCAAGTAAACTTTTTTCATGTTGTCATTATGGGGTGTTGTATGTAGAATTCTGAGGAAAAAAATTAATTTAATCCATTTTGGAATAAGGCTGTAACATAACAAAATGTGGAAAAAGTGATGCGCTGTGAATACTTTCCGGATGCACTGTATGTCTCTGTTTTTCATAGACCATAAGGTGCATACTAATTCAGCATGAGCAGGAACACTCAATAAAAGTGAATAAAAAAATCAAGTGATGGTGAGATACAAAGAAGGCAGATTCACCAGCGTTTGTGTGTCAGCTTTTATCCATCCAGATCAGAGAATGTCCAGTTCCATTGCCTCAAAACACCACTCACATCTACAGTTATTCCCAGTTTCAAATAAAAACCAACAGCTTTAGATCCCTTTGGTATTATGTATCGCGATCGTGTCTGAGAGAATAAAAGTGAAAAAAAAGGGAAACTTTTACAAGTACTATTAATGTACATAGTCTGTTACAAACGCAAACCAAATGTATGTGTGTACTTTCTAATATTAACAATAAGAGCAGCTCACTACTGAAAACGGCAAATATAGGAGGCAGTCGGGATTGAACCGGGAACTCTTGATTACAAGTCAGCAGATCTTACCGCTACACCACAGAAGCTGTTGTATCACCCATGAACCTTTTGTGAAAGTGTTTATTTGATCTTTGGACTTAAGGCTTCCTACATTAAGTAGTTTATGTTAACATTTTGTCATTTACTACTAGAATATTAAAAACATTTCTGTTTTAACAATGTGTTTACACAGATTATTGTAGAAACCACTGGAGCTCTGAAAGAGTGACCATTGGGTTCTTGGTAACCTCCCTGACTAAGGCCCTTCTCCCCCGATTGCTCAGTTTAGATGGCCGGCCAGCTCTAGGAAGAGTCCTGGTGGTTTCAAACTTCTTCCACTTACGGATGATGGAGGCCACTGCGCTCAATTTTTCTGTAACCTTCCCCAGATTTGTGCCTCGAGACAATCCTGTCTCGGAGGTCTACAGACAATTCCTTTGACTTCATGCTTGGTTTGTGCTCTGACATGAACTGTCAACTGTGGGATCTTATATAGACAGGTGTGTGCCTTTCCAAATCATGTCCAATCAACTGAATTTACCACAGGTGGATTCCAATTAAGCTGCAGAAACATCTCAAGGATGATCAGGGGAAACAGGATGCACCTGAGCTCAATTTTGAGCTTCATGGCAAAGGCCGTGAATACTTATGTACATGTACTTTCTCAATTTTTTTATTTTTAATAAATTTGTAAAAATCTCAAGTAAACTTTTTTCACGTTGTCATTATGGGGTGTTGTGTGTAGAATTCTGAGGAAAAGAATGAATTTAATCCATTTTGGAATAAGGCTGTAACATAACAAAATGTGGAAAAAGTGACGCGCTGTGAATACTTTCCGGATGCACTGCATGTCATATATGATTTTAGAAAGAAAAACAGTATTACTAAAATCTTTATAGCCATCCTGCACAGTCACTTTATTCTTTTTTCAAAACAATTGTAAGACAGCAGTGAGTTAGGGTACCAGCTTGGTCACTCTGTATAACTGTAATTGAAAAAACAAAGAAAAACACTCAATAATTGCAAAGACGTCTTTACATATGTGAGTTTACGATAGAATTAACTAAGATAGCGGATCTTCCTGTTTTCAGTCCTTCCGGCAAAGAGAGGCAGTTCCAGGTGGACGGATGGTGGAAATGACATCTGTGGTGTTGTAGCCACGAACAATCCAGTCTGCAGGGGGAGGATGGAAAATGGTATTAGGACACAACGCTAACCTCTGGAGCAGAGAGACAGTTATAGTCACTAGAGACATGCAAGTAAAAAAATGACTGTGCTATTACACTACAAAACATTTGACAAAAAATTTGAATTCAAAATTGAAGTTATCTAGTATGGGTAACTGTTTTAGTTGGGTCCTCTGGGTTTCTAAAATATGTACGCAATATTCTGTATTAATTGATTACTAAATTTGTTCCATATGAGAGGGTGTATGCAATGGTTCCTGGAAATGGGCTGCCATTCCATGAAGCATTGCGTTGTTGTTGATACTGCTGGAATATATCCTATTGTCTAGTGACTATGAAACAGGATAGATGACTGGGAATATAGTGCTAGGAGCATAAAAATAAAATACAGTATTTGTGACATCACAAACTGTAAATGTTACAATTTAGCAGTTTTGCCTTCTGGCATGTTTATTTACTACCACTTGCTTCTGCTACATTCTATTTCTACCAAAGTTCACTATTTCTACAGCTCAGCCTCTCTGACCCTCTTTGTCAAATATTTTTTCTTTTTTTTAATTCAGTGAGAGGTGACTACACAGAGTGTCAGCAGTTTAAAGTAAAATGTAATTAGAAGATGGATTGTGATTGTAGAAACACGCCAGGGTGAAAACTGGAAGGACAGAAATTAAACAAACAAAGCCCTTGATGTGAGACAAAATCATAGGTCACAACAGCGAAAAAGTAAATAACCCAACATATTTCATGGAACCTAAATTAAAGAGACATATTTCAAAATTGATAAAACAGAAAATAACTCATAAGCAGGGAAATCTTTAACACTAATAATGCAAGAATTTTTTGTTGGCTTTCCTTTGTTTTGTTATGATGTGTTCACAGGTTTGGACAGTTAAGAAGTGTAAGATGGAGACTTTTATACTGTCGCAGGATTGACATCACTCATCAGATCATGCCAGATCTTGACACTACACAGTGTCAAAGAAGTCAGTCTGCATGCTGCATGATTAGGACACCTTTTACAGGGAAACATTTCAGTGGTACAAATGGAAGGATTTGGAAGTGACACAATTGGTTATCCAGCTTTCTTTTCATCCTCAGTAAAGAAGACCAGCCAGAAGAAGGACTGTGACCTGGCCTCCAGAACCTCCACTTCTGGTCCATCCACTACAAAAACCTGTGGTATAGAAGTAGGTCTCAGTTATATGATCATTATTAAGGAGTGAGGACCACCTGGCTATTTAGAAAAGAAATATTTTTCTCATTGGTTTTCTAACAGCTTTATGTTAACTGACTAATAAACTGGGTTTTCAAACACTGTAATGTTTCTCCTAGATTTTCTCTCATTAAAATATATTTGATAACATAGAGTTAAGAAGCAAGCCTGTTATCATATTTAAGTAAGAATTACAGTAGTTTATAGAGATAAAGAAACATTTCTACAGTTTACTCATTTTTCTGCCTTACAGCGTGACTGATGAACATTGTAGGTGTAAACAACACTGTAGTCATGCTGTGAATTTGTTAGGTTAATATAACAAAGTGGATGTTCTTCATTGGAGACAGTGATTTTTAAGTGTGGGATGGAGCAACAGAATTAGTTACTATTGCATAACAGAACCATGGCGATGGCACTAGCTACAATTGGAGAAGAGTGACTGTAGTTTCCAGGGGTACAGGGGACTTCCTTTGTATTAGTACCCTAAGTTACTTTGTTCTGTTCTATAACCCTATACAGTATATGCAGGTATATGAATTCTGTGTGTCCAGTTTGCACTGGGATTACAGTGGCAAGCACACCACTAAGAGAGGATAAAATCAGTTATTGTGCTGTAATTATAGAATAGTATTTGTAATGGGTGTTAATGATAGAAAGACAATATATAAAATAAAGTCAACTTGTGAGATTTGAGATTAAAACAATGTTGTGCAAAGAAAATAATGGAAGTTACTTCAAATGTTGAAGAAGACAGAGATAAATTATAGATATACTGTAGTACAATTACATTATTACATCATGTTCAATAATGTATTTATCTGCATTGATTTTTCATTAGGTACTTTAGGCAGTATTTTTGTGGATTTTATTAGGAGTTTTAAGAAGTTGCTGGGAAGTATTTTAGTATTTTCTGACAAGTAAGGATCAGTAATGACAGTTAGAAATACCAAAATATTAAAGTGAAAACCAATGCAAAAATACAAAATAAAGAAAAACAAAGACATGCAACACTAAAAAACATTGTTTTGGAAGTTTTTTTTTAACATCTACTACACTAGATCTTTGCCATCTTTTTCTATTGCAAATGGAAATGGTATTACAAAATAGTTTGCATCTTCTCTAGAAGAGAATGATTGGTATTTTTTTTGCATAGGAGTATAAATCAGGGGATGTATTTGAACTTACAGCTTTATGCATTCCACTTCTTTGGTCAATATACTATACTGTATACCTTTGTTTTATTTACATCAAACTAGTTTTCTATCCTGCATAACCTGTGCAAGTCCACATATTTCTCTTAATCTTGTCACCTGTATGTTTCTGAGATGTCACTGGTAGAAGAAATAGCAGTTTTCTTAATTTAAATTTATGGGTATCTACAGTATACAAAAGAGTGCCAGATTAATAGAAATATATTAGTGAGAAGATAGCAATAACCAAATGTCAAAAAGGAAAAAAATGAAAACAATCTATTAGTAATTGCAGAAGATAACAAAAATAAGACAGTGCCAGTAAGGATAAGGATGTCAACTGATTAAAGCATATGTGGCAAGCAGGAAAAGGAAGTTATGTATTTCATTCATTTTTATTAATATTAGTAAGGAAATTACAATTCTAATCAATATGATTAGCTGATTTCTTATAAGAATTATTTTTGTCTTTTTAATATTACTTTTAAAATGGTCAAGATACAAAATTGCTAAAACATCTTTGGGGAAATCATTTCCATTTTCCTTTATCCCATACATTGTGCTGGGACTGCTTTATTGTATGCTGAACTTTAATTCACTGAACCATATTTAACTTTCTGAGTTACAAGTCAAAATTGTGCACCACAGTAATTAACTTAATCCCACACTGAGTTTATTTTTTTTTTAAATTGGTCTCTTATTCAGAAGGCTTATTCATTTGTTATTTGGACACCATCTCCTTACTGGTAGCTTTGAGTAGTGTTGATTGGTGAAACTGTCCAAAGCATTTTTCACATTGAATACGTTGTGTTTGCTGTTCACCTTGTTCTCCAAATATTTTCCTGGAAATTTGCATTGACAAACCTTTTTTTTCAAATGCCCAATGATGCTTTGTGAAGGCAGCAAGACACCACAAAGACATAGCTGCCACAGCATTATCACTCATGCATACTGTAAGATTGTTGCTGAGCCAGATTTCCATCCCGCATGTGTTAAAAAAAACCCCCCACCATATTCATTTGAGGGGTACATTAGCTAACCATAGTGAGTACTGCCACCAGATATATAACACTGATCCCTGGCAATGGCAGTACCACATGGCTAATTTGCTTACATAATTAGCCATGTGCTCAGCTACATCTAAAAACAAGCCTTAAAGTGCCCTTCTCTTATCAGTAAACAAGGAGTCCCTAGGAAATAATAATAATTAAATATTTATTACACTTTTTTGATGAAGAAAAAAGTGTGAAGCATCTGCCCAAATACATAGGAAGCAAAACAAGACATTCCAGCTGTGCCCTGAGCTGCATCAAACAATGGAATGAGCCAGTCCCACGCTGCTGCTTCATGGCACAGCCAATGTGTGCCCCAGGTTTGGAACTCTGTGAGCACAATGATCTATATTCTGTTTACTTATTGTTAGGTACAGCCTGTTTGTTGTGTTTTGTTTGGGGCATTTGTTTTGTCTGAGTCACTTGTTGTTTGAAGCACAGTGGTACAGTAGTTAACACAGCTGTCTGTCAGCGCTGATCACATTTTTGGCCACAATAATCTGTCTGGCATAGTTGGCAGACATTTCCATGCCATCAATGACACTTAAAAGATCATCGTACCATTATCCACTCGAAACTACTGCAGTTCCTCCTTTCCCTATGACTAAAATGCATTTTAAAGAGTTCTGTTAGGATCCCGAACTTAAGGTGAATTGAATTCCACAGGGTTCGCTCATCAGTAGCTGAGAGGAAATCAAATATCCTATTCTATTTACTCTTCATTGTAAGTGTTATATAGTAAAATTCAAGCTGACATTACAGATGGAAAACAAATATATATTTCAACACCAAAAATGCCACATGTCACATGCAACTATTGCTCTCTGTTTATTGGACCTAAATTCATCCATCAATCAATCAATTTATGCTCATTCTGCTTAGCATCACAAAGCATTTTAAAAAAAAACAACTCCTGAAATTTGTATGCAACTGAAATAATCATACTTATGGTATGTGCATGCATCCAAGGTTCTAAAGTAATTTAAACTACTGTTGGAGGTTGAACCTTTTAGGCTCAGGTCCCCAAAGCTGCCATATGATTTGCTAGCTTGTATAAAAGATGCCCCTTCAGTCCCAGCTTTTAAAATTCAGGCTGATAAGAGCGGACGATTAGCTGTGCATTAAAAGTAAACATTTGCCAGTCATTAGGAATTGGCAGTGATCCTCCTTCTGTCCTCTTTCTCTTCTCAGTATCCTTCTATGTAACTGGGCAGTGGAAAGTGATAACAGAGACTTTCTAATCCTTGGGATTCAGCAATCCAAGCATTCAGTCTGCTTCTTATTAGACTTTCCAGAACATACTTATTATTTTGAAGAATGGACAATAGGAGGATAGTGACCTGTTGACTTACAGTATGTCATTAGAACTGTGCCTTTCTCTGTTGTAAATGACTGTATATCCCCAAATGTTTTTTTTCATGGATGCACTTGACTGGAGTTTTTGTTCATCTTTCTTTTGTTTTTATTTGTCATATCCCCAATGTATGTTAATCATTGAGTTTAATATTGTGTAATTTGTATGTTTAAGTAAAAATTCCACTACTACAAATTTCCTTCTGTTCTCACTCCTTGTTATTTACATTTCCTGCTCTTTTGTTTACCATTCCAGTTTCAATGAACACTTGCCTTTGTTTCTTTTTCTCATTTTAAAGGAACCCTTCATTTCTTTAATTTCCAATGACCTTAGAAGCGAAGAGTTAATTAATTATATGATTATTCTCTTAGTGGTTTGTAAAAAAAAATTATGTACATCATTTGATGTGCATCATCTACCAGAATGTAAGTGGTTTATAAAATTAGAGTTAATGCAATAACTATTAAAACAGTACCAGACATGAAGCACCTCTTAACAGCATGAGTTTCATCTAAATATACAGGCTAAATTAGATTCATTAGAAGAAACCAACAAAAGACAGGAATATGCAAATAGACTTGAAGAAAAATTGAAGAAAATCAGAAACATATATAAAAAAAGTGGACCTTAAATAGAAGATGAATAACATTTAAGGAAATGTTATAAATATGTACAGGCATCTACTAAGTTAAAAAAAAATCTACGTAAAAAAGAACTAAATGGTGTAATGATGAAGTGAAGAGCAAAGCAACAAAGAAAAAGGAGACATGGAGAAAACATTTAAGAACAAAAACAGAGGAAGACATGGTTATTTATAAACAAAAGAGAGAACTGGCTAAAGATATTTTGAAATCAGCAAAGAAAAAGTACTGGGAAGAGTATGGTAAGAAAGTAGAGGAAATCATACTGAAAATCAAAAACAGTTCTGGAATATAGTCAAAAGTTTAAAAGAAAACCAAACACAGAAAATCAGAAGCATACATACTGTATCTCAAATGGAGAGTTGTAGACAGAGGTAGAGGGGATTCTAAGCCTGGAAAACCCACTATGCAAAAAAAAAAAAAAATTGAAATGAAAAAGCAAAGGGAGGAAAAGAAAAACATGAAAATCCATTAGAAAAGAAGAGGGTGTAGGAGAATGAAATGGAAGAGCATGGAAGAATAACAGAAGAATAAAAAACATGAGTCCTAATAAAAACAAAAAAAGGCAAAGCAACTGGGACAGACTGGATAACAGCTGAAATTTTAAAGTACAGAGGAGCAACAGTAGTTAAAATTATCAAGTAAATCTTCTGACAGTAATGGAACACAGAGGGAATACCAGAGGAATGGGAAAGAAGTGTAATTGTACTACCAGTATATGAAAAGGGATTACATTACCTGTGATAACTATAGAGCAACAGTGTTATGTTTCAGCGAGGATTCCTCCCCTGGCTGGGGTGCTGGTCATTGTTTTATGTTTTCTTTGTTTCATTTTGATTGTTTTGTTTGTATTAATTTTATTGTTGTTCATTTGTATTTTCTTTGTATTTTATTATGTCTGTGTAATGTTCCTCGTATTTTGTGAATAGTTCCCCCAAAGGTGGGGTCAACTTCCAAACACCATCAGGAACTGCCATCGGCCCTATAAATCCAGAGAGTTTTCCACAGTTCCTGTCTGTTCATTTTGTATGCACTAGGGAGTTGGTAAGTTTACTTGTGTTTTGCTGTGATTGAGTTTTTTGATATTACTGGATCTTTTTGCTCGTCATTTGACCACTCTTTGTATACTATATTGGAACTTTGTTTGCTTTTGGAATCAACGTGCACTGTATGCCTTTTGTGCTCTTTATAAAGATTCTGCGTTTTCCCTTGTTCTAGCTTGAGTTTGGTGATATACACCCTCTAGTGGGCATTTTTAGAAGTGCTTTTTGGAACGACGTGCTTTGGGACTCACAGTCATAAATATGTTTGTCTTCGGTAGTATTGGAAATATATTCAAGGATAATAGAGAATAAATTACAAAAAATCAAGCAGCATACAGACCAGGAAGACAAACACAAGATCACATTTTCACTATAAGAGCAATAATTGAGATTAAAATTTGATAAAAAATAAAGTTGTATACTTGGCATTTCTTGATACAGTCTTTAAAGCAGTACTGCGAAAATATATATGGGAAGCACTAGAGGCAATGGAAGTGCCAGAAAAATTAAAAAGAGGTCATTTAAAGTATTAATCAAAATGTGTAGAAATGGTATGAATAAATGGGAAAACATTAGAGCAATGGAAAAGGGTTTTAAATGGGGAGATAGCATCAATATTATTTTTGATATACTACATTGATTATATAACAAAAATAAGAAAGAAATTAGAAATGCAGGCTTTTGATACTATAAATTAAACCACATATTGACCGAGGATTAAATATATGCAGACAATATGACATAAATTGCAGAAAGTGAGCAACAGATACAAAATAAATTAATAACATGGAAGAGCACGCTAGAAGCAAAAGGTATGACAATAAATGTAGAGAAAGTAAAGTAATTAAAATAACAAGGGAAGAACAAGAAGAGAGACAGCAAATGTGGATAGTAATGGAAAACAACTAAAAAATGTGTCAATATATGAATACCTGGGAGTAGTAATAAGTAAAAACTGAAAGATACTATAGAGGCAAAAATCAGATAGAGAATAAACTATGAGAATAAAGTATATTATGAAATTAACAACAACCTAAGAGGGAAGAAAGAATTATGTACAAGGGCGAAGATGCATCAATATATAACAACATACAGTATGTAGCAACAATATTAAATACTGGATAAACAAAGATGTAAAATAAAGGCAGTTAAAATTAACTATTTAAGACGAGTGATAGGTAAAAAAATTTAGGAGACAGCATATGAAATAAAATAATCTGTGAAGAGCTGGAAATGCATCCTTTCATGGAAACCATTGCAACAAAACAGTTGCAGTGGTATGGACATGTAATAAGGCTGAATGAAAAGAGGTATATCAGAAAGTTACTAGAGATGAAGGGTGGAGGAAAAAGACACCGGAGAAGTCTTAGAAAGGTATGGAAAGAAAATGTCAAAAAAACAGTCAGAAAGCGAGAGATGACCATAGAACATGTGAAAACCACTGGCAAAAGGCAGAAAAAAATATAATCAACGACACAGCACCCCAACAAAGTAAGATATAGTGGGAGAAGATTAAGTAAGTATGCAAGCAAGAAGTGTGGTTTTCTTAGTAGCAGTTACCTCAAATTACGTAAATATATTAAACATTTATCAGATAGAATTATAAATATGAGATACCAAAGGGGAATATGCAACTCAATTATATAAATTACATGTGATGAAGAGTGAAGTCATTTAAAAAAATCAAATGATTCCTCTCAACATTTATGTATTTAGGAGTAAACCTTTTTTTCTGCCCTGAATAAAATGAATGACATATAAATAATGGCTTGAAAATTCAGACATTTTGAAAACTGTTAATACTGTAAATAAATCATGTAGTCAAAATAAGAAATTATAGGTGGTTTAGTGGGAGTTTGTGTTGTCTTGATTAATACTCATATTTCAAAACATTTCTGCAATAAATTTTAGACTGGAATATTGACAAACACACTTTTAAGTGTAATGTGAACGTTTTATATAGCCTTGTGGTCAATCAACCTTGGGAATGTATTTCAAGGTGTAAATTGTTGTCACAGAGTAGAATTCCAAAAAATCAAAAGGACTGATACCTTATAAAGTGACCTCTTATTCTCTCATCTCCCCCTCTCTCTGTCTTCTACCCCTGTCTACAACACTTCACAAAAAAATTCCCATATTAAAATATCAAATCATATATAGAGGGGAATATTAAATATAAAATACATGATTATAAATGTGAAGTATTATCTGGGGATTATTGTAGCCCTACAATTAAAGACCAATGGCTAAACTGATATGGAGAGAAATGTAACATCAATGGCTATCACTAATCACTAACCACCTTCCTGGTTAGTGATTAACACCAACCATTCTGACGTTGCTGATGAGTTTTATATTCTGTTGACCAGAAAGGGACAAATGGTAGCTGAAGCAATGCCAGGTTCATTGGTCTTCATCCAGATTCACTTCCTTAAAGGACAGGAAATCAATAAACATATAAGTCTGCTATGTAATCTTTAAATCTTTCCCTGTGTCTACTCATAATCAGACCCAGCAGGGTCTGTGGTTTGCTCTTGCAGTTGACACCTTTGAAATCTATAGGTTGACATTGTCACTTGTCTGAGGTGTGGAAAATTTGCTTTGCTATTAAAAAATTGTTTGAAAAAAAAAACACCAATAAAGGCATTTTGATTGTTTCATTATTCCTTTCCTGCAATGCAAAGTTCAATTTTTATCTTAGAAAGATAATCTAGTTAAGTTTAAATGTAACCTTTAATAGTTTATCTTTTTTCTTTTCCAAAAAAATTCTTAATTTGCTTACAACGATCAATGAAATACTCAGCCAACCCTAAATAGCATAGCAAAAGGGCAGTCTTCCTGTCTAACATTGGTCCCTCTCTTATGTTTATTGCTGAACAGACCATTTCAAAAAATGTACAGATGGAATTTTGGATGGAGAATTAGGAAAAGATATACTGTAAACATGCTTGTAAAGGCATTCATGGTTTGTGTGTAAACTTTTGCCAAACGAACAGTTGGGGAACCTCCCTGCATGGAGTTTGCATGTTCTCCCTGTGTCTGCGTGGTTTTCCTCCGGGTACTCTGGTTTCCTCCCACAGTCCAAAGACATGCAGGTTAGGTGCATTGGCAACCCTAAATTGTCCCTAGTGTGTGGATGTGTGTGTGTGTGTGTGTTGTGTGTCCTGCGGTGGGCTGGCGCCCTGCCCGGGATTTGTTTCTGCCTTGTGCCCTGTGCTGGCTGAGATTGGCTCCAGAGGACCCCCATGACCCTGTGTTAGGATATAGCGGGTTGGGTATTGACTGACTGACTGACAGTTGGGGAAGCAGCTAAGCAATATTTTTCAAAGTGAAATTAAATTTAGATTTTTTTAGTTCTTAATTTTACATTAAGTTACTATTATGAAACAATGGATATGTTAATGTTACTAAAATTGTGCATTAGGGCTGTTTAAATTAGTCAACAAATAAGGTTTGAACATTCACCTTAAAAATAAGTAAAAAAAGGTCTGAATTAGTGCAAGCCACCCTAATTCAGGGTGTTCATAAGAAATTCAATGATTTGGTACATTCTGTAGAAATACATAACAAACAAGAATAGTTACATTAAATATTAAAATGTATGCTTCAATTTAAAGGTTTAAAGTACAAATGTTCTTGACTGTTATAGAAATTTGTCATTTTTCACCCTCTTACACACTTTTTTTTTTAAATTTACATGCATACTCTATCAGTATAAACATATACTGTGCATATGGTGGCACAGTGGTAATGCTGCTGCCTTGCAATAAGAGTGTGTGTCCTGGGTGTTCCCTTCAAGGAGTTTACATCTTCTCCCCATGTCCACATCAGTGTTTTCCAGTTTCCTCCTACAGTTAAAAGTCATAATGATAGATAAACCGGTGTTGCTAAAGTGGCCTGTGTTTATGCGTTCATCCTGTGATGGACTGGCACTTTGTCCAAGTATTATTCCTGTTGTTTGATCAATGAGTTCTGGGATAAGCTCCAAATGTATTCAATTAAAATGTCAGCCGGTATTATTACTTAATTCTTCTGCACGATCATGTTATGCAGTGGCACATAAAAGTGCATTTCAGAAGTGAAAGTGTACTATAGTGTGCTGTATACTTGGTATATATTTGTTTATTACAATTTCAGGCCTTTCAAGGAATCATACTGTATATGTGTATATTTATGATATCATTATAGGACCACAATGAGGAATGTTTTGCTTTGTCGAATATTGTTAATTATGTAATAGATCTTTTGGGTTCATGGTGGCCACTGTTGGGCTAGTCACAGAAACTAGAATCTACTGTTTAATGCAGTCGCTGGCCATTTCCGAAGAATTGTCATAAATGTGACAAGTGCCTTTCCTCTTCACATGCCTCAAGTTCTGCTGCACCGCAAATGGCATGTCGACAACCACTTTTCACTGCAAACAAGGAAACTCTGAGAAGGTGGCGTGCAGGTGACTAGCGGTGGATGAGTAATATTAGAAATAACAAAAAAGAGGTTAAAGAGGACACGATTGGGCAGTGTAGCAGTACAAATATTTCAAAAATAAAGTACAAATATTTATTTCATACAGGTTAATGAATTTTGGGTCCTCTGTAATCCAAGGGGCCCTGAGCTTTAGCCCAGTTTAGCTGGTGCAGAAATCCAGCCACATTAACCCTATTTAATTATTATTGCAACCAAAAGGTATGCTGCAGCACCCTCAGCACCCCTCTTGCCATGTCGTTGATTACTGATTCCCATTTTTTCAAAGTTTGGTGAAAAGGAGTAACTTTGACCCCTCATATCCCATTAGGGGGTGAACCCCTGAGGTCGATTGATGTGACTTGCTGAACTTCAAGTCATTCTGATCATTTTTACTACTTATACTTTATCATGAGGGTGTAATTTTCTGCACAACATATGGTCCAATAATATCCTAAAAAGGGGATTTTTTCAGGTCTACAGGACCAAAAATTGGGGAAAACCCAAAAAAGTTTGAAGTCTTGCATAGCTAGACATTAAGATGTGTTGAACAGTATATCATATGTGGGGTTTTTTTAATACAACTGAGTCAGGAGGTACTGGACAAAAAAAAGTGAAATGTTTATAAGTAATTACTATTAACACAATACAGTACTGATATATTCTAACATAGGTTAAGGATTCTGAGTATTATATGTACAGCATGCTTGTATGCCCTTTCTTCACAATATTATTATGATAATAATGGAAGTGGCGGCAACAGCAAGAAAGGAAAAAAATCCTAGTGGTATTTGGGCAACTTTTATTTAATTATAAGAGCCATCAAAACGCCACACATAGGTGCATCCTGTAAATGAAATGTGGCGAATATGCTGCCCATACGAGCTCAGGAGTCCCAACTGCAGCACCCCCTGGTGGCGCCTGCAGGTCCCAACAGGGCTGCACTCAACTCCAATTCCCATGGAGCCCTGCGGGAAACTGAGGCACAGCTCCAGCCCAGGGGGGCAGCCATCTAAAGTCCAGGGGGAGGAATTGCACAGACCAGGGCTGCTCCCCCAGAATATAGAGTGAAGGGGCGTCCCAGCCAGGTCTGCCACTATATATATATATATATATATATATATATATATATATATATATATATATATATGTATTTTAACTCATGGTGTGTCTACAAAACATGAAACTGTTGCAGGAATATTGGTGCCATCAAATAAAAGGACATTGTAAACACAGCCTTTCCCCAAAACAGGATTCCCTGAGTGTAAAGTACAAAGTCACATGTGATCAAAAAGGGACACACTCAGCACTGCCAGTAATACCCATATGACGTCTAGACAAAATCACTGATGATGGTAACTAAAAACATTTACTAAAACTATAAATATTGTAATGTTGGTGGATTTGACCTAAGAAAGAGACACACACACACACTGCAAAGTTCTCATGGGGAGTGTAGGATGAGGAAAGCCATCATTCACCTGTTGCTCTTTTTCGCTAAAAATTCTTGGTTTTGATATGTTGTTTCCAGGAAATCTTGATTCTAGCATGGATCGACTCAAAAAGGTGGGGGACGAGATGGTGGAGTTATGTCGCAGCCCCATGTAAGCAGAGGGAGATTTTGAATTGATGCAGGCAGTGGACATTGAAAAGTAGAACAAGGTGTGGTGTTAGACATGGGAGTAAAGTCTCACAGCAGGTGCACTGTGAGACAGAGCGGAGCGATGGAATTGAAGTGACGCCAAAGAAGAAAACATGGATGGGAACATGCTATGTTTTTTAAGGGTCACTTTTTCCAGTTTGTTTTTTTTTGTGTGTTTCCTTGCATATCACGTGAGAGATGCTTGCATGTCACACAGCTTTCAAACCCGCAGCACTAGTCTGTAACCACACTGATATAGGATTGCTTTAAAGCAACAGTTGAAGAACATTTTTGAGTTATGCTTATTTAAAAGCTATCTGAGGCAATATTTAAAATTTGTCTTCAGTTTTTTTATAACATCAATCTCACCAAAGCCTTTGCGGACCCCCATGCGCAGTCAGGGCCGTCTTAACAGCATTATAGGCCCCAGGGCAAAACAGTGCACTGGGGCCCCTACCTACACAAACACTCAGCAAGTCACAACATACGTACATAGATTAGCATTGGGCCTCTATGCTCGTTTGGCCTCTGGGCAAATGCCCAGTATACCCATGCTTTAAGACAGCCCTGTGCGCAGTTTGAAAACTTTGTTAACCAGCACTGGACTGTGGTTACTCCACCACTCTCCTTTTACTTCTAAAAAATCAATTTCAGCAATGTAAAAAGTATTGTTGAAGACCTTTACTATGTTATAGTACAGAAAATTGGTAAATTAGCTGTAACCTTATAAATTGATTGTATTATGTATTGTAATCTTAGTGGCCTTTCATTTTTGTATTGTTTCAGAAGTTTTTTATTTTTGTTGCATATGATTTATTAAGTTCTGGGCATGGAATGTGTGAAGACACAGAGTTAGATGTTGTTTTAAAGTTATGGTTCGTATCACTATTTACCAAAAAAAAAAAAAAAAGTAATTACATTGCATTAATGTTGTTTATACTAACCAGGGGCAGATGGCATTGCATAGTCATGTACAGTATCATTGAATTTCACGTTAGTGTAGACTGTCACACTGTTACTGCAACATGAACATTTGCCATTTCAAAAGCTGATACCCATGTTTGTAGGGCATCAAAGTTGTTCCAAGTAAAATGACTCAATACAGCATCAATCTTAAGGAAGGTCATATTCTGTTTATTCGTCAGATCTGAAGTGTTAGTTACAAACATACAGGATGCCATGATGTGTGACAAATGCCTTGGATCCATTTAAGTCTCAGTGTTTCATCAGTGGGAAATGTGTGGAAACTCAGCTAAATTTTTTTTTTTTTTAGAATTAGAACACAAATGAACACTACAGAAGCTCTTGTTTTGCAAATCTGCCATCGTTTTAGACAATTGAATGACCTATTGTCCATTGATGAATTATTTCAGGCAAAAAAAAAATACAATATTAAGTTCGAAAAGGGCACATTCTGCTGAGCGGTTCCTGCTAAAACTTCTAACTTTATTTAACTTCTTTTCTGGAGCCAGTAGGCAATTTGTGTAATTGAAGTTACTGTTATAGTTGAGGCATTCCAGAGGCTTTAATCAAATAACTACTAAAATGGCTAATCAAAGTGAGTCAGTTGATTTTAGTGCCTTAAGCCTGCTCCCTTGCTAAATTATGCACAGCTTCTTGCTGGTTTCTAGCTTAGAACATAGACACTAATAGTATTATCAATTATGATCTAAAAAAGAAAAGTGCTAGAATAGTATGGATTGTCATCCCCTGCTGAAACACTGAAGACTCTGGCACAATCCCCTGAAATAAGAGATGAGAAGAAATGTTCATGGTGAATGAGCAGCCCACTAAGGTAAATAATAAAAAAAAATTAAATATCTGGTAAATTATACTTTTTTTTCTTTGTACTGCTATGCAGAGTATTAAAGGTTTAAATACAGCACAGCAAAATATGTAATTTTCTGTAAAATATGCAGATTCTTCCCTGAAAAACAAACCAAATACAGCACATGAACATTAACCATGAGATGTGCTTGATTAGAATGAGATTGCCGCAGTCTTCAACAGCAAAGCCCATATTCTTGACTAATTGTTATATCAGACTCTATTTAATGGTGCACTTGAACATTTCCATATTCTCAGACATTGTTGCCAGAATATTCCAGAAAATGTTCAATGACTAATAACCAGCCTTCCAAATTAGACCTGGCTGTGTTTAAGTCATTGGTCATAGAATGAGGGTTTCACTGCATTGGGTCTTTTGAATTATTCAGTGACATGGCATCTTTCAAACAATATATAAATATGGCAGTTACACTTTTTCTCATTTTCATTTTTATAGGTTTCTTGTTGGAACTTTTGCTGTAAGTTATTTATTTTCATTTCCCCTTCAGCTAGTGTCAGGAAGCACAAAAGATGTTTCTCATCTATATCTGAATGTTTATCTTTTTATCAAATTTTATTAGCTTAAGGTTTTTGACACATATTGCTTAAATGGCAGCAATCTAACCAACAGATGAAATCTGTATTGAAGTACTAAAATGGGTTATCAGACATCCCCAAAGACTTTGAAAATGAATGCTGTCGGGAATAATGCAGTGAATCGGAGACATGAATGAGATTCAAGAAGGGCAGACACAGAATAGAGAGATTTATACAACAAGATTTTTGGGATATTCAAAAGAGAAAAGGGTCGATATGGTGTAAATTATCAACCAAGAGAGCCGTGTCATATTTAGCAGGCATCTCAGAATTACTCATAGGAATTGCACTAAAAGTCTGATTAGGATAAGAAATTTGAGAAGTAGTAACGAAGCATCCTGCACTTAGTCCCAGCTAGAAGTAGGAGTTCGTGTCTGAGAATGAAAATTTTATGGGAAACCGAACTGCAAAATAGCATTCATGAAGGCATTTTGTAGTTTCTTTGGAAATCATGATGACATGTAGTTTTCTGATACTAATGTCAATGCTTCACAACAAAAATAATAATTATAATAAGAATAAGAATAATTAATTTTCAAAGTAATAGGAAAAGAGGAATAAAGAAAAGATAATAAGGTAGGATATTTTGTTAAGTAGCACAGTTGTTGCCACTCTGCAACAACATCAAGAATAATGCTGTAACAAGCACCAAGATGGAAAGACCAATACACAATGAATGAGAGTAAAGCCAGATGACAGGCACGTATATTGAACAATGAATGATCCATAACCATATTTTCAGAGGAATCGCCTTCCTACTGTTCATGGCCATGGAAATGGCTCCTAAAGTAATAATTACCAAAAATAGCCATGGCTATTCTAGCACTACTTCTGAAGTTGCGTTTGCTCCTCCAGTGTTACTGATCATTTTCTAGAGCCACATGCCATGCCTCGCTTCGTGATCTCCTCTTATCTAATGCAAGACTTACACAACACAAGTCAAACACTCCTTAATTTGTGTGATATTTGCATGCAATTGGGTGCAAATGAGTATTCTAATCTCATGTACCATTTTTTATACAAATTAGACCAATGCTACCGGACTGAGACATTTTCTTGACATTTTACTGTATATCAGGGGTAAAAATGCATTCAATCCTACTTTACTGTTATGTACCTTGTTTTCTATGTAGATGCTTCCTCATTTGAAAAGTAAGGAGGACATGCATTCCATCAATGTCCACATCCTGCCATTACATTATGAAATACATTTTTTCTTAGTAAAATCACATTTCTTGTGTGCATTTAAACCAGAAAGTATGAAAGAGAGGGGCAAGTGGGGTAAACGTATATATAGCATGGATGTGAAAAAATTACATTATGTACCTATCCATTTTCTTTAATAAGCCTGATACTTTGAAGATATGGAGAGTAGTGCTTAGATGGATGTTACAGTAATATTGCAGTACCTTGTGGCACTACTACATACTTTATTTCAGAATGTTTTATTAGAGATTTAAATAAACTTATTTAGCATTAATTAAAAAATGGATGGAAGGATGAAAAAAGAACTTCAAACAATGGTATAATATACAGTAATATGTTAATGTTTGCCATTAGTATTTATTTGAAAAACAATTAAAAAAAAAGATAAATTTCTATCTATAAAGGAAAGGTACTTCTAGTTTGTCAGTAAATACACATTTGTAACCTATTCTAGTTTGGTACTAATATTACAGTAGAAATGTAAGAGTCATTGACTCTTGCCGCCTTAGAGGCTTCAAAGACCTGACCCATTTCTCTTATAATATGCTCTAGACATAGGAACTTGCAGTTATTTGACCTGAAAGCATATCCAAATCATACTGAAGTTCATTTTTCCTTTGTTCACTTTCTTCATTTTTTGCTTCTTTAGCAACTCTGACAATTTTTTGTGGTACCTTTGTTGAAGCTCTGATACTGCATCTCTTGACAAATCATCTAGAAACACCATTAGCCACTGCAGAAAGCACTGTTTTGTTTGTTGTAACTGTGAACTTAGAATTTTAATCAGGGATGTCATGAGTTCACTTAATGGGAAGGCTCTCTTTAACTGATCTGCTCTTATCGTTTTCTTTTCAGCCTCAAAATCACTCCTGTACTGTTCAATACTTTTATTTCCTTTATGCTTCAATCGGTAAAGCTCCTTGTCCTTCTGACACCATTTGTGCCACAAGTACGATACAATAAATACAATTTATTTTTGTACAGCCCAAAATCACACAAGAAGTGCCACAATGGGCTTTAACAGGCCTTGCCTTTTGACAGCCCCCCAGCCTGGACTCTCTAAGAAGACGAGGAAAAACTCAAAAAAAAAAAAAAACCTTGTAGGGGAAAACATGGAAGAAACCTTGGGTAAGACAGTTCAAAGAGAGACCCCTTTTCAGGTAGGTAGGGTATGCAGTGGATGTCAAAAAAGGGGATAAATACAATGCAATACACAGAACAGAACACAAGTAATCCTCAAAACAATATAATAGTGCAACAGAAATATTCCAAGTACAGAACAGAATTCAACAGTAGACCATATTACTTAATATGATTTGGATTTATTCAGAGTCTTGGAGACTTTGTCCATCAAGTTGTCTCCCTCTATTGGCCATTCCACAGCTGAGTCAGTACTGGGCCAGCCAATCCAATGAAAAGACCCATCTACTCGATGATTCCTGCAATCTCCATTAGAGATGACTTTACCTTAGGCAGGCAGAACAACTTGGCAGGTGGGCAGTGGCACCAAGTGCCACATTTGAGTACAGAGATGAGAAACAGAATAGGTAAGATATATTAATAATATATTAACTATGTTTTATTGCTAATGACTAACAACAGAGATGCAGTCTGTACAGTTAATCAGCAGCTCTAGTCAGGATATGCTAAACTGAAGTAGTGAGTCTTCAGCCAGGATTTGAAAGTTGGGACCAAAGGGGCATCTCTTATACTGTAGTAGCAAGCATTCCACATTTTAGGGGCCCTGTAAGTAAAAGCTCGACCTCCCACTGTTATTTTATTAATCCTTGGAATCATAAGTAGACTGTCATTTTGAGATCTTAATGCACATTCTGGTTTGTAAGTAATGATAAGTTCAGATAAGTAAGCCAGACCTTGGCCATTTATAGCTTTATATGTTAAAAGAAGAATTTTGAAATCTGCCCTAAAGTTAACCAGGAGCCAGTGTAAGGATTTAAGAACTGGAGTTATGTGTTTTCTTGTAATAATTCTTGCAGCAGCATTTTAGATTATTTGGAAGCTGTATAATAACAATTTGAACATCCAGTGAACACCGCTTTGCAGTACTCAATCCTACTAGAAATAAATGCATGAATTAATTTCTCAGTATCTCGAATATTTAGAAAACGCCTTAATTTCACAACATTTTTCAGATGGAAGAAACATGATTTAGACAACTTTGTAAAGTGCGCTATAAATGACATGCTAGAAACAAAGATAACTCCTAGATTGGAGGCTAATTCAGTAAAATTAATGGTGATTCCAACTGTGTTAAATGATGACAAAATATTGTTGCGATCAGTATCATTCCCTGCAATAATTAATGTCTCTGTTTTATCAGTGTTTTAAGACAAGTAGATCTCATTCATCCATTCCTTTAATTCACTAACACAACTAATTAAAGACAATATTGGAGAAACTTCATTTGGTCTAAAAGAAAGCTATAACTGGGTGTCATCTGAGTATGAGTGACAATTAACGTTATGTTTTCTAATTATACATCCCAGTGGAAGCATGTAAAGTGAAAACAGTAAAGGTCCCAGTACTGAGCCCTGCGGGACGCCATATCTCAGTTCTGTGTATAATCATGGAGTACTGTCAGCACATTTCTGTGCGTATTGGAATCAATTTGATAAATAAGGCAAGGCCAGTGCCTATAAGCCCAACATCATTTTCCAGCCTGTGTAGTAAAATGGAATGGTGAATGGTGTCAAACGCTGCGCTTAAGTTTAACAACATAATTACAGTGGAGTTTCCTTCATCAGAGATTATTAGAATGCGTTAGTGCTGTTTCTGTACTATGACCAGTGCGGAAACCAGACTGGAATTTCTCAAGTAAATTGTGATGCCTAAGGTGTGACTGAAACTGATTGGCGACTAAATTTTCAAGTATTTTAGAGAGAAAAGCCCTGAAGTGGTAGATATACCTCTTTCCTCTCTAACAATTTTCCCTTTTTCAAAATTTTCACCAGTTATCTGCCAGAGCTTTTCCTTCAATGACAAAGCCATGTCTCAGTGCACACTTCTAGATGAAATGTCTTTTTAGGCTGTGACAGAAAGCTCCGGAGGACTAAGACTGGATCATCTGTGAGCTCTGCCTCACTCCTGCTCATTAACCTGATCCAAACTTTGATTTCTGAATTATTACTTTGAATTACTTCTTGTTTGTATGAAGACATATCAGGGGCTGTGGTGATCAGATTACCAAGTCAGAATATGACAGGACAACTATATTGATGGCTGTGATATCATTTAAAAAGCTGACTTGTCTGCCATGTTTTCTTCCATAATCATGGAGGTTTGTAAAGGCAATTCAGTCCCAAAGATGTCATCCTCTTTGCCTCTTGGACTGTACCAGGACAGCTCTACTATGCCCTCTATTAATAAACATCCTCAGGGGCTGCCCCTGCAGTCCCATTTGAAGAAGATGCTGTGCCTCTGTCTGTGTATGTTCATGATCTTAGATTTAGACTTGATGAGGATCTGAGTCTCACAAAAGACGCAATCTGTGTCTCTACTTAAACTGCTGGAAAAATGTTATAGGACTTCATTTCTTGACTTGTGCAGCTGTTATTTATCTGGTGAAATGCCCACAAAGGCACAGCAATTTCTGTTGTGCAGGGACTTAGAATCAAAAGGGCAGTGAGAGTGAGTTTGGGGTAGAGATGCTGCCTCAGAAAGTCATCAGCAAAGTGGAGAAGAGCCATTTGAAGATCTATGGGGTGTATGTGCTCAGGGTATGGTGTACTTCTCTCAGTGGGATCTTCTGAAATGTTATCACTAAGGAAGTCATCCAGTGATAATTTTTTCCTTGTCTTTGTAATTCTTTAAAAATAAATTGGTTGTCTTTAATTTTGTCACAGATTAAATTTCTCATTCTATAGTCCATCATGGTGTAATGGACTTATATAAACATGGGAGATTACCTTGTTTTTCTGCTGGAGTATTATTTTTAAATGTGTTGTTGATAACAATCACCTTCATTTTCTCCATCAACATTGGGCAAAGATTAAAACGTTCATATTCTCAAGTAGTAGGAGGAATTCTCTTCTCTTTTTTCTCTGTTATCCTTTTCTGCAGCTTCCTTATTTTCTTTTGTATTTTCTGATTTTGAAGTCTTGTGGATTTTTTTCTGTTTCCTTTACAGCATTGTTGTTTTTTTGTGTGAGGTATTTTTCTTTTATGTTTTTTCTTTGCAGTCACTGCAAGTACCTGAAAGCCCTTAAGCTATAGCGTGATGTACAATGTATGTCCCAAACAGGTTTTTTCTTCCAGCAATTTCCTGCTAGCATCGTCCACACACTGGCAGCGCTTGAAACCAGCAATTCTGTTTTATCCTTTTAACCACTCAGGATGTAGTGTGGGAGCACCAACGAAAAACGGAGTCTCCACCTCAAGCATCCAGAGAAGTGGTCGTGCTGCATTTGAATTTCTCAGCTCTGTGGCAGTGACACACCATACTGTAGTGTTGCTTTCTTTCTGTGGGACTCTATTGTCCAAAACCTGAGTTATGCACCTTCTGGCCAGAAGAGATTTGTGTTCTGCTTTCCTAGGGTGCATGTTCAGGACAGAAAAGCTCCCTCTGTCCTCAAATAGCCTGAAAATAGCACTGTAGTTTTCCACATGAGAACAAAAAACAGAGCAGATGTTGGTCAGAGGTGCTGAAAGGGGACTTTGGATCACTGCTGCATATTGCTCAAAAGGGGATCCATGAGTCAGCTGTGCGGATTATCAAGTCTGGACCACTTCTGATGCTCCAAGGCTTAGATGTGGATTTTAGTCAGCTGTTTTCCATTAATGCTTGGTTGAAGACTTGCTTTCCTTGAGAACTTCTATTTCTTCTGGGAGCAACAGGATTTTTTGAAAAGAGATGGGCTACATTCGAACAAGCAAGGCGCCCAAGTCCTCTCAGGAAATCTATACTAATAAAAGGCAAAGCCCCCACTGACTGACTGACTCACTGACTGACTGACTCATCACTAATTCTCCAACTTCCCGTGTAGGTAGAAGGCTGAAATTTGGCAGGCTCATTCCTTACAGCTTACTTACAAAAGTTAGGCAGGTTTCATTTCGAAATTCTACGTGTAATGGTCATAACTGGAACCTCTTTTTTGTCCATATACTGTAATGGAAGGCAGCAAGATGGCCGTAGGAGACGGAGTTCCGTATCACGTCATCACACCTCCCACGTAATCACGTGAACTGACTGTGAACTCAGTACGTAGAAAAGAAGGAGGAGCCCCAAAGAGCGCTGAAGAAAACATTCATTACACAATTGACAAGGCAGCGAAACAATAAGAAGCAAGTGAGTGATGCATACAAGCATCTTCATAA
Source organism: Erpetoichthys calabaricus (assembly GCF_900747795.2). Classification (NCBI taxonomy): domain Eukaryota; kingdom Metazoa; phylum Chordata; class Cladistia; order Polypteriformes; family Polypteridae; genus Erpetoichthys; species Erpetoichthys calabaricus. Next base: position 175,023,286 of record NC_041394.2, read on the forward strand.
GACACGAGGTATAAAAAAGCGCGTTGTAAACCGTAAGTTTAAATTAAGTTTATAGAAACGCTCCCGCTGCCGTTTGCAATACCATATTCGCGAGATACAAGTTTAATGAAAAGACACGAGGTATAAAAAAGCACGGTGTAAACCGTAACCTTAAATTAACTTTATAGAAACGCTCCCGCTGCCGTTTGTAATGCCATATTCACAAGATACAAGTTTAATGAGAAGACACGAGGTATAAACGAGAGTTTGGATCACTTTGTAACAGAGTTAAAATTGCTGTAGCGAGAAACTTTTAACTGCCAGGTCTTAGCTAACATTAAATAAACCCGTGGACATCGCAACATCACACAAGAGAGCGGCTCACGTGAAGTGACTGAACGCAGCAGGAGTGATCACTTCGATGAATCAAACCTGTTCAAAAAACACATTACACAATTGATAAGGTAGGAACCGTAACTTTAAATTAAGTTTATTGAAACGCTCCCGCTGCCGTTTGCAATACCATATTCGCCCCTGCGAAGCGCGGTGATTTTGCTATATATATTAAACTATTTCAACCATTCTATGATCTGCTTCTCGCAACTGAAAGAGGGCACCATGGCAAAACTTAGCCGACTTGCTAACCAACCACAAGCGTTACCTGGTAGGTAACCACCCATACAATCAGATTGTGAATCAGACTACGAATTCCTGCAATGTAATTACCCCGATCTACATG